>NC_070569.1:0-301469 GCF_026914185.1 Puccinia triticina
ACCCTAACCCCTACCGCTAACCCTAACCCTAACCCTAACCCTAACCCTAACCCTAACCCTAACCCTAACCCTAACCCTAACCCTAACCCTAACCCTAACCCTAACCCTAACCCTAACCCTAACCCTAACCCTAACCCTAACCCTAACCCTAACCCTAACCCTAACCCTAACCCTAACCCTAACCCTAACCCTAACCCTAACCCTAACCCTAACCCTAACCCTAACCCTAACCCTAACCCTAACCCTAACCCTAACCCTAACCCTAACCCTAACCCTAACCCTAACCCTAACCCTAACCCTAACCCTAACCCTAACCCTAACCCTAACCCTAACCCTAACCCTAACCCTCCTTAGTATGCACCTTAGGGTTCCTCTACGCTGTTTGTAAGCATTACGTCGCCACTTCGTGAGCCGCCTTCGGGACCTTTGTTTGGGTTTTCTTTCCAGGTTTCTGCCTCTGTCTTTGGCCGTAGGGAACGTCAAAGGAGTCTGGGGACAGACTCCAAGTGGTGGGTGGATGTGGTGGCCCCTCTCGTGGCCAGCTAGTCAGGATCATCGCCGCCGCCAGGATTGTCATCAAGAGTCCAGTTTCAGTTTCATTCCTCAAGTCTCAAGAAACATCAAGATTCTCAAGACCCTCAACTCCCCCATTTTTCCTCATCTTTCACCCTTCTCTTCCATACTCCTTCCCCCCTCTCTTTTTTCATCTGCTGTGGGTTTATTCCCTGGTTTCTTCTGGTTCTCTTCCTTCTATTCTTTTTGTTCTGTCTGTTTTGGCCTGAGTCTTTCTGCTTCCTCCTTCCTCTTTTCCTTCTCCTTTCCTCTGGTTCTTTTTCTTCTGTCTCCTCTCACTTTCATTTCTTTGTTCTTTGACTTGTGTTCTCTGTTTCCTGTTTCTCCTGTTTGTCGTGTGTGTGTGCGCGCGTAGCGCGCGGAGGAGATGATGAAATACACGTGACATGTGGCTCTCCCATCATCCAAGTTCGCCGAACTTGGATGATGGGAGAGGCATGGCATTCTGATCCCCAGAATACGGACCATCAAGATTCAGAGATCATATCTTCAGAGTTCAAACTTTCGGGCTCCGCCCGCCGATCACCTTTCATCCAGAATCCCAGATCCTTTCTTTCTTCCTCTTTAAGATCACCCACATCCCTTTTTCCTCAAACAAAACAACCGCCGCCGAGGATCCAAAACCCCGGCGAACCTCTCAAAACCACTCCAACCACAAAAGCTATCCCAGATCCCCACCCATTTCAGCGCCCATCTCGACGGACCACTCACCACGAGGGCAGCCTAAGCAGCATCCATCCCCTCACCCGACTGCCGCCGCTTAGCACGGACAGGAGTCCCTCAGCGGCCGTATTTCTTCTAAAGGAGGCAAGTTACTGTCTGTAGAATTTGAATGATCTCTAAATGGACCAGTATTTCCGTAGAGGTTAATTGGCGGAGGGAGGTTTCGGTGCACCATGATAGAATAAGCTAATCTAAATATTTAAGATAGGATTTAAATCTGATTCTAGATGCCTTTAGCGCGTAAATTCGATGAAAAGACGCGTAAAAAAGCAAAAAGACGTGTAAATCAAAAGAAAAGCGCGTAAAGTTTGGTTTTATTTAAGGTTTGGAAGTGTAGTTGATTTAAGAATATATTCTAAAGGAAGATTTAGCCACTGTTGGGACACCACTTGTGGAACTTCTGCGCAATGCGTGATCTGAGCTTGGAAGGGAAATAGCAAAAACTAGGTAAGTTTAGGCTACAGGTGCTTGAAGGGCTGCCTTCCTGTAATAAACTCTGGGAGAAAGTGCACTAGAATTTTATAGTGTGGCTAAATCAGATGAATTATTCTTAATTTAGACTGCTTCAGACCCTAAGAACCAGGAATCTTGTGCTTGGGATGAGAGGTGTTATAAATTTGATGTGATCAAGTTTATCAAAAGTAAGTTATGTTTATAATTATCAAGTTCTAAATTCAAGATCTAATATTATAATACTATAATGATGTAATGGATGCAGAAGTAATTTCTTAATATTACTATTTATGCAGGCATTACTATACTATAGTGGTGTGATGAATGCGGAAGTAATCTCTTAATATTACTATTTAGTGCAAGCATGGGGAAGAAAGGGAACAAGAAGGGGCAGAAGAGGCCTCCTTTTATAGATGAAAACTCGTCTGAGAGTGGTTTTGGTGATGTACAATAATGTATGTAGTGTGAAATAAGAAATCAGTGTGTGAAAAAGAAATTAATATAGTGTGAAAAGAAATTACTGTAGTGTGAAAAGAAATTAATATACTGTGAAATAAAATGGCTACTTTGGGAAAGATGATCACGTCTAAGATGAGATTTACCAACATGTGAATGCAAATCTTTGAGGGGAAATATGTGTGAAAACAAAAACAGCCTGAAGTGGCTGTGCGCCTAGTATGAGTATGAATCTTAGTGTGAAACTGATGATTTACTGTGCTAATTTGTGGCGTGATTGATTCCTGCTGAGTGGACTATCACAGGTTTTCTGGGTGATAAAAAAGATGTGAAATCTGAGAGAAAAGATTTTATGTAAAGGATTTGTACTAAAGATATTTAATATGTAATTTGTGATGTACTATATTATATAAAACTATACTAATTTGACGCTGTTGATGGTTGATTGATCTCACCACACCGTCCAACCCTTCTCCAACGTGTCTGTCCGTCCAACCCGTCTCCAACTTGTCAGTCCGTCCGGCCCATCTCCAACTTGTCCGTCTGTCCAACCCTTCTCCAACTTGTTGGTCCGTACGACCCTTCTCCAACTCACCGGTCCGTCCAACCCTTCTCCAACTTGTCTGTCCGTCCGGCCCATCTCCAACTTATCCGTCTGTCCAACCCTTCTCCAACTCGTTGGTCTGTCCGACCCTTCTCCAACTTGCCGTTGTGGTGGCCATTTTCGTGGCGCCCGTGGCGCAGCGGATTCCTCGAGTTTTCAGCCATCAAGACATCAACTCATGGGCGTCAAGATCAATCAGTGCGCGTCGCGCGCGGTGGAATCTTCAAGGCGTTTCAGGATTAGGCTTTGGTTTCCTTTGTGTTTGTTTTGTTGTTTTCCTTTCTCCTCCTCTGTCTTATGTTCTTCTGTTTCTAAAATGCGCGCGTTGGAGAGGTGTTGTATGCGGAGGGTTGGTTTTCTTCCTTTGGTGTTGTTTCTTTTCTGATTCTTTCCTCCCTTCTCTTGCTGTTGTGGCGCGCTTGTGCGCGCGGGTGTATGATGACTTGTCCACAGCATGTCACAACCCCGGAGTCTGAGTTCAGCTTGAACTCAGATGATGGGGCGGCATGGACTTTGTCTGAACCATAATTTTTGTCTCAGGTCATCCATCAAAACTCAAGAGTCCCGAATCTTAAAGTTTATTGATCCCCACATTTCTTTGGCCGATATACTCGTGGAGTTTCTGAGTTCAGCCTCTCAGCCCCGGCGCCGTTCCCTCTCTTAGAGTCTTCTTTGTTTAGATTACCTTCCCCGGCTAGTTCGCCGGCTCTTTTCCCAGATTCCCAACAACAAACCACCGCCAACGGGAATCTACCTCCCGTCGTCTCAAACCAAAATCCCCTTCCATTTCTGCTATCCTTGATTCCCCAGACTCACACATCACCCGGATCACCGTGAAGGCAGCGCTACGACGCAACATCCCTTCAAGTAACTGCCAACGGCCCAGCACCGGTCGGAGTTCCACACCGGTCCGTCCAACCCTTCTCCAACTTGTCTGTCCGTCCGACCTGTCTCCAACTCGTTGGTCCGTTCAACCCTTCTCCAACTTGTCCGTCCGTCCGACCCTTCTCCAACTCGTCCGTCCGTCCAACTCATTGGTCCATCCAACCCTTCTCCAACTTGTCCGTCCGTCTGACACGTCTCCAACTTGTCGGTCCGTCCGACCCGTCTCCAACTCGTCTGTCCGTCCAACCCTTCTCCAACTCGTCTGTCCGTCCAACCATTCTCCAACTTGTCCGTCACCGTCTGTCCAACCCTTCTCCAACTCATCCGTTGCCGTCTGTCCAACCCTCCTCCAACTCGTTCATCTGTCCAACCCTTCTCCAACTCGTCCGTCCGTCTGAACCTTCTCCAACTTGTTGGTCCGTCTGACCCCTCTCCAACTCGTCTGTCCGTCCGACCCTTCTCCAACTTGTCGGTCCGTCCGACCCTTCTCCAACTCGTCCATCAGTCCTACCCGTCTCCAACTTGTTGGTCCGTCTGACCCTTCTCCAACTTGTCCGTCCGTTTGACCCTTCTCCAACTCGTCCGTCCGTCCGACCCGTCTCCAATTCGTCGGTCCGTCCGACCCATCTCCAACCCTTCTCCAACTCGTCTGTAAGTCCCATCATTCAACTGTCTGCCTATCTCACCTCAAGACAGCTTGGAGTCCTGACCCATCAACTGTCTGTCTGTTCCAACATTCCGACTTTCCGTCCAACCACCCTTCCTCTCTATAGCAAGATGGACCCCACCCCAGAATCAAAAGAAGGGGACTACAACCGGAGGGGCAGTGATTTCACGCCAAAGAATACCAAGGCCCTGACCCAACAATTGACAAAGACAATGGTTGATTTGCACTTGAAGTGCCTGGTTCAACAGGTGGATTTTGACCTAGCAGCTGTCTTTCTGAAGCAGGAGATGCCCAACTCCAACATACGGAAAATCGTCAAGATGGTCCTGGAAGCCTTTGGCCGCACTGACCAACCTTCCGAGTCTGAACCATACGGCCTCCCACCCAAGACCCCCTACCACCACCAACTCCGTGAAGCCGCCCTCCTTGTTGAGTCAACCCTGGAGCAGCACAATCAATCCCCAGCCAACCCGCCCCCCTTCTGCGTGAGGTTCCCCACACAACAAGAGGTGCTGATCTTATCCATGGAAAGAGAGAAGAACTATAGGTTGCTTCCATCTGACAAAATGCTAGTTTTGGTTGATGAGCGTAGGGTGTGTGTGGGGATTGGAGTTCCACCCATTCCTGGGCATGCGGATGGAGATGGCCTTTTGATCTCCCATGAGGTAAGTTTGGTTTTTTTGTTTTGGACCATTCAGAGCTTTACTGATCCATGTGTGGCCTTATTTGTTGCACAGGATCAAGCCCTAAACAGCCTGAATAAACTGGCATCTGCGCACAACTTCAACCAATCCATTGACAACCTTGTTCAATCCAGCCCTGCCACCCAAGATTACCCATCATCTAGTCCCAGCCCCCAACCTGTTCCACCCCAAACCCCCCAACCCCTGGACATGATCCACAAGGGCAAAAACCGAGACCCAAAAGAACCACAGGAACCTTTGGAGAAAAAGAAGGGGAAGAACAAAGTGTCTTACCAACTAGAGATGGCAGCAGGTACCTGTTGTCTGATTTTGATAAAACTGATTCCAAGTGCTTGTGATTAAAGAACATCAATAGGTAACACTTTCATCTCATCAAGTACAATTTGGACTTGGGGAAGACACTCAGCTAAATGTCTAGGAAGGCACACATAAAAGTACAGATGCCAAATACCTGCGCACAGGTACCTGTCAACAGGTATACCTGTTGGCAGGTACCTGTACAACATTATTTGACTTCTTTGATCTTAGTTGTTCTGGCCTATCCGGCTAGCTGAGTTTTTTCCTCAAGTCCAAGTGGTACTTGATGGACTGAAGCTGTTACATATTGATTTTAGTTACTCACAAGTACTTGGAAGCAGATTCATTAAAATCAGTAAAATCAGACAGCAGGTACCTGATGCCATCTCTGTTACCAACAGTATGGTTATGGACTGGGCCATGTGAGTTTTGTTTTTCTTCCCACCCGAGCTTGATCCAGCCAACTGACCATTTTGACCCCCAGAAAAACTCTGAAGGAATGGGGGACCTCAAAATCAAACTCACTTGCAATGGGGAGGCTATTGATTTAGCTGCTCTTCAAGGCAACGGGACCAATTGGCAAAAACCGGAACTACCTCTCCCACAGTCCACCTCAACCACTGAAGCAAGCAACTCCATGGTTGCTGTTGGTAATGAGATGCGTTTTTACTCTTTGTTGTCCCTCTGGATCAACAAAGTATTCCTCCCAACATCTTGTAGCGTGGCAGAAAAATTGGTCTCATACTTTCTGGATGAAGGTTGTGATTTGCTCAAGTGCAACTTGAAGGATGAGCTGAACCCAGTACTGGCCTGTTGAGTCTTGAAATTTTTCTCCTCCTCAAATAATCTCCAACTAATCATTTTCTCTGGATCATCAGCCAAGACCATTAGTTTGAATCAGCAAGTCAAAACCCATCAAGATACAGAGAACGCCCTGCTCTTTGACTCAAACTTCTTTTTTGGTAACCACAGTGGGGGTGAGTTTTTACTTCCCACTTTGGGGGTGGCTTGGTGTGGCCGCCATGGTTACTCCTTCCATGGCCCTTTTTGAATTCTCTTCCATGGTGTGGCCCAGTTCCACTTTTGAGAGGGCCTCTTGGATCCGCAAAGCTACTCTGTTGCGCTCTGGAGCCAATCCAGCTCCTTCTTTGCCTGTAAGTTGGGAAACACTGTGAGTCAAAGAAAGGTTCTTTTGTTTCCTGCTTGGTGGGCCATGGGCTGATTATATTCTGGGCAGGAATACAACAACTGGGACTATTGGATTTTGTTTTATCCCAAGTATAATCCTGAAGAAGTCCAATACATTTACATGAATCATGTAAAAGATGCCAGAGTCAGGCCTAAAAAAAGAAAAATGTGTGATTAACTTGTTTTTCCTGTTGTTGTTGGTCTTATGGTTTGTGTTTCCTATTGTTGTTGGCCCTATGTGCTGCTATGCAAGTTGCCTGCATTTTTTTTACCAATTGTTGTATGCAGCTCACAATGCATGTCTTAAGCAAAATCATAGGTTCTATTTATTTTCTTTCACACCCTGAATGGCTGGTACCAACTGTCAAGAGAGTGCACACACCCTCTTCAAAGTTTTATCACAGCAAGAAAGGTAGAAGGGTGGGATGGGCAGAGGTACTCAATTAAAGTGCAAAGAACAACAGGTGTGTGAGCTAGATGCCATGTATAGAATAACATTAGGTGCATTTCCTTTTATAGAAGGTGTTCCTGATGTGTAACACCTCCTTGGAGCTCAACATATTTTTTAGAGAGTGTATTCAAAATGGTGAAAGGCTGTGCTGCGCTAAAAAAAGTGCCCCTTTTAGCGCAGTGCAGCGGGTACCCACTACATGCCCCTCCCAAAAAGCTGTAGCGCAGCCATCAAGCGCTGCGCTACGGCAAAATTAAGCTCACTGGTGCTTTTTCTCTGGGGGAAAAAGCACATGCGCAGCGCAAAAAGTTGCACTTTGGCTACAATATAGCGCAGCGCAGCGCAAAAGCGCTTCATTTGCGCTATCTGAGTGCTACATGCGTTTTTACGCTACAAAAGTGTAGCACCACTGCACTACAGGTTGCTCCCAGGGGCTACAGGCGGCTTTCCTTGTATGTATGGATGGATATTCATACATTATAAATACCAGGGGCTGAGATGGGTGTGTCCTCAATGAGATCCTATGGCCCTGGCCCACCCATGATTGTGCCCATTCATCTTCATGCATGGATGGGGTTGCTTGATCAATAATTGAAGATACGGTGGGTAGCTCAAGTGGATGATGAAAGTTGATCTGAATGTTTGGGCATGCTGGATCTTGTGTAAGATTTGGGGGCGGGGAAGGGATGTGTGTCTTGGGGGATGTATATGTGCTTCTTCTTGCACGTTTTTCGTTGCCTTCATCTGAAACGCGGACAAGTTGTGTAATGGTGGGTGGCAGGGACAGACATCTGAGGAGATCATCCCGATCCCCCATCATGTTGCCCCTTGGCCGGCCAGCAGGCGGAACCCAAGGAGCCAACCAGCCTCACGCTCCCGCGATGCACCCCATTGGCGAACTCAGCAGCCGGGCAACACGCCGACGCCCGCTGGCTGTTGAACCCAGCGGGCGTCTGGATGACGCCAGTGTTGGAGTGTACGGTAGCCAAGAGTGCAAAATTAACTTAGTACATATTTGCATGCACGCGTAACTCTATCTCTCACTACCTTAGACCTAGTTACTGCGGCGCTACACTTGTACATAGTCTACTCTTGGCAGAGCCGGGTACCAGCTCCTCTCTCTCTCTTTACCAAGTTTGGAGACCGATACCGGTGCCGCGCCTGTGCTGACGCGACATGTTCCTTATAGTCAGGTTCACATCCTTATAGCCGGCCCAACCCCAACGCATGGGTGGCAACCCGTTCAGGTGGCCAGCTGACGCCATTCCCAGGATGTGTCACAACAGTGCCCATGCTGACACCTAAGGGTGTTCCCTGGGGTTTGGGACAGGGAATGAGGGTCATCCCAAACCCCAGACCCCAACCATGCCCCGGGGTATGCCATTTTCTTTTGCCACCAAAGTGAATCCAAGGAATGTGGCCCTGGGACCCGCCCGGTATACATATTATCATTTAGGTTAGATTTTACCCCTGGCACAAGAGCGGAGAGCCTCAAGGCCCAGAGTGTGAAATCTATGCATAGTAACATTGTGAACTTGGTTTCATTCTATTTTTCTCTGTTTGATGTATTTCCATTTGTTATGACTATTTTCTAGTTTCATCGTCTATTATGTTCCCATCCCTATCACCAGGGCAGATTTTGACGCACTCTCCAGAGAGTGCCATACCATACCCTTTTTCCATAACTGTGCTGGATGCCTTTGATTAAGGTAGTGTAAGAAGTAATAAAAAATCTAGGAAATTTTTCACAACTGATCTCAAACTGATCCTGAATTCATCCATAAACCATCCAGAAGTACAGTTGAAACCACTAGGACACAATGACCACAATCATATCATAATTCAATTTGAACTGTTTGTTGATTGGGATGATTTCTTGGGGTTAAATTAATATTATTCACATGCTCATGAAGGTGTTCATTGTTTTCACTTTGCTTATTTTTCCCTCATTTGCACGCGTAAAAGGGTTTTACAAATTGCAGGCTGGGCCTTTTTCAGATCAACAACATGTAAACCCTGGTTAGAATGATGTGAAAGAACCATCTGAATTGGCATGTTTCCCCAAACAAATGCAGGTATCATCTAGCAATGAGCCAAAAAAGGATGAAAATAGGGTGAAAGTATGAATCAAGTCAAGCTTGGAGGTTTTAGGTACCAGATTTCAGCTAGAAAACCTGGCTTATTAACACATATAAGCTTGTGAGTTTTTTTTTTTTTTTCCAATGTCTCCATGCACATGCATGTGAAATTTTTTCCATTTTGCCAATGTCACCTTCATGTACGCGCGTAAATTGGGGTGACAGATCAGCAGAGGGGCCTTTCACAGCTCCATGACAAGTAAAAACTGGTCAGAAAGCCATTAAAGCCCCAGCTAGTCACATTTATGTTGTGTGAAACCCCTTGCGCATAGAGAAATTGATCAACATAAATTTGCCATAAATGATTAATATTTGGGCATTGATTAAATATTATTTCAGTATATGTGGTAATTGAGTTATCCTTAAAGAATGAAATGGTTCTATAAAACTGCATGATGTCCTGTGATACTTCCACATAAGTTATAACAGACTTCCCATTGACTTCTGAATAATTTATCAATCATTTCTGAATACACATCTGACTGACATCAGACCCAGAACAACATAAAATTAAATTCAGGCACTCTCTGGGGAGTGTGTCAAAGTCTTCTCTGGTGTATATTCCTATCTCAATAAGAATGTACTCATGGCTGGCATATGAGTTTCCTCATCTCTCTTGGCACCCCTACACCAGTTGCGGACCCATACACATCTCTGGCCCATCTCTATAGAGAGGCCATGCCGCACTGCTGGTGCCCTTCATAAGAGTGAAAAGTCTATGGCCATTGTAATGACAAAAAAAAACACAAAATCCAAAAAAAAGACACCACCTCCAAAGAAATCCTCCTTCCGCAAAAAACCACTATATGCCCCGGGGTTCGGGGCATTTTTAAGGCCCATCCCGATGCCCCGGACCCTGGGGCATGACCCTGTTGAGTATGCTTATATTCATTACAGTGTATGCTTCAACCATAACACAAAACAATCTTGTATATAGTCTAGACAAGATTGCTTCTGGAGTTTTCTCTCTCAGTGAATCAGAACATTATCTTTCTCACTCCCAAGTGTCACAAGACTTTCAGTCTGTGAACTTCAGGTTCCTCATCCCTGTCCAGCTCAACATACCCAAACCCCACTTTTGGGGCACAGCCTTACTGACGCCCCCTAGGCTCGGGCGGGCAGCGGTGTATCATTGTGACGCCTTCCTGCCTACTGGTCATGCTGGCGTCCTGTCACGCCCACCTGGCGCCTGCGTCAGGTGGGCGCATCGGCTTTTCCCAATTTTTCCGGGTGTGTACTGCTTTTGAAGGTTAAGCCAAATGCTCTGGAAGGTCAAATATTGACAGGACCTTTTTGTGGAAAACAAGTTACAATTCCAAAATCCACACATATCCCTCTATCATGAGGGTGGCTCCTATGCTAAAATCTCTTTTTACAGGTGTCAATTTCCTGTTACCCTAGCCTTTACTATGACTATAAACAAATGTCATGGTCAAAGAATGAGGTGTGTGGCCTTAGTCTTACAAAGCCAGGTATTTGCCCATGGTCAACTATATGTTGGCTTATCTCGTGTACAGTATGTGAATAACTTCTTGGTTGTGCGACTGGAAGAAGCGAATGAAGATCAAGTCATAAATGTTGTAAGTAAAATTGTATTTTTGTCAAGTTCTATGATTTCTATGATATTTTTGTGATAACTACAGTATTTTATGTTCAATTAAAACTTGAGGTACAGAACAAAGAGGGGGGCTGCAAAGCCGCCCTCAAACTCTAGTAGATAGAAAAGAACAAGACATAAACACAAAACAAGGGGCGCACACGCAAGAAGAGAGAGAAAGAGGAGAGAAGAGGGAGTAAACAAAGGAGGGAACCAAGCGCAGAGCAGAGAAGGGCGGGGTGAGAATGTTTGAGTCAAGAGGACAGAAGCAAGGATGGCGCCACACAACAAAAACAACAAAAACGGGCAAGGGAAGGGGGGGGGTTCAGACTTGGTATAAGAGGTGGAGACGTTGGGCGGTCTGTGGTGTGAGACTGGTCATAGCTGCCACCCACTGGTTCTTGCCCATAGCGTTTTTGAACGCATGCAACAACTACAAACAAAACGCAGACGAGTCTCCATGATCAGCAAGGGTTTCAAAGGGGATGGGGAAGGGAGGGAAAGATAGATGCTTTTGAACTTGCACCAGGAAAAAAAAATAGTCACTTGATGGCAAGTGACATGATGCAGCTTTGGTTTCTGCTCCAGAGCTACTCCAGCACTGCTCCAAGTCTGCTCCACCAGCACTTGTAGAGCTTGCAGGACTGCACCAGAGCACTCAATGTGGCACAGTCAGCTGATCCTAATTTTTTCCCAGGAACAGCTGATGCTCATCATAAGCTGAGCAGTAGGCATTGACTGAGCCTGGGCAAAAGCTGAGCATTGGCTGAGCCTGGGCCACAGCTGAGCATTGGATATTCCAAGCCTGATACAAATACAAGTGTCAGCTGGACCAAGAATATTCCAAATCTGAGCATCAGCTTAGCCAACAATGGTCCAAAGCTGACCATCATCTTGGAAAAGGCTTGTGCAGAGCTTAGGATCAGCTGGGACAATACTGTTCCAAAGATTAACACCAGCTGGCCCAAAACTTTTCAAAAGCTGAGCATCAGATGAGCCAATGCTGGTACAAAGCTGAGCATTGGCTGAGCCAAGGCTGTTCTAAAGCTGAGTATCAGATGTTTTGAGACTATTAAAAAGATTAATATCACCTGAGCCAAGGCTGTTCCACAGCTGAGCATCAGCTGAGCCAAGGCTGGTCCACAGCTGAGCATCAGCTGAGCCAAGGCTGGTCCACAGCTGAGCATCAGCTGAGCCAAGGCTGGTCCACAGCTGAGCATCAGCTGAGCCAAGGCTGGTCCACAGCTGAGCATCAGCTGAGCCAAGGCTGGTCCACAGCTGAGCATCAGCTGAGCCAAGGCTGGTCCACAGCTGAGCATCAGCTGAGACAAGGCTGGTCCACAGCTGAGCATTGTCTTAGCCAAGGTTGGTCCACAGCTCAGCATCAGCTGAGCCAAGGCTGGTGCACAGATGAGCATAAGCTGTTACAGGAGTGGTCAGACTCAGAATCTGAGCATTGGCTGGGCCAAGATTTATCCAAAGCTGAAAATCAGCTGGGCCAATACTGGTCCAAAGCTGAGCATTGGCTGGGCCAATGATAGTCCTAGTATGAGTCTAAGATGAGCCATGAGTGGAATAAAGCTGAAACGCAGCTGGGCCAGGACTGGTTCTGATCTGGGAAACAAAGCTGAGCATGAGCTGGGCAACAAAGCTGAGCATAAGCTTGGAGCTCAAGCTGAGTATCAGCTGACCAGAAATGAAACCTTGTCCCCATCTGACAAATTTTCCTGTCCTGTGGTGTTATCAAACCTGTCAAGGAACCGCTCCACATTGTCTGCCATGAACCGCAAGTTGGGATAATCACAAGGCCTTATCTTAGCAGCAGTTGGTGGCGACACCACCTCCGGTATGTCTGTTGATCCAAGTTCAGCCATTTCCATGTCCTTCGGTGATTTGGGTGGAAGTCTGTAAGCCCCACTAGACGTACTAGTTATTCCCGGTTGCTTTGTCTCTCCAATAGGGTCCGACGGTGATAACTTGCTAGCTGTTTGTTTTTCCTTTAGCTTCTTCAGGAAAAGAGATTGCAACACCGTGGGAGAAAACTGCGTCTGTATAGTCAAAACTGATCGCGTTTTTATGCCCGCAGCAGTTCCGAGCCAAGATTGAGTTGGGGTTATTGGTCTACGTTCTGTTACCTTGTCTTCTCCGCCCCGTACTTTATCTCCACTGTCCGACAACTCTTGCGCTTCTTTGTCTGTTCCGCTCACAAAACTGTTGCCATTGGGTTGTCCACAGGTGTAAATAATTTGCCTGGAAAGCTCATTCACCAAGGACCAAGTTGAGGTTTCAGGTTGCCAATAACAAAACCAAGATGGGTTTGCCGGCCAGACCCCCACTTGTCAAATAGAAAGCGGGACGTATAGTTCAAGTTGATTGTCTGCCTTCCTTCTAGAACAGTTCCGGGCTTGTTTGGTAGTTGACACTGAAACTCCGCAACGTACAAATCCCTTCAGCACTCCTCTGTGAGTCTGATACGATCTGCCTAGTCCACAAAGGGTTCAATTGCTCCACTTCCGCACGCAAGATCTCCGCAAAGGTATGATTTTAGGGTAGGTAAAAACTCTCTGCATGCTTGTAATCCGCAAAGTGACACACAAAAAATTTCTACTACCATGTTGGTACCGTAAGAGTAGTAAGTAGAATGCTAGAATAGTGAGAGAAAAACTGTCCCCTCCGGTTCCATATCCCCCACTCTGTCCGCCCCGCTATCCTCCATTCCCACCCAACATTGTCTGCATCCCCTTTCCTGAACTAACAAACTCCGCCTGCAAAGCCTTCCAGCCTAGCACATCTCTGACGCCTGTTCTCCGGCACCCCACAACTAGCCTCTGGAGTTAGTCTCTACCCGGCGCTTCCACCCCAACATCATCCGCTGATGATTTCCGCTTCCGCCACCCCAGTTCACCTAATTCCGTGCCACTACCAGTCCATCCATGCGCTTGATATGCCGCAGTCCTACTCCGACTCTCAGCTAAATCTCCGTCTAGGCCGTGGCTTGAACCCCGGTTCTCCGCACCTGAGTTGGTCCCCCGGTCCGCACCCGCCTCTGCCCGTTGACTTTACGCGTGCTTTTGTTTGGTTGTACATTCAAGGTTCCCTCAGCAGCATATAAGCACATATGCTTTTCTCCTCTCTCAGGAATGCACAAGCTTTCCGATGAGCTCAGCCGCCCGCGCTTTCCGGCCATGCTGCTTCGTGAGCATTTTCTGACGGCCTGCCTATTTATACCAACATCATCCAAGCACGGCCCAACCCAAATCTGACGGATGGGTCTGCCCGCCGCGCAACTTATGTATGGTGTTGCAAGTGCGTCTGGGCACTCACCAAAGTTTGGCCAAAAAAAGGCCAACCGTGCGTGGCCAACCCTAAAGCCAGCTTGGCCAATCCCAAAGTGTGGGTGGCACACTTCCAACCCCCGCTTGGCACAGTCCAAAGTTGGGGTGGTTCGGGACAAAGCCCCGCTGGGCCGAGTTCAAGCAAGGGTGCCACGCCCGCCAAAAACCGATGCACACCTTGTGTCAGCCTGTAGGTAACTAACCGTGTCTGAGAGGGTTGTTACTAGCAAGATGATGGTGTAAGATGCCAAGGATGGGCCAATGGGTTCGTGGTAAGACCTGTAAAAGGTTTCACTCTATCAGTAATCTTGACTGAGAGGCTTGCTCAATTAAGGCGCATCCAGATCAACACAGGGTGTTAATAGGCATCCAAGGAATAACTCAACTTGGGTTTGTGGTTTTACCTACAGAAAGGTAAAGGTAATCAAGAGTTGATGTTATTCCTGAATTGAAAGATGGGTGAGAATGAAGGCACTGTTTAACTATGTATGTGTTAAACCTTGCTATAATAATATTCTGAGGGATAAACAGTCCTGGGGGGCGTGTTTATATAGAGGGGAATGAGCAGGAGGGAACATGAGGCGCTTGGAGGCGCTTCAGGACCAGGGGGGAACTGGAAGCGCTCAAGGGAAGCAGATCCTCATGAGGATCAACATTGGAAATGATCAGGGCAGTGTAATGATCAGTACTGATCCTGGATCAGTAGCTGTGCACACTAGCTGATCATAACCAATCATTGATTCCATTCAGTGCTCTTTGAATTGGATTACATCATGTATTGTTTATGTATTTATATCATAACCAATATGTTATGTAAATAGGTACTGAGGCGTAACAGGGATAAATGAGTGATACCTGTCTTGGGGTATTTCACGTGTACAGTAATATTATAATGTATTGTAATCTTACTGTTTTGCACGTAAATTAACTCTCATAACAACAGTACATTATGGTAACTATATTTAACTATGGTTATCTGTAATGTAATGTATAACAAGAGTACATTCTTAAGCTTGTATCTAATGATGTACATATGTAATAAAGGTGTAAAAGGAATGTACTATGAATAATGTGAACAATTGCAGGTACTTGGTACGTGTAAGGTACTGTGACATGTACTCTGTGGCTGACACCTTGAGGCATGGGTTGCATTGCACTTGCAATGGTTTTTGCTTGTTCATATGTATTGAAATTAGGGCTAATATTTGCTATCTTATCATTTCGTGTACTATGTATCTACAGTTTCTTCTACTTAAACTATTTGTATGATTTTTTTCTTTGAGTGTTATGAAAAAAAAAAAATGAGACAAGGAAGGAAGTTGAGTGTCTGAGTAACTATTCTGGTGGGGCTGCCAAGACTGGCCCGGTGATTTCCTGCATTTCAATGCAGGGACGGTAGAGACAACGACAATGAGAAAAGAAATTTTTGGATTTTTCGGGGGTGATGGCTTTATCAATCCCTAGTTTGATCTCGGAAACAAGCGCTGCTTGGTTGGGTGGCTCCTTGGATCGGACATAGGACTTGATCAAATGGAAGCTGTATTCAATTGGGTTGAGGAATGGCGAGTATGGTGGAAGGAACTGGACTTGGATTGATTTCAAGCTGTCAAGCGACCGTCTGATTTCCTCAAAACAATCACCTTGGTGAATCGGAGCGTTGTCCATGATGATGATTGATTCATTTGGCAACCGGTCACCAAGGCTACCAAGGAAAAGGCAGAAGTCATTGGCTCCTACCCCCTTGGCCTTGGTGTTATCGGCGTTGCGCAGCTTGTGATAAACAAAGCCCTCCTTGGACAGGGCCCCTATCAAGGTCACCTGCTTGGCCTTGGGCATGAGGCTCAAGACAGCAGGCTGGCCTTGAATCAAGCAAAAAACAATCAGAATAACAACAGACACAAGCAAAGAGCAGAAAAGAAACATACCAGAAGGAGAGTAGCCAAAGGCCCGACCAGAATGAAGATTGAATCCAGATTTGTCAACAAAAACAACCATCCTTCTGAGGTCCAAACCACGCCGATTCACAAAATTGGCCCGCTGGTTGAGCAAGTCGGGCTTGTTCCAGGCTGCAGGTATATTAGTAACCTGTTTCCACGATATATCCAAATCATGGATCAGGTTACTAATTGCCTGTGTCAAAACCTGGACATTGAATTGGTCCTTGATGAATCGGGCCATTTCCGCCAGGGTGGTTGATGACCTCTGCTCAAGCTGAAGGAGAAGCTTGGTTTTCATGTCGTCGGTGAACTTGCTGGGACGCTTCTTGTGAGTCTTGACATGATTTGGATCTTCAGCCTTGATGCGCTGGACCTGGCGTTGAGAAACATTGAATGTCTTGGTGGCATCAACCGTCTTCATATTTTTACCGATTACATTTTGGCGGATTAAATCTCAAACCTCGGGCTTGATCATTGAATTGGGTTTGTGATCCTTGTGTGTAAGTCGATCGTTCTTATAACTACGTTTTTCATTCAACTTGTCTTTTGACTTCATGATTGTTTCAGCTTGGAATTTCTTCCGTTGTAGTTCTCAAAGCTCACTGGCGAGGTTACGAGCTCTCTCTTGATCCGCCTTGAGTTCCAATTCTGCCAAGTCCATCACAGCCGGCTGAGACATCTAAAAAGAAGAAGAACAAATGGTCAAAAAAAAGGGAAAGAATTTAACAAAGAAAGATAAAACAGAAAAACTTACATTGAACCAATATTCTATGGAAATGGACCTAGGTGTTGAGTGAGTCAAGAGGTGGTGGGTGCTAGTCGGTGATCCTATTGGCCCAGCGCTTGATCTTGGCTATGTGCCAAGCTCTGCCCCCCGCACAACCTGCCCGATCAAGCCCGCTGGGCACATACCCAACCCCCGGAGGCACTCGGCCAAGCGGGAGTTGGCTAAGTGCCCAGACGCGCTTGCAACACCATATTGTGTTTTGCTTATTGCTTGGACATCAAGAGTGATTTCAAGTGGTAAAGTTATGGTATTATTGGGCACAGCCCCAGTTTAATCTCAACCTTTCTGCCATACACAGCCCCGGGATGGTGATGTCATCTGGCGTTCTGTGGTTGGGTGGCAATACCCTGCTGTGGTTGGCAGGCTGATCCCCCATCTGCCTCCCGCCGTTCACAATTTGCACTTGATTTCCCTCAACAACATTGCCTCCGCCCATTGATCCGGACCCTAGCTCCAATGGCTTTCCTATTGTATGCACCCGCCACCAAGATCGCCGTGGTCGGGATGAGCTTGGAGGCCTTTGCAAGTGCACCTTTATCCAGCAAATGGGGTTCTTTGTGTGGATTGCTTGTTCTTCACAGGCAAGTACTCCTTATCTCTCCTATTCCCTGAAAATTACTGATTACTGATGAATTCTTATTTATTTGGGCAGCTTAAAGTTGAAACCTCATTCTGCAACAATGAACTCCTCCAATCGTATGCTAGGTTGCTACAAAGGAACCTGCAGCTTGGTTTGTTGTCAATCAAATCCCTCTCCGTTTGAGCTTACTCGCCGTGATCTCAATGGACAGACTTGCAGCACTCACGGCAACCGCTGAAACATTCAATGGCCGTAAATGTGAAAATTTCCTCAAATACAACTTGGTAATTAGTCAGATGAGATGTTCTGACTTTTCTTGGAGTGCCCAGCTGACTCAACATTTCAGCTCCCTTGTATGGATTGCTACCCAGATTCTAAATCAGTTCTGGTATGTGGCAATGTGACCTTCCACCAAGGCCAACGCGTGCAAGATCTTTGTGAAGACGGCTTTTGTACCTCCCACCGTACTGCCCGGAGTTGAATCCAATTGAGGTTGCGTTTGCAGCAATCAAAAACAATCTCTGAGCATCTCAGGTCCTTAAAGAAGCCAATACATTATGATCCTTCCCTGTTCTGAAGCTCAGTTTACCCACCGTGTTCCATGTCTGCCTTGGCTGATATCCAATATGGCCTGTCCTGTTCTGATAACACATTTTCCTCCCTTTAGTCTTAATCATATTGCCTGTATTTTATTCATAAAACCTGAGAGCAGTCTTTGTATTGTGCAATGATGAAAGCTCACTGAGCTGCATTTTCACTTCAACAACCATCAACCAGAGGCAGAAGCTGCTACAAGTTGCTCGCATAAAAATGGGAGGACTTTGAATAGGTCCGTTATTGAGGAAGGAAGAGGAAAACAACCACTACTACAAAGATTTGGATTTTTCAAATGTCGGCCTGCAACTGAGCAATGGAAACATCGGGTCAACCACATCTCGGGTTATATTCTCAGATTGGTAAATTTTGGGATTCGTTGCTTTGTTCTTGGTGAGAATGCTGACTATACTGTCTCAATTGACCAACAGTATCTTTACAAATTGCAGGTAGTTGTCAAGCAACTTTACTTCTAGATCCACTACCAACAAACTTTCAGAATCGGGATTGAGGCTCTGGCTCAGGCGGGTAAAAGCTTTGTTGAGATTGGTTTTCTTTGCTTCGGAGAGCTTCTTGATTTTCAACTTGGCAGGGGGTGCAAACGTCCACTCCTACCTGCCCTCAAATCTACAAGCCAAACAGTTCAGTTTGTTGGCCGATTTGTAAAGAGAAAATCACTGGAGACTACTCACAACAGCATAGGCCTATTTTTGGACCATTGCAGGAGTCAAAGGTAATACATATATATTGACTAGGATTGATTGGATTGATATTTTACACAGGCATCTTGGTATTGTGCTTGAAGTTTGACGGGTTGGCAGCAAAGATTTGAGGAATACCCACAACAAAAGCGCTGGAATACTTCAAATGACTGGATGAATAGGATGGAGCCTACCGAATGCCAGGACTGGGAAAAGCCTTCCTGGCTGCCTGCAGGGCGAAGTGCAAATGATCATGAGGATCTGTATTTCACAATGCAAGGCAAAAACCAAAAAAAGACAAACCACAGAATGCCATGATTCTGCACAGCAACCAGGACCATCCGTCCAAGCATTTTACAAAACACAATAGCACTGTTCACGTAAGAAATCTATGACCATGTGAGAGATATACATCAGCATACTTTCCCAGCCAAATTGGCTGGTACAATGGGATAAACTTTATTTCAATCTTGCTGATGTTTAGCTTACGTGAACAGTGCTAATACAGCCATTCTCAAAAAGCTTGCGGGCTCAAGGCGGAAAAAAGATTTTTTTTATTTCAGCCACAGGCCTGTACAGCTTCACTGTACAGGCAGTCAAAATCCCTTTGGGTGGCTGTTTGGCTCGATGCGGGTGCCGCGCTGGCCACAGGGCAGGGGAGGGGGATGCGGCGAAGGGTCCGATCTGTGAGAATACAACCTCAGGTGAATGGCGCAGCGCTCATAAATTGAGAGAGCGGCCAGGAGCTACATCAGCTGCGGAACTTGGTCCGACTCCAGCGAGCAGAAAAATAAGACTCGTGGAAAATCCCGATCGTCAATCACTCGTAGACAGAATATCCGAAGCTAGCGCCATAGCTATAACCAAACAGGAAAATAACGCCCGAACTGATTCCTGTGAGAATACAACCTCAGGTGAATGGCGCAGCGCTCATAAATTGAGAGAGCGGCCAGGAGCTACATCAGCTGCGGAACTTGGTAAGCAAAGCAAACCATTTCCGCAGTCCAAAAACGCAGCGCAGAGTCGTAAAACTGAAACTCCAAACTTGGTTTATGCAGGTCCGACTCCAGCGAGCAGAAAAATAAGACTCGTGGAAAATCCGGATTGTCAATCACTCGTAGACAGAATATCCGAAGCTAGCGCCATAGGTAAGCGGCCGAATAAGATTCTCATGAGTTGATCTAGATGTTGTGCTAACGCCGCATCCCAATACTGTCGCAGCTATAACCGAACAGGAAAATAACGCCCGAACTGATTCCAAGCAAAGAGCTGGAGAGCAAATCAGTAAGTGGTCTCATCAGAACGCAACAGAAGCAAAAGAGAAACAAAAAAGACTAAAGAGCAAAACTACTCGTTAAAATAAATACAGACGAAGTGGAAGCACTCATACGTCGTTTCGCGCACTCCCAGCAAGCTGGAAAAAAGAGCCTCACCGAGTAACTCAACACAAACATCTCCTCAACCTCAGAGAAAGAGAATCTTTCTTCTTTCTCTCAAATACCCATCTTGCTTTATTTTCTTTATTGCAGAAAACAGCGGCCAACTCGCTTGCTTTTAGTCCTCTGAAATCTTTCAGATTTACAGTCTCGACGCTTGAACGCAGCCTCACCCTCATTGGACTAGAAGCAGGACGGAAAAATGGCCGACTCCGAAAATGAATCGAGCGATTCCAGCTTTGGAGGAAAACCCACAATGAAAGTCCCAAAATTCTCCGGTGAAAATTTCGAGATCTGGGAGAAGAAGATACGTATGGTACTCGCCGAGTTCAACCTAGAACACTTCATCAACGAACCTCCGCTTCCGGACATGACGCGAAGAAGCAAGGCAAAGGCTCAAAAAGCGGCCAACTTACTCTGTTCGAATCTCACGGACGGTGTCTTCAACACCATCGTAAAAAAGAACAACTCAAGCAACCCGTATGAACTGTGGCAGATGTTTAAATCCGTATACGCATCTGACTCAATCCTCGCAAGCTACGAAGTCTGGGCAAAGTGGGAAGACACACAATTCAATGACGACATGGCGTCATACATTGCCGGAATCGAGGAGTGCCTCGCGAAATTCGAATCGCTAGCAATGGTCGTGCCTGACTTCGTTATTTGCTGCAGCATCATCAGCCGAATAACAAAGAAGAGGCCTTTCTTGATGCAGAGTCTGTTTGGGGATCTAAACTCTCTAGGCAAGCCGAAATTTGTAATCAATCGACTTCGGGAAGTCGGCCGGTTTGAGAGGTCCAACAAACGTAAAGCGCCAGACACAACCGCCAGCTCTGGATCTTCTACCGCGCTAGCCGCGGAGTCTTCAAACAAGCGGAAGAAGCCCTACAATCCCATAAAGTGCTATGACCAGAAGCATAACCCCGCGTCAAACCACACCGAGCAGGACTGCTGGACGCTCCACCCTTCAAAGTTTCAGGAGGCAATGGAAAAGCGAAAAGCGCAGAAGGAGAAGGGCTCATCCTACCACGCTGCAACCACCAATCACTGTGCACCAGCTGACGATAACGTGAGGCCCGCATTCAGCTACTTATCCAACTCCGCCAACGCAAAGCAACAATCAACCATCCTTGACTCAGGTGCCAGTAACCACATGCTCACTGCACTCGGCTACTTCAAACAAACAAGTCCCGTTTGTATAGACATAGCCACCGGAAGTGGCCCTGGCGATCTCATTGCTACAGCTCGCGGTGATGCTACACTCCCACTCGCCAACGGTGGTACCCTCACGTTGAAGGATGCGCTATACGTGCCGCGGCTCACTCGAAACCTCATATCTCTGGTACAGCTAATGAAATCAAAAACCTTGATACAAGAAGAGGCGGGAGGATTCGCCGTGAAGATAGATGACGGCCAGCCATTCGCAGTTGACGTCAGCAATGACCTGTTGGAAATAAAAGGGGTCCTTGACCCGGAAAACTTGGCGGTCGGTCTAGTCACCGAGTCAGCAAAGCCTCCTTCGGACTTCGTGAAATGGCACAATCGCCTAGGACACGCCAGTTCAGCCAGAATAGCAACTGCAATCAATGCCTCACTCGATCTGACCAAGACACATGCGTGCGACGCGTGCATGAAAGGCAAGGCAACACGACTCTCCTGCAAGGGACACTTCAAGCCGGCAAATGCACCGATGGAGATAATACACGGTGATCTTGTCGGTCCCATCTCGCCCTCGACGAACGGCAGTGCGAGATACTTCCTCACTCTAGTCGATCAGTACACCGGATACATCCACTTGGTCATCCTCAAAGAAAAGAGTCAAGCGCCAACGGCCATCGAGGACTTCATAAAACTGTTTGAGAAGCAAACAGGCTTTCCCATGAAAAAGCTAGTCACTGATGGCGGGGGTGAATTCTGCAACAGATCGCTGGGGGACCTACTCAAGGAGGCGGGAATTCAACATCATGTGGCGCCGCCGTACACGCCACAAAATAATGGACTGGCGGAGAGGGCAAATCGCACTCTGATTGAAATGACGCGCTGCATGATAATGCAATCGAACATGGCACCGGAATGGTGGGGAGAGGCGGTTCAAATGGCCACAGCAACTACCAACTGCCTCGCGTCTTTATCGAAAAGCAAGAAGTGCCCGATAGAACTCATGTTCAAGGTGTCGCCCAACATGAATTTCTTTCGACCCTTCGGATGTCGAGTGTGGGTTGTGAAGCCAAAACAACACAGACTGGACAAATTTGATCCCATCTCCTGGGAGGGGGTGCTGGTGGGCTATGAGAACGACTACTCCTCATACAAAATATGCCGCCTAGAGGACAAGCAAGTCTTCACGGTTAAACACGCCCACTTTGATGAAGGCACTTTCCCGGAGTGCGGCCCTCTACGCCGTAACCAGTTGACCACAACCAGTGACCGACTACCAAACTTTGCGGCTGAATCCATCCTTCCCTTTGAAGACGGCGAGAGTGCACCTGACCGCTCCGAGAAGTTGGCATCTGAAAGCGAAGACGAGGAGAAGGAAATGGGTAACATACTTCAGCAATTGCAGTCTAACGCCTTGGCGTCACGACCGGAGGAGCCGCAATTGGACACGGAAATTAATGAACAACCAACACCGCCAAAAGTCATAATTGGTGCAGTGGACGAGCGCAACATGGTCGACGGCAAGAGGCTGAGGAAGCAAGCCTATACGGTAACGGTCTCAATAGAGCCAAAAACTCACAAGCAGGCGATGGCTGGCTCCGAAAATCTACAATGGAAGGAAGCAGAACACAAAGAAATCGAAAACATGAAGAAGCATGAAGTGTGGATAGTTCGAGTGCGAGTTGAAAGTGACGACCCAATACCGGCAACGTGGGCTTACCGCAAAAAGCTCGGCTCTGAGAACCAAGTCGTTGAATTTAAGGCACGAATCTGTGCTCAAGGCTTCAAGCAGACGTACGGCCTAAACTTTGAGGCTAAGTACGCGCCGACAGGTAAACCTGCTTCGCTCCGCTTCCTGCTATCCTTTGCAGTCAACAACGGGCTCAAAATCCACCAGCTGGACGTGCGCAGCGCGTTTCTAACTTGTCCGCTGGAGGACAAAGTCACTCTTCTCCCGCCGCCTGGCCTTGAGTGTCCACCCAACTCAGTGCTGGAACTAAAAAAGGCAATCTATGGACTTCGCCAGGCGCCATTGGTATGGTACAAGCGCCTATCGTCTTTCCTCTTCACACTAGGGTTCAAAGCAGCACTCTTGGATCCTTGCGTCTTCTGGCGTACCCCAGCGGGAAGCAAGCCGGCGACATGGATCTACGCTCACGTAGATGACCTAGTCATTATCAGCCATCAACCTGAACTCTTCAAAGCGGAAATGGAATCAGAGTTTGAAATCAAGTACATGGGATCGGCTGAGTTTCTCTTGGGGATGAACATCGAGCGGTTTCGGGACAGATTGCAAGTTAATCAGACCCAATACATAGATAGAAAACTAGACAAGTTTGGCCTGCAAAACCTACACCCGGCATCATGTCCGCTGAACCCTCGCGACTACCTAAAAAGAGCAACTGACGATGAAATCAAAGCATTCGCCGACACCGGTATTAACTACAGGGCCTTAGTCGGTTCTCTCAACTACTTGAGTATCCTTACACGCCCGGACATAGCCTATGCTGTGAGCACTCTCTTGCAGTACTTGGAGCATCCGGGCATCAAGCACTACCACGCTGCGGTCCAGGTCTTTCGGTACCTGAAGGGGACACGCAACATCGGCCTCACGTACGTCAAACAGCAACCCGCAGGAGTACACGCATTTGTGGACTCGGACTGGGGTAACTGTCCGGACACCAGAAGATCCACCACGGGATTTGTAGTGCAGTCGGGCAGCCACCTAATCAATTGGAAGTCAACCAAACAATCCACTGTCTCCCTATCGACCACAGAGGCTGAGTACAAAGCCTTTTCTGATCTCGGCAGGGACCTTGCGTGGACAGCAAACTTAGCCGACGAGACTGGAATCTTTCCTGGGCTAAAAGGGATCAAGGTCTATGTCGACAATCGCGGAGCGCTGGATCTGGCAAAAAGTGAAACATCCCAGAACAGCTTCAGAACGAAGCACATGTCCATTCGGCTTCACTTTGTTTGTGAATTAATCACGGTTGGACTGATTCTGGCGCTGTACGTCAAAACAACGGACAACTCCGCTGACTTTCTCACCAAACCCACCGGGCGTACAGTCATACGCAAATCTCTTGCAAGGCTAGCGGTCACTCCAATTCCGTCGGCTGCTTCGCATCTTGCGACTCAAAGCACGGGAGGCTGTGAGAATACAACCTCAGGTGAATGGCGCAGCGCTCATAAATTGAGAGAGCGGCCAGGAGCTACATCAGCTGCGGAACTTGGTCCGACTCCAGCGAGCAGAAAAATAAGACTCGTGGAAAATCCCGATCGTCAATCACTCGTAGACAGAATATCCGAAGCTAGCGCCATAGCTATAACCAAACAGGAAAATAACGCCCGAACTGATTCCTGTGAGAATACAACCTCAGGTGAATGGCGCAGCGCTCATAAATTGAGAGAGCGGCCAGGAGCTACATCAGCTGCGGAACTTGGTAAGCAAACACCAGGAAAAAAAAGTAGTCAGTTGATGACAACTGACATAACACAGCTCTGGTTTCAGCTCCAAAGCTACTCCATCTGCTAGTTCAGGGCTGGCTGGCACACAGCTCAGTGCCCATTTTGGCACAGCTGAAGCCTCTAGCTTGCAATTTTCACAAGCTGCTCCTCAGCTTTGTCCCAGGCAAAGCTGCTGCTCAGCCTTGGCCTAGGCCCAGCTGCCCCTCAGTCTTGGCACAGGACAAGCCACTGCTCAGCCTTTGCCTGAGCAAGAACGGGTGTTGATAAACACACACCCGTCCCCCGGAGGCAAGCCCTCGCCCACGCCCTTTGAAAAGGGCGTGTGGGACCGCACACCCTTGATAAAGGGAAAAAGGGCATGCACACCCCTGTATGGGCGTGCAAGGGCGTGCACGCCCCCACATGGGCGTTCACGGGCGTGCACCATGGCTCTTCGGGAGCTCCTCGGCGGGCAGATGCAAGTATACCTGCTCGCCGAGAGCCCCTCGGCGGGCAGTTACAGATACCACCTCGCCGAGAGCCTCTCGGAGAGCAGGTATACATGCACCTGCTCGCCGAGAGCCTCTCGGAGAGCAGGTATACATGCACCTGCTCGCCGAGAGCCTTGCCTGCTCGCCGAGAAGGATAACTCTCGGCGAGCAGGTATACAAACACCTACCCGCCGAGCCTGCTCACCGAGAGCCCCTCGGCGGGCAGGTGCATGTATACCTGCTCGCGCAGAGAAATCCTCGGCGAGCAGGCATACAGATCCCACCTCGCCGAGAGCCTCTCGGCGAGCAGGTATACATACACCTGCCCACCGAGCCTGCTCACCGAGAGCCCCTCGGCGGGCAGGTGCATTTATACCTGCTCGCCGAGAGAAATCCTCGGCAAGCAGGCATACATATCCCACCTTGCCAAGAGCCTCTCGGCGAGCAGGTATACTTGCACCTGCCCGCGGAGAGGCTCTTGGTGAGCAGGCTCGGCGGGCAGGTGCATGTATACCTGGTCGCCAAGAGAAATCCTCGGCGAGCAGGCATACACCTCTCGGCGAGCAGGCATACATATCCCCGCTCGCCGAGAGCCTTGCCTGCTCGCCGAGAAGGATAACTCTTGGCGAGCAGGTATACAAACACCTGCCCGCCGAGCCTGCTCGCCAAGAGCCCCTCGGCGGGCAGGTTCAAGTATACCTTCTCGCCAAGAGCCCCTCGGCGGGCAGGTTCAACTATACCTGCTCGCCGAGAGGCTCTTGGCGAGGTGGGATATGTATGCCTGCTCGCCGAGGATTTCCCTCGGCGAGCAGGTATAAATGCACCTGCCCGCCGAGGGGCTCTCGGTGAGCAGGCTTGGTGGGCAGGTGTATGTATACCCGCTCGCCGAGAGGCTCTCGGCGAGGTGGGATCTGTATGCCTGCTCGCCGAGGATTTCTCTCGGCGAGCAGGTATAGATGCACCTGCCCGCCGAGGGGCTCTCGGTGAGCAGGCTCGGCGGGCAGGTCTGCTCGCCGAGAGGCTCTCGGCGAGGTGGGATCTGTATGCCTGGAGCAGGTGTACATGCACCTGCCCGCCGAGGGGCTCTCGGTGAGCAGGCTCGGCGGGCAGGTGTTTGTATACCTGCTCGCCGAGAGTTATCCTTGTCGGCGAGCAGGGATACATACACCATACCCGCCGAGGGGCTCTCGGCGAGCAGGTATATGTACTTGCGCCAACCCACCGAGGGGCTCTCGGCGAGCAGGCACGGTGCACGCTTGTGCACGCCTATGTGGGGGCGTGCACGCCCTTGATAAAGGGTGCGCGGTCCCACACGCCCTGTTCGAAGGGCATGGTCGTGGGCGTGCCCCCGGAGGACAGGTGTGCATTTATCAATGCCCGTTCTTGCTCAGGCAAAGGCTTGGTCGTGGGCGTGCCCCCGGAGGACAGGTGTGCATTTATCAATGCCCGTTCTTGCTCAGGCAAAGGCTTGGTCGTGGGCGTGCCCCCGGAGGACAGGTGTGCATTTATCAATGCCCGTTCTTGCTCAGGCAAAGGCTGAGCAGTGGCTTGTCCTGCGCCAAGACTGGAGGCAGCTGTGCCTGGGACAAAGCTGAGGATCAGCTTGTGAAAATTGCACTAGAGGCTGGATAGCCAGCTGGAGCAGGTGTCATGTCAGTTGTCATCTAGTGACTACTGATTTTTCCTGGTGAAAGCGAACCATTTCCGCAGTCCAAAAACGCAGCGCAGAGTCGTAAAACTGAAACTCCAAACTTGGTTTATGCAGGTCCGACTCCAGCGAGCAGAAAAATAAGACTCGTGGAAAATCCCGATTGTCAATCACTCGTAGACAGAATATCCGAAGCTAGCGCCATAGGTAAGCGGCCGAATAAGATTCTCATGAGTTGATCTAGATGTTGTGCTAACGCCGCATCCCAATACTGTCGCAGCTATAACCGAACAGGAAAATAACGCCTGAACTGATTCCAAGCAAAGAGCTGGAGAGCAAATCAGTAAGTGGTCTCATCAGAACGCAACAGAAGCAAAAGAGAAACAAAAAAGACTAAAGAGCAAAACTACTCGTTAAAATAAATACAGACGAAGTGGAAGCACTCATACGTCGTTTCGCGCACTCCCAGCAAGCTGGAAAAAAGAGCCTCACCGAGTAACTCAACACAAACATCTCCTCAACCTCAGAGAAAGAGAATCTTTCTTCTTTCTCTCGAATACCCATCTTGCTTTATTTTCTTTATTGCAGAAAACAGCGGCCAACTCGCCTGCTTTTAGTCCTCTGAAATCTTTCACGATCAGTGTAAAATTGGTCCAGGATTCCAATGGTGCAACCCTCGAGGCCCCAAAGTTAAAAACAAAGAAAGTAGTGATTTTCTTACAATCACATTACTGTATGCAGCCTGTCATACAGGGGCTATACAGGCTTTGAGGCTGAAAATAGCAGTCCAAAATTTGGGCCTACCCAACCGCAAGCTTTTCGAGAATGGCTGTATGTACAAGTGGGGCCGTGGTGTAGAAGTTTGGGGGTTTCCATCCGACCACCGGGTCTGGCCGGATCAAATCTTATTTGGGATCCGAATGCACTGGCCAGTTTTTGGGTGATGATGACGTCATCTTTTCGGCACCCTCCAGCTCACTCAACCTGAACCAACCATAGCCAAACCACCAGCCAACTGGATCCAATCAGTACGAATACGATGGACCATGCCCTCTTCAACCATCCCCATCCACTCAGCTATACGATCCACTCTTCCTCGACCTGCTCACCAACCTACCATCCATTCAATATCCTCGACGACGCCCCCACCGACCCTAACTCGCGCTGGTCCGGCTCAGGTCCAGCAACCAAAGCATCGACTACCACACCCACAACCGAGCGGGAGCCTACCTCAGCGAACCTCAGACTACCCAAGAGGAAGGATTATATCATCATCGATCTCGGCAAACCCTCGATCGTTCGCGAGATCACCTTTGGGAAGTTCCATCGCCCTCACCCGTGTAACATCAAACTCTTCAGGATCTGGGGCAGTCTCGCCCCAGGCGAAGGTAAGGGCGACTTCAGAGCACTCCTCGCCAATCAGCCAAACAATCAGCTCAACTCACCAACCGACATCAACTCACTCAACCCGCTAAACCAGCACCAACAAGCCCATCATGCCCATCATCAATCGTTCTTCAAACAACCCTCTCAGCCTTCATCAACCAATCAGCAGCCGACCTCCTCCTCATCAGCAGCACCGACCACAATGAACCGCGATCATCCTCTCGCCCACAATCTCAATTCATCAAACCAGCTCGACTCACAAGACTTCAAACCATCACTATCACCTCCCATCCGAGTGCGCGGACCCAGCCATGGAGCTGGACCGAGGATGGAACTACTGGCTCAGGGCGAACTCAAGAACGACACCATCCCAGAAACAGTATCCCTACGATGGAAGAACGATCGGGTGGCCTGGTTCAAAACCTCTCAACACGAACACCAGTCCCTGCCTCAGACCGTCTTCGTCCCCGTCCGTTATATCAAGATCGAGCCCCTGTCGGCCACCGGAAGCAATTATAACTGTTCGATTTGGTAAGCATCCTGAATCAATATCTAAATAATTAAGAAGCCTAAACTTTTATGACAAAAATTAAAAATACGCTGAACTAAAATAGAATATCCCCTTTCTCAACAGGCATATCTCAGTCAAGGGTCACAACGAGGATCGCATCATGTCTCCTTGTCTTGGGATCTACGAAAAAGTTAGTCGACAGTTTGTAATCCCCAATCTAATTTGTTTAATTGATCAGCTATTAACCTTTTCAGTGGCGAGCTTCTGCCGCGGTAAGACTATGCCTCAAGCATTTACGACAAACTGGTCATTTGGAAGCCTTTCAAGCCTTGATCAACTCGGCTGCGGACCCTGAACAATCACCCCTCCTTGTACTCCCCTCAACCAATCCAGCCTTCGGATCAGCATCTAACCCAACAGATCCTGCCTTCAAAAACCACACTGGCTCGTCAATATTTCCAGACTCGCAATCGTCAATCCCTGCCCAGTTTCATTTCGAACATGCTCTCGTATCAGCTCTCCATTCTACTCTCGTTCCCCAGCTACAACCTCGCTTCGGACTGGATGGTCCGCTTAACTCAGCCTTCGCGAGCCCGTGTGATCTCCCCTTCAAGATTCCTCCGATCCGCGATGCTGAACAGGTCGTGATCCAAGCCGCTCTGGATAACCTCTTCGATCCGTGGGCACAAGCCGAACATCCCTTTGTAACTTGTCATCAAATTCGACCACCGTCGACCTTACCTTCAGAACTGCCATGTCCAAGGGGTGGGCACCAGATGTGTATTGATAGTAAACGACGGAAAATCTGGCTATTCGGCGGGTTTGATGGATTGACAGATCTCAGTGACCTGTGGGTTTATCATCTCGAGCCCTCCTACGTGTCAGCTCCAGAAGACAACGGGGGACATTCGACCATGATGAATGATGAGCCGAGATTCAAAGAAACTGCCGATGAAAGACCAACAGTTCAGTCGCAAGGCAACAATAATACTCAGATCACATTCAATCAGTGGCAGCTAATATCTGGCGATGTAAAACTAGATGATGGGCCAATGAAACGAAGCTGTCATCAGATGGTTCTGGACGAAATGACGGGGGACCTCTACGTGCTTGGTCGTTACATCGAATCTAGTCGATCGCCGATTCCGCAGCCATCGGACTCCCCTCAGAGTGCCACAAATGGCCATATGCCCATCCATTCTGTAGGGCAGATTGCTCTACCTATCAGGGTGTCCAACATGAGTCAAGCTAATCGTTCAGAAAATGAACAGGCCGAAGAGACTCCCTATGATGGTCCACCCCGTATCGATGTGCTTAGACGTGCGGCTGCCACGATGGATATAGGGTGGGACCCTAGACCGGCTCCTCCTGAGCTCGACGTAGATGAGCTGATGGGCGATGCAGAGACCGTGGTTGAACCTCCAGACGAACCTTCCTTGCCGTCTGTACAATACAACAGTGACATGTTTCGATTTCGGCCGTTTGAAGACCCCTCAAGCGATGAGCTGTGGGATAATAATGGGCGGATCGGACGGTGGGAATGCCTCAGCCAGGATACCGGGGTGAATGTCTTCTCTGTGATATAGCCTACCGACCTCCTTCAAGAGGAAGAATGGCATCGAGGACATTAACCATTTTGTTGCTTCCCGTATGGCTGCCTCTATCTCAAGGTCGAAAATGGGCCCCAGTTGATGTATGATCATCAGATGGTGCTAGATTCAGAACGAAGGAAGATATATGTTTTTGGCGGCAAAATCGTTCAGCCTGTTGACCATCTATCTCACGAAACTGCCAGCTCATCCTCGCGAGTGAGTCCGAACCCGTACAGTGGTTTATTCGAGTATGATCTCACAACGCAAGCGTGGATTCAGTTGATGTGAGTGGAATTCTTCAGCCGTTAATTGATTTGCACCTCCTTGTGAATTCGTGCTTACTCTGTTCTCTAAATTCATCCAGGACTGACTCGGAATCAAGCGCGTCAGCGATGACTGAGACTGACTATCTTGACCAGCAAATCTCGATTCCATCGAGGATGGGGCACTCCTTGATCCTCGATAAGAAGCGACAATGTCTCTGGGTTCTAACAGGTGAACGAGATCGATATTTTTACTCCGATCTTTGGAAGTACGACATAATCAATCACCGGGCCGAACTGGTAATTGCGGACTATACCTACGGGGGTAAACATCAACAAAGCCCGGATAGCTTTGCAAATGCCCTTGGGTCGGCTCCCGAGGCTGGTTTTTCTCAAAGGATAACATTCGATCCCGAGGCCGACGAGTGGCACATGTTTTGTGGTCTATGTTCAAATCGAGGCTCGGGGGAAGTCGGATCAAAGCCGCCTGCGAAGAGCGAGATGATGTCAAGCGAATTCTGGAGGTGGAGAATCAACGAAGGTAGATGGACAAAAGTCGCGATGCAGGCTGAAGTAGACGGTGTCCCGCCACCTCGGTTCGCTCATCAGGTACGGTCTCTTTCCACATTAACTAGTTGAACGTCGCTTATAATTGATTGGATGATCACCTTGTAGATGGTTTTTGACAAATTAACTAAAACCCATTACGTGTAAGCTTTCTCTGATCTATCATTCACGGCTATAACAGTCACCGAAACTGATTATTTATTTATTTTTGTTCTGCGATTAATCCACTTTTGATCAACGTCATTAGCTTTGGTGGGAACCCGGCTGGTAATGGTAATGGGCCGACTCGACTTGGGGACTTTTGGAAGTTGAAGCTGGTTCAGCCGGCGGGACGGGAGGCATTGAGGCGATTAATCCACTTTTGATCAACGTCATTAGCTTTGGTGGGAACCCGGCTGGTAATGGTAATGGGCCGACTCGACTTGGGGACTTTTGGAAGTTGAAGCTGGTTCAGCCGGCGGGACGGGAGGCATTGAGACGATGTCTATTTGAGTTGAGAAGACAACAGTTGAGTACACAAAAACGAGAGCCGTTCCCATCTCATGACCACCCGCTTAGCTCGCTTTTTGTTTGCCCGGCTTTAGCTTCATCGAGATGTGTGAAGAGGGAACAGATGCCGTGGGCGCTCTACTATATCTGCAAAATGATCTTTCATCTGTCACGAACCATCTCGACGAGAGGGAAGCCAAGTTATTTCGAGCGTGTACGAGCCACTTACTAGCAGGACCCGGGCCACGAGTACCGCTATTAGAAGAAGCAGAAGCAGAAGATCAATACCGTGATTTAGAGGGGAACTGTGGAGATGAGGGAGGAGAAGATCGTGCGGTGAAGGCTATGAAGAAGGTCAGTAGTAAGCGGTGCCGTCCAGAGCCTCAAGAACTCTCACTCGGTCCTCGGAACGACACCGGTCTCACGGCCGACCTGGTTGATCGCTATCATAAGATCAGGGACCAGCGAAGCCAGCTGTTCCAATCCCTTCTGACATTCTTTCCGCCCTCGATGACTGAACCCGAGGAAAACTTGATGGATCTGATTGACGTCTGGGGTGATCGGGAATCGTTCTGGTAAAGTGAATCATCGCCACTCCTTCTCCTCTTTCTTCCCATTCAAAAAAAATGCATGCATATGCAAAGCATCCTTATCATCTTGATAAGGAACACCAAAACGACGATGTACATACATGTTTCTATTATGATTATTATACTAGATGAATATGTTATCTATGTACTCTTTATGAGAAATAAGTTGTTTTTCTAATGATCCATCTCTTAAAAGAAATCTAAGCAGTGGCCATGATTCTTTGCGGAAGAAGCAGGTTCACTGGACAAAATAGAACCGCCGTGCACCGTGTATCTCTCTGTAGTTGTGATTTTTTTGAACGTGACTTCAGCAGCTGTTTCTTTTGGAATTTTATGTATCTGTTTGATCAGCCTCAGCGCTCCGTCACTCCGGAATACGCTCAGCTTTATCAAGCAACATTTCCTCGTTGATAATAAATCAGTGAACATCCCAGCAGCTGTACCCACTTTCTCCCACCGATCATGCGATTTATTTTGGACTCTGTACTTTCAGATTCGAATATTGGATGTCCTGATTGAAGCTTATTTGTGAATGGTATGTGTGTAGCTGATCACCGGGGCTGACCGGGGCATGACTTAAGATTTGCCCGTCGCCCGCTCTGAATTGCTAAATATCTTTTGCTCCCTCCGCCCCTCGCCAATATCTTTCCCCATCTGATTTCAGCCATCTAACTACTAAAATCCCCGAAAACCAATCGGATTCGAAAAAGAAATCGAAATCGAAATCGAAAGCCAGGACTCAGGAAGAATGAACCTGCCAGCGAACAACATCAACCAGCAGTACTACACCAACAACAGCAACAGCAACTACCAAAACTTAAACCAGTCCTCATCCCACTCCTCCTCCCAGCCACCCTCAACCGAACAGTACTATGGATCCCGATCAGCCAGCAGAACCTCAAGCCATCCTCAGCATCCACCCCAAACCCAATCCGATCAGATCGGATTCAGAAGACTGCTTCCTGGCGCATCCCATCTCTACCCAATCATCCACGACACCCCTGCCGAGCGCAGGGTAAACCCATACGACGGCTCTTTCATCTCCCCCCTCAGCGCCCTGACGATCCATCTAGCAGATACCTACAGACTCGTCAACCCCGCATTCCGCTACGAACTCAGCCTAAACCCACGCCGAGTGCTCACCAAACCCTCCAAACCGGCGGGCAATAACGGATTAGATAACGAAGACTCTGATTATATCTTATACGTCAACGATATCCTTGGCGGTAGTCCAGCCTCAACATCATCTGAATCAAACCAACTACAGCTCCAGCAGCAGCAGCAACAACTTCAACAACTACAGCAAGACCCAAACCACCAAATCAGATCGATCAGATCATCCGCCAGTCACAAGTATCTCATCCTTGACGTCCTCGGTCAAGGCACATTCGGTCAGGTTGTCAAATGTCAGGATATGAAGACCCATCAGGTCGTCGCCGTCAAGGTCGTCAAGAACAAACAGGCGTACTTCAGTCAGAGTATGATGGAAGTTACCATCCTAGAACTAGTCAGTACAACATAGCTAGCTCATCCAACACTTGCAATCAAGCAAGATACTCACTACAATCACTTCTGTTCTAGCTCAACAACACTTGGGATCCCGAAAACAAACATCACATCCTTCGAATGAAGGATACCTTCATTCATCACAACCATCTCTGTCTGGTCTTCGAACTACTCTCCTCAAACCTATACGAACTCATCAAACAAAACTCATTCAGAGGTCTCAGTACCAGTCTCGTCCGAGTATTCACCAACCAGTTACTCGATGCACTCACCGTCCTCAACGAGGCTCATCTCATTCACTGCGACCTCAAACCAGAGAACATCCTGTTGACCTCGTTGAGCAGATCTCCCTCTACCATCTTCCTATCTAGAACTCACCCCCTAATCAACTTATTTTCCGCAATCTAGGCTCTCATCCCCAGAGATCAAAGTCATCGACTTTGGCTCTGCCTGTCATGAACGTCAAACCGTATACACTTACATCCAATCTAGGTTCTACCGTTCTCCCGAAGTCATCTTGGGTTTGCATTCTCACCTCCCCTTGATGATCTCTCTCTCAACACTCGATGGCTAATTTCTAAACTATCCACCCGTAGGCTTACCTTACTCGTCTGCCATCGACATGTGGTCGCTGGGCTGTATATGTGTAGAGTTGTTTCTAGGCTTGCCGCTGTTTCCCGGAACCTCTGAATACAATCAGATCACGAGGATCGTTGAAATGCTCGGGTCTGTCTGCTTTTTCATAACAAGATCCTATGTGACGCTCTCGATTCAAGTCTGCGCGGAGAACTCTAAAACAAAGCCAAAAATGCTGATCCACTTTCTGATTCTGCTGTCCACAAATAGAATGCCTCCATCGTACATGCTGGACGTCGGGCGGCAAACCACTCAATTTTTTGATGTGATCGAAGATAATTTCAACGCCGGACGAAAGGCCTACAAGCTCAAAAGTTTAGAACAATATTCCAAGGAGCACAATGTCGCCGAGCAGCCTAGCAAGCGATACTTTCAGCAAAACACCCTTGAAGACATCATCAGTCAATATCCGGTGATTCGTAAAGGCATGAAACCAGCCGATCTCGAAAAAGGTCAGCCCTCTCCTTATCCCCAACATAATCATCTGTTCATCATCGTACTGATTCTCTTGACTCAATCTACTCTTAGAAAAGCAAAACCGGATTGCTTTCATTGACTTTGTTAAAGGTCTTCTAAACATCAATCCAATCGAAAGGTGGTCGCCTCAGCAAGCCAGGTTACATCCATTCATCCTAGGCGAACCTCTACGCGAGCCCTACGTCCCGATGAAGTCTGGATTTGGCCCCGTTTCAAATCATGGAGGAGATAGAGTCATGGAGCTCGCACAAAAGGGGTATGGCCACCAGCCAATAGACCCACAATCTTCTCCCCAAACCGCTGGTGGCTCCGGCTCTAACGATTTATCTAAACGTCCTTATGGGGGCCTCCCAGCGGCCCCCGTCCGATCTGGGCAAAAGGTTTATGATGCCGCTGCCTACTCCCAACTGCAAGCCCAGCAGCAAGTCATGAACGCGCAGGCAGCTGCCATGCGTCAACAGCAAGCCCAAGCCGCCCAGCAGAGTCAGAATCCATACGCTCTACCTCAGGACAATCGCTCCAATATCACCCAGCTACCTCCCCAGTCTAATCACCAGCAACAACCCCCAAACTCCGCCCCTAGCCTCTCGCACCAACTACCCCCTCAGTACGCATCCAATCGTGTCGCACTATCTCACCCTCCTCACCCTCCCTCTCTCGTCACCAGTTCATCAGCTGCCATAAACATCCCGCATTCTTACTATAATCCACGTGGGGCTGGCGGTAGCTCATTCTCAGGACCATTAACAACGGGTAGTATCCCTGGTCAGCAAATGCAACCGCTCATGCCACATAACCAAATGATCTACAACCCGATCCTGAACCCGAGTGGATCAACCAATCCGTCGAGCCATGTTCGAACCTCTTCGGGCTCTCGACAACGATCCGGAACGCTAGATCAAATGGACATCGTGCCTCCCCAGCTCCAAAAGGTCCAAGTCGACCTGGCCAACTATTCCGGACAGAGCGTCACCCCCGTCCTTAGACGAGACGATCAATATCTGGCCTGGGAGCAGAGACAACAGCACGGCCTTGGTGCCTCCAATGCCGCTGGGATCCCTGGGAATAGTGGCCTCAGTCGCAGGGCTAGTTATCGGGCGAACCCTCAATTGGACTACTTGCACGAGCAGGTGAGTTTCTTGTTTTCCCTTGTTTCATTTCCCATCTCCAGCCCTTTCGTCCCTGCACAAACTGCCAAGTTCAAAAAAAGACACCTACAATATCCAGGTGGTATGGACTTCTGCCTTGGGGCTTTCAACAAATCTTCACAAGGCTGTAGTAGCGCGTGTTGTTGAGCTTGATTCGTGTTTTTTTTTTGTTCTCATCCCGATTCCCATCCTATTTTTTACTCGACAATCAACTCAATCTCAACTCTCAAAATCATCGTCACTATTAAAAATTGAACATTCATCCTTATCAACTGTGACGGTTCAATATCTCAAATGCGAAGACTTACTTTTGATGATCTTTTTTCTCACTTTCTTTTTCGTTTCACCTCACTTCCAACTCTTTCCCAAACAAAACAAAAAATACACTACAAATCCACCAAACAAAAAACAACAAAAACTCTTGAAAAACACGCATCCATGAAACATATACATATTATGCGAAATGAAAACTTCACCCTTGGCATTTTCTCCACTCCATGATTCATGATTGGCCGACATCTATATATATTTTTTCCACTCCGGAATGGTCTTGATTGCGTCTCCATATAAATGATCGGCGAACGAACAAAATCAGGCGGAGGCGAACGATGCATGGAGTTCAGGCCATCGGGGGCAAGCGCGATATCACTACCAACCGAATGTGAATCCATCGACGCATTACATGTCGACGGGGTCGGTGCCGGTGCCAGCGCCGGGAGGGATGATGATTCAACAGCAGCCAGGAGGGCATCCGCATGCGGTAGGCCAACCAGCGTCGAAGCCGACCAGCTCCTCTTTCTCAGTCGTGGTCGATGACGACTACCCAGGAATCCGTCCAGAGAGCCACAGTCGTCCGTCGGGCTCGGCTCGGCCCGCCGAGCACGAAATCGTCCCTCTGGACGACTACGACCATCGTGACGGCGGCCAGGCGATGGCCTACCTTCCTATCATCCCCAAACCCTCCTCCGCCTCTAACAGTCGCAATAACAGCACTGGTATCACTAACTCTCATCCTGCTGGATCCGCTGCCGTCAGGGTCGATGAACATGGCCATCACCATCCTCAACATCTCTCATCCTTGGGTAGACTGATGAACTCGTGATCATCCTCTCTTCCCCACTCATCTTCTCTCACGCCTCTCAATCGACCCGGTCATCTTTTTCTTCCCTACCTCCGATATCGCTGCAGGACGAAGTTCGATTTCTCCTATTCTTCTTTCTTTGAGATGATGATAAGAAGGGTGTAGACGCACTCATACATACACACCACTTGTTGTAGAAAAAGAAACACACACACATATATTTATACTTATATAATAAAATGACGAGATCTAGATTAGATACATATTTCAAAAAAATGAAACAAAAAATCATACACTTCGAATAACGATCATGATTAACGACAATGATGACAAGGGGTTACATACATATTTATATCTTGATGATCGGTTTATTTAGATATCTTACTGTGTGTTCGGCTTCCATCTTTTTGGTTTTTGATTGGTGTTGAAGAAGGATATAGATCTATATAGGTGATCACATATACAAGAGCTCGGGCCCCATCTTTAGTTCGGATAGATCTCTCATTGGCCTATACAGCATACACCTCACTAACCTCATCCAACCTCTTAAAAATGCACACTCTCACCTTTATACGCCATCACCATCTTTCTTACTTTATGTATTCATCATGTTCCTTGTTTTATATGAAATCAAGTAGTGTTGTGTTTTAAACTTTATAGAATGTTGGTGTCTTTTGTTTTCTTTGTTGTGTATATGTTTAATCATCTCTTGTGTAACTATATAAAGAAATTTAACGCTCAAAAATGAAACTGCAGAAAGGACATTTGCACAACAAATCAGGGTGGCTCAAAATTGAATTTTACTGACCTTTATAAACAAGATTGTGGAATTTTGGCAAGCTTTCCATGATTCAACTTGAAGCACGCAGCGCGCCAGATAACAAGCCGATTTCAGCGCCAAAACGGCCCTTGAGGGCTCGTTATCACGTTATCCAAGCAATAACGTAGCGTAACGGCGTCGGAAAAAGACCCATTCCGCTAACCATGAGGTGACATCAAGCAACAATGGCTGTCACTCTTTTCCAGCTCTGGTACTGCCACAACTAGGCTACAATGGCCCCTTTTTTTCCTACAGGGGGCTGTACATGTGGCTAACTGTGCAACTGGTGGGTAGCTCAGTGGACTTAGGCTGATGTTACCTGTAGTCCAGTGAAAATTTATTTTTCCTGGTGAAATGGCCCATTACTTGTAACTAAATGGGGCGCAGTGGATAACACAGGTAGTTACGTTACACAAATAACATGGTGTCAAATAAAAAGCGGGACGTATAGGTAAAGTTGAGTGTCCGCCTTCCTTCTAGAATAGTTCCAGGCTTGTTTGGTAGTCAGCACTGAAACTCTGCAACGTACAAATCCCTTCAGCACTCCTCCGTGAGTCTGATATGATCCGCCTGGTCTACAAAGGGTTCAACTGCTCCGCTTCTGCGCGCAAGAACTCCACAAAGGTATGATTTTAGGGTAGGTAAAAACTCTCCGCACACTGTAATCCGCAAAGTAAAACACCAGAAAAACAGCTACTACAATGTTGGTACCGTAAGAGCAGTAAGTAGAATGCTCCAATATAGTGAGAGAAAAGCCGTCCCATATCCCCCACTCTCTCCGCCCCGCAATCCTCCATTCCCACCCAACGTTGTCCGCATTCCCCCTTTCCCAAACTAACAAACTCCGCCTGCATTGCCTCCCAGCCTAGTACATCTCCAACGCCTGTTCTCCTGCACCCTGCGACTAGCTTCCGGAGTTAGTCTCTACCCAGCGCTTCCACCCCAAAGTCATCCGCTTCCGCTGCCCCGGTTCACCTAACTCCGCGCCCCTACAAGTCCGTCTGTGTGCTTGATATGCCGCAGTCCTACTCTGACTCTCAGCTAAATCTCCGTCTAGGCCATGGCTCAAACCAGCAATGGGCCACTGCACTACACTAACGTTATTGGAAAATAACTGTTAGTGTAGCCACTTTATTGACTCCCAAATTCATGTTATTTGTTATCTGAGATACAAGTATCCAAACTAACAATAACAACAATAACAGGCCTTTTATTGCTACTAACAGGATACAACAACAGTTATTGCTGTTATCCATCACTATTTCCTGGGCAAGTTCCTGTATTGTTAGCAACACAAAAAACAAGATAACAGAAAATGTTGTTATTGTTAGCTGGTTTTGGCTAAAATACACTACACTAACAAATAATGTTAGTGTCTTGGCCCACCGTTGCTCAAACCCCGGTTCCCACACCCGTGTTGGTCCCCCAGTCTGTGCCCGCCTCCGCCCGTTGACTTTCTGCATGCTTTTGTTTGGTTGTACATTCAAGGTTCCCTCAGCAGCATATAAGCACACATGCTTTTCTACTCTCTAAGGAATGCACAAGGTTTCCAATGGGCTCAGCCGCCCCCGCTTTCCGGCCATGCTGCTTTGTGGGCATTCTCTGATGTACCACCTATTTATACACCACGGGCCGTCGCGGACGTTGATCGGACATGTATATGGACATGTTTGCGGATGTCCAGCTCTGGCGCTGCAGGAAACATCCACTGGATGCCACTTGCATTGCGCGATGGCGGACGTCCCGCCAGAATGCATCCGCTGGATGAAATGAAAACGTCCACCGGATATCAGCCACTATCACCAGGTTGGAAAAAAAAATGCAGGAAATCCATCTCTGTCCTGGTGTATTCCCTCACTCGCGCTCGTCGCGGGGGGGCACAGTGTTTGGTGGATAGGTGGGAACACGTGCGGGGGGGTCGAAGGGGGGCAGGAAGAAGGGCATAGCCTGAGTGGGGATCAAACACCAACCTGCTTCCCCGGGGTTCGCGCTCGCGGGTCGCAGTGAACAGTGTCCACAACCAGCTGCGACATCATGCCTTTAGTGCAAGGTCTCTAAACGCAATCTATATAGGGTCAAGTTTGCAACGGCAGACACTCTTGCCACCCAACAGGCAGCTGAACATCTTGGACTGTCGAAATCTAGACAGTACAAGATGCAGCCATTGGAGACTTGTTCCAATGGTTGAATTGATAAATTCCTTCGGTCACTCCAGCTCGGGTGTCCGATGGATAGTGAGTTATGGTGTCCATCGGACACTCTTGATCAAGAGTGTCTGATGGACAGTGGTTTTTGGTGTCCATCGGACACTCTGGCTGGAGTGTCCGATGGATGCTGAGCTTTGTGGAACATCAAGATGTCCATCGGACACTCTCACTTGGGAGTGTCCGCTGGACGGTGTTTTTTGATGTCCAGTGGACATTTCCGAGTGCTGAGCATCACTTGGACGCTTCCAGAAGCGTCCAAGTGATGCTCAGTGCCCCTCGCGTCCGCTGGATGCCCTCCGGACATCCTCTGGACATATCTCAGTGAGAAACGTCCGCGGGATGCAGGGCATTTCCAGGAATGCGCCCCGTGGTGTACCACCACAACGGATAACACAACGTAACGTAACTACCCACCATTCATTGATTGGGTATTCCTGATCAATATTTACAACTTCTCATTTTTAAAAAAAATAAAATGTATACAGCTTAAAATGTGTCCTAAAGTTTTTTCAAATATCAATTGTGAACCTTCCTATCACTTCAAATCAGGAAGAAGAAAAGAAAACTGAGGTCAACTGTCAAGCAGCATAAGGAAATGATCTATTCCTCTGCCAGCTGAAGACCCAGAAAAAAACAGAGCCAGGAATCAACAATGTAAGGTGATGCTTAATCATGGTGCATCAAGGAATAGACAGGTGTTTCTTCTGTGTTCACCAGCCTTGATGCACAACCATTAATAATCTAAGAATTTTGTTTCTTTGTACTTTCTTTCTTTTGCCTGGATTGCTTCACAAATTCTTGCATGGGAACATAGAATTCCTAGCAGTAGATTGTTCCAGCTCCCCGGCTTTTGGTTCTTGATTGCACATATCTTGCCTTGAACAGACCCATTGGCTGCATGTCAATTGACTCCAAGCGTGTGAGAAATCTTTAAGCACAATCAAGTATGTTGCGTGGACTAGAGAGGATTTCTTGCCAGAATTTGAGTTGCAACTGTTGGTGCAGTGCAGAACTCTTGCTCTTCTTAGACCTGTTCTTCCGCTTTTAATTTCGACCTTTTGGCTCCACTCCGAACTTTCCGGATTGCGCCAATACTTGCAGCGGATTGGAAGAGCAGTATGTATGATGCAATTCCTCTTTCTTTCCAGAAAGCAATTCAGCTCACAGATTCTCCGACCGAACCCTCTAGACCAGGGGACAACTGTGAGGGCATACATCGACCGTTTGGCAGGGCATGCCGGCCACCCCTCGCCCTCTGGCACGACGGGCATTTGTGCGTGACGCCCACCTCACCCCCTCTGAAGAAGTGGGAGTTAGGGACAACGCCGCAAGTGAAACTCGTGTCCTAGGGCGAAAAGTAGAGCGGCTTCTCGCTTTGAAATTGAGCTCACCCGATTGTTAGACTCACTTTCAGGAGTATTCACGAACCATCCCAACTGAACTTCTCAGAATACTCGGTCCTTTTTATAATTCCGGTATCTAAATAGAAACTACCCAACGCTGTGTTGTTGATGATAAGTCATATCTGATGACACTGCAGCCTGCTTGACGCGGCAGAAATAAAGAAATATAAGCTCTTGGTAGCCGTGCCAACTTAGCGATCGAATCCAATCATACAGTTGACGCTACTGGCCTTGGAGAGGTTTATGACAAGCTTATTGTAGCAACCAAATCAAACGCTTCTTAAGATTATCTTTTCCTGTTGTGTTTGGATGGAAAGCTGAGAGAATAATTTTAAACATAGCGGCTGGTCTTTGAAAGCGTATGATGAGATCGACATTGTGGTAGCAGCCAAATGGCTCGCCATGTTTGGATCGATGGATAAGAGAAGAAAATCAAAACATAGGTGTGCGGATGAAGAATGATCAAATGGAAAAAAACCAAAGATGCACTAGGTCACAAGACCTTGCGATGTTTTGGGATGTTTTCTCTATCAGCGATAATGTCGATTGAGAAAGGGTATTTCCCTCCTTGGCTTCAGTGCCCTGGGGTGTTTCTTGGTCCGAAATCTACCAAATCTTCTTTGCTTATCGAGTTGACCGCTGCCCCCACCAATATATAAAGAGATATATTATCCTCATCAATTCCCTCCACCAGAGCAAGAAATCAATTCCAGTTCAAACCCAATCAACACATACACTACTATTCGCTTTGCACTGCTTTCCAGAAGGTAAATTCCATCTCTGGGTATCATCGAACACATTGTTTTGCATCACACTCACTGCTCATGCCCCGGCCTTTAGTAGCTTTGTCGATCTAGTGCAAGTTTTTCGACTGCAACGGCCGGCCAAGAATCACTTCCTTGGAAGAAACTAAACCGTTTGACGAAAAGGTATGTAATTTTAAGAGATGATGAATTCAATTGACGGTGTTTTTGCTGATTGATCATTCTTCTCAATCCACGACATTTCCTGTGGGGTCAACGTCGTCCGAAACCTTACCAGCCCAGAATGTCTGATTTACACGCTATCTCCACCACTCTCGGCGAACAGCTAATGTCAGAGGAGCCTTCCTTCTGGTGCCACAACAAAACGTTCTGGAAGACTTATGACGCCTATGTGTACGCGTACAACTATCACGTCAACAAACAACGCGAGGCAAGCAAAGAGATCAACTTCGTCGAGGCGGTCAGGATAGCCATGTACGACGTCTTTTGCGAGAGGTGTACCCAGCGTAAAGCGATGAGAGATGCTATCCGCGCCGACAAAAACTTCCTTAGCGGCAGACATCAAAAGCCCGATATTTTGTCTTTTCCGCGCACTCCGGCACGTGACGCCCTCTACGAAAACTGGCACCGCTTCGCTCAAACTGTCGCCTGGACTTGCTCAGACATCACTCGTAACCATATCAGTGACTATCAAAACAGACCTGCAGTGTAAACTACTGTGTATATACCTCCGCCTTAAAATTGCCCACTGGATCTTGGGAAGGAATTTTACTAGGATTGATCCGAATCATTCCACCCTGACCCGCTCAGATACAGAAAAGTCCATGTATGCTGTGAATTTTTCAATTTGTTGATTGCTATAGTATAGCCTGTGTCTCTTTTAAATTGGTTATTTGTCATGTTTGGGATATTAGTATCTGATACATTGAGATAGCGTATATGACTAATGATTTGTACTTTGAGAAAATAAAACAAGTCTTCTCCACATTTTGTTTCTTCGTGAAAGTTGAGACAATATTGATGTCTTGACCTGGCATTGTGCCAAATATGTTTTTCAGGTAGCCTTCATTGAACTTGATATGTGGACCATTCATGCAAGAGAATTGAGATCCGCCAAACATATGTTCTCAAGGTTGGCTACCTGACCTAACTTGAGCTTCCCGATGGGATGAGGGGTGCAGAGGGCCCCGATGCAAAGCATCTTCTAGGACCCTTTCCCAATGAAGGTTGCGCTTCAAGACGGCCTAGGCTGTACCAGGGTCCTGCGGAGCGAAGGACTTGTGACAAGTCAGTTGGCTACACGGTTATGGTTTGCCGACTGATTTAACCCCCGGGCGTGGGATGTTGACATGCTAGTAATGCTGCATTGTATGTATGCTTGAATACAACTTGATCGAATACACGATGCGGCCACATGGAGGAAAACTGGTGCGATATGAGAAGACTGAAGCAGACATACAAATGGACAGAAATGGAACATAAAGGTAATTAAAAAAAATCTATTGCTCAAATCCTATCCGTTGAAGTGAATAGCGGTCTAAGTATGATGGGGAGATGAATAGTAACCCGGGCCTATCAGTTCTTCGGCTTTGTATTTCCCGGCCTCGATTGCTTTGATCCTGCAGATCAAGTCATAATTGATTTCACTAGTCACTACACTATCTCGTTGATACGCAGGATGTTCTTGGACAAATTTCCGGATGTAAGACGCAGTGGTCATCAACCGTCCTAGGTAATTTACGTTTGAATCAAATCAGCGATTCTGATAAAGCAAGCGTAAATTGACTCGAGCAGGTGAACTGCGAATTTATGGAGACTAACCGCTTGCACGAGCACTGATGAAACCGAGATACTTTTTGATCTTCTCTTTGACTTGATCATCAGCATCACTCTGGTCCACATAGGAGAGAACAAGATGCATCAAGCCTGGATATTGACTTGATTGTTTCCCGTGGATGATTTCATCCATCGTCATTTCCTCAAACTCAGTTTGAAGTCCATCTACTTGTACCGGAGGAATCAGGCCTTTCAGGTCTATCGAGGAGGAGGATGCATTTGGTTTAGTTTGGATTTGAGTGCGGAAATGAAACAGGCTAGATCGAGCCGCATCCCGCTGTTGGGCACGACGCATGTTCTCATCAACCTGTTATGGTAGATGATTGACAAGACCAACGGTTAGAAATCTGTTTGATACAACTACTTATGTGAGGGGTGCTAAATCGACTTGCCTTGGAGAGTGGAATGTAAAAATTCACATCAAACATCAAGATCGCCCGGATCAACAACACGACAAAGATGGAATATGCCGCGTTTTCATAGTCCGTGATCTGGACTTCCATCGTTCTAAATTCTACCCTCCATCCTATATCTGATGATGCTGATGCCGACGGCGGCGGTTTGAACCGGACAGATTGCCAATTGGTCGATTGTAAATTCTGGGAGAGGCAAATCATTTGCTTTAGCCAATCACAAGTGGACAGTAACAGGGCACATTCAAGTTGAAGATTAGGCAAACCTCAAAGTGCTCCATCGTATCATCATTGAGGGACTCCAATGTTTCCGAGAAGATCACCAAGGGGTCCCGGATGAAAAGGTGTGCAATGTGACGAGCCATGATACGATCGATGCCGTTTTGGATTAATTGACTTTCAATAGAATTGTCTACAGGCGCGAGTAGATCATCGTACTCTGGTCGATGGAGGGCGTTGTCGGCAATGTACAAACTGATGCTGTCATAGCGCGACTTTGGAATGAATTTTTGATGCTTCGATGGGCGAGATGGGATTGAGGTAACGCAACGCAACGTAAGTACCAGCACGAAAAAGTATGATCTGCGGCGCAGATTCAATAGGACAGAATTCAAAAATAACAAAAATACATACTATACTATCTGCTGGACTTCTTTCAGTTTCTTTACGATCATCTACAGCACCTGAAATCACGTCCCACCGACAATCTACGTCCGAAAGAAATCCTTTAAAAATTGGTGCAGCTGCTGAAAGCGCCATCATGATTGGGGCCACTGGAGCCAGAGCATCATAAAGGTATCTTGCCTGTGTAATTGAATGTGCCTGATATGTAGTTTGAAGACAAGAACAACCCATGCCAAAGCCCATCGCGTCGAGATATATGCTATTGTCAGGTATTTCTGGAATGCTAATCTTCTCAGCGCTATGGGAGGACTGGCTGCCATTCGCTAGGGGTTTAGATGTCATAGACGATAACGTTGAAACTTCGAGGGGAACGGAAGTTTCTGGCGGCTCGACGGGTACGGTAGGGTCCCGAAATGGCTTCGGCGTGTTGATATCCGGAAACACAGGGACGAAGATGGCTACTTTTGATCCTCGGCGCTTTCTAATGTTGCGAGTCAGGGTTCTAAAGTATCGAGAGATCTATCAGAGAGCAGTCCATCACGGAAGATATTCAAAATAAGACGCAATAATGAATGAAAATTTGGGGTAACTGACGGGAAACGTATGTGTTGATTGATAATATCGTCAGGCAGATAAAGACTTTGAGCTACTGATCCACAAGGAGTGCCATATGGTACGGTAAATCCGCCTAGGGCTCCAAGCCGCGGAAAGGAAGTTAGAGTAACCAGAGATTCATTCTCTGCCAGCTTGGCTTGGATCAACTCGCGTCTGTCCATAATGCCAAGTTTTCAATATTAATGATGATCGATGAGATCTATACGCGGGAGGCTGACCTGCATCGCATGTTAAGCTCAACACGCAAACAGTCCTCTAGAGTAGCAGCGTAAGGTGCACCAGGTGTTGATTCGAGCATGTAGCGGCCATACTCCTGATGAAAGGTGGGTCTGACATCGATCTGACTAGTTGAATTTAAAATAGATTTATATCAACAATCCATCCAATGGGACATTGCAGGTCCAGAAATCGGTACGCACGGCGGCAAAGGAGCAGTGGAAGGCTGTCGGAGAGATTCTAGTACTTCTTCTTGTCTTAGGGCGAGATTCGCTTGGCGGTTAGTATGGTCCAGTGAGACCAAAAAGTACTCGATTTCGTCCCCCCACAGAGGTGGATCGTCGCTGCGACCTTGAAGATTGCGCCAAAGCCTCAGGAACTGTTGAATACCATGCTGCCGGACGTGATCTGCATGCTGAAGGGAATAATCAAAACGCTCTGTCAGATGTCCAACTTGATTCAGTATGAACATGCTAGAGAACAAACGCTGGCTGGATTACACGTGATGTGCGAATACCTGTATACGTAAATTTTAATAATTGGAGGTTAACGGACCTGTTGGGCTTCCAGCCAATCGAAAGGTGTCCCAAGTGCCAGTAAGCCCATCTCAGTGGAGGGATGCGATGGTGTGTAATATCTATCGAAACAATTTATAATTTGCGAGTTGTAGCCTGTTGTAGCTCAAGTCATGGCTCTTGAGACCCGGAATGCCGTCTTTGGTGCTTGGGATGACGCCATATGATGACATCATCACTCAAGATCTGTATGTACATATCACCACCTCCTGTGATATTCATTGCCAGCCGCAGCACTCAATTACATATGTAACCTTATCCTACCTTATCCTCCACATCATACGAATGGTGCTCTCAGCCTTCCTAAATCCTAATCCCAAGTCACCATACGTTTTAAGCTGAGACAGCATTGTTGGTCAAAGCCAGCAAGCACCAGCTATGTAATCAGCTAAATTTCCCTCATAAATTTGCACCAAGCACCCCCGGTATTTCACAATTTGCAAAAGACTGGCTGGATTGTTGTTGTCCTTTCCAAATGAGTGTAGAAGGAAAGAACTTACATATTTTTTTGAGAGAAAGCTGTCACAGATGTTTCAAATAATTATTTCACAGATTATCTGCTAGATTGGGTTAATAAGGCCAATTTATCAAGGATTCCAGCCAGATCAAACTTTGGCACAACATAAATTTTCAAGCTATACGAAAACCAGCTAGCTTCCATGAAACATCTTCAAACTTAGCTATCTGTTCCCTCAAAAAAATGATTAGTATTACCAATGAATCCTTGAGAGAACAACCAGTTTCAGGAACAGCTGAGCTGTCTATACCAATGTTTGCATAATTGTGACATGAAGTTTCTAATTGAGACTAAGATCCAAAGAATTTAAGAGGCAAGATGAGGAATCACTTTCATGAATAAAAATACACTAGTACAAAATTTTCTGTTCAGGAATCAGGACACATATTATATCAAACTGAATCATCTAATCCACCACATTGTCACCTTGTCAATTTTGTTAAAGGTCGACCGGACGCAAATTTTTGGTCATTCTCCAATACGCTTGTTGAAACTTTCCCAAGGCCTTTTGCATCTCCATCTCCGAGGATGATACTGCCACTGTTAGAAAGCGTATTAGCTTCAAGAAACCTGGAAAGAGAAAGAAAATACGAATTTTTACTCACTAGTCATCAGCTAACAGCTGGATCCCGCTAACAAAACCTTTCCCATCGAAAACACAATGGGTTCCTTTGGGCGTTGCGTCCGCCGTAAGTTTCTTCCCTAGCGTCTCCTTATCCACGCCAGCCTTCGCAGCGAGGCCAACATAGCTCACAATTGCCTGAGGAATCGTCACTTGAATGCCGTCCTGCTCCCGCGCAGAAGTTTGGAAATGTATTCGCATGGTGCCCAGGGTTTTCCCGAAATTTACCGATGGTTTCACCTTCGGCGCAAGGCCGCCACATCCAAGGATCGCACCGCTGTTGTACTTCTCAGCAAAAACTGCGGGTGTGGTTTACACATATGAGCAGAGCATCAGAATTAATCCCCCAAAGAGCCGAGGTGGCAGCCTTAATACTCACGTGGCAAGAAAAAACCACTCAATAGAAAACTTCCTCCGCTAATTCCCATGAAAAATACTTTGGTTGGGTCCATTTTGATTACCTGGGGGAGTACCTGAGTTCCAACCAAATCGGATTTGTGCCAAATTTGGATAAGTCAGTAATAAGCTTTGGTGCAACTTGAAAGCAAGTTTGTGTTTTTTTTTTGAGAAGCTCTTATAGGATGAACCTTTCTAATCAGTGCATCCAGCAATCCTGAATGTAACTCGCCATCGGTACGCCTGTTTCCGGCGCCCTTTTCGATTATCGGCCAAGGATTTCAACCAAACAAAACCAGTGACATTTGATCAGTGGATGAGAAATACGGAATTCGAGCCGTAAAGGTAGCCTACCCCGCCCCAAAACATCTTGTCATTTGGAGCCAGAGCGACGACGCCCAGCAAGCCTTCGTGCTCGCCTTTGTTTGGAAAGTCGAAGAAGGATTGGCCTCCATCTCCATGAAGCACGAGACTTGAAGAGGGGAAGGAAGTAGCGTTAGAAATGGGGCTCTGGATATCGCGCTGACGGGACTGACTTGATCCCTTTTCCTCCCGAGCTGTCAGCAGTGGCTTGTTCGGCGGAGGCCCGGATGAGCGCTCCGGCCTTGGCTGCCGGTTGGAGATCCTCATCGGATCCAGACACTTTACTGTTTTCGAGAGGTATTAAAGACGATGGTCATGAATATATTTTCTGCCACGAATCTCGAAAATTGAGAACGTACAATTGGATTGCGAATCCTTCGATCTCAGCCGTCATCGGCACAACTTTGACCTTGCCTCCGAGCCCTGCCCGCTGAGCCGCCAATGCTCTACGCTGCGCGAGCTGAGCTTGAGCCTTGGCGGCCTGCGAAGTGATTTCAAATGTCGGACTGGCGCCTCCGGCTCCTCTCTGTCGCCGACTGAGGGCGCCCCGAGACTCGGTCCTTGAGAGAGATGCGAACAGGATGAGCATCGAAAGTAACGATACTCGCATCATCTTCAGTTGCTTCAAGACGCTTCAAAAACAAAAAGCCGTTCCAACTCTTCAGATATATCCCCACCGTCGTGCTGAAATCGTCCACAGTCTGATCTTCGTGAAATTCGTCGTGTTTCTCTTCCGAGTTGGATCAACCAACTGCTCGACAAAAAGCAGGAAATAAGGCAAATGGACAAGGTCGCAAAGGCTTTGTTGACGAAGCTCTGCTTACAGAGATGGGCGCCCGCGTTCGTTGATAAATGGTTCCGGAACCTGGTGAGAGTCTTAGGGCCTCAGGGAGGAAGTGTGTTGGTACTTATTATTCAGTTGACGATTAATGGGCCCATCTAGAGCTCGGGTGCACTCTTGTTGGAGTGTTCATTTGCTGGACTTTGAGCAACACAAGTGCTCGGCTGTTCAGTAATCCGCCGACCGAAGAGACTGCTCCAGGACACCTTCCGGGCACGTTTACGATACCCGTCTCCGTGGCGACTACGGTGTGAATGTGAGTGGAGTTGGTATGGTAATGGACGCGGTCAATAAATATGTCTTGCCAGTCACAACTGAGCCGTAATTATCAGCTGGGCGGGCCCCCCTGCTTGTGCGTCGATCCCATCATCTCCCATTCCTATAATCATTGAGTCGACGCGCAGGTTACATACTCGAGCGGAATCGATGATACATACGATGTGCAAAAGCTGGCTGCTTGGATTGGTCGTCGTCCGGGTTGCCAATTCATTTACCAAGAAAATATCCAAGCTGAGAAACTACTGCCGCCGGATGGATGTTGTGCTCCTCTCGATCATCTGGGCTTCTCCCGCTTAAAGCAGCCTCTCTGGAGCTGTTGGACACTCTCGTGGAGAACGGTAGTGGGTTTACCCGAGACAGGTTTAGGAAAGGGAAAGTGACTCGCAATCATCACAAGAACGCCAAATCAAAAAAAAAGGAGGGGAAATCGAGATTACAGTGGAAGAAATTCACAGGGATGGATTAAGCAGGAGAACAAGCTTGTCGTTTTTTTTTTTGTCTGGCTGCAGGGAGCTTCCGATCGGAAAGGGATTGACTCTGTACGTCGTACTGTATGTAATATGAATCAATACCTGGAGCGATGGTTTTTCCGATGGAAGCCGGGGTCTTTGAGCGAGGAGGGAGGATGGTCGACGAGGCCGAACTTCTCTGCGCGTTTGCGCTTGCGGGCCTCCCACTCGAGGTCGGCGGGGGCCGTTCGGGCGATCGCGGCGGCCTGCTTTCCGTCGGCGAGCGGCTTGTCGAGCGCGACGGGGAGGAGGGCGTCGGGGGGCGGGATGCCGAAGCGCTTGGCGCGGAGCTGCTTCTTGAGCTCGTCCGGAGCCGCCGCCACCGCCACCGTCGTCGTCGTCGTCGGAGGAGGAGGATTGGCGCCGGGGTCTTCGAGGCCGAAGCGTGCCGCGCGTTGTCTCCGCTTCTCGCGCTCGGCCTCCGCCGTCTTCTCCTTCTCACCCTCCATCGAGCTCGCTGCGACCTGCGCAGAATGCGTGTTGTTGTTGTTGTTGTTGGTGTTGTTGGTGGTGTTGGTGACTGGCTCGAGGGGCTTGGCGACGCTGGTTGCAGGGGGGACAGCAGGGGCGGATGCGGGGGGCGCGTCTCCGGCGGAGGTTGATGGGCCGGGCGGGTTGGAGGAGAGGGTGAGGTCCTTGCTCGGCGTAGGCTGGGGGGTCGAGGAGGTCTGGACGGCCTGGAAGTGGGCCAGCAGACGGTTGACGAGCTCGCCCTTGTTCCCGGAAACCGGCAGACTGTTTTGCGAGCAGAGCGCCTGTCCAACACTCCTCTCAGCAGTCAGCTCGTCATCTCTCAGCCTATCGTACAGATGGGGGCATATCCACCTTCAGTTCCGTCACTTTTGAAGCCGAGAGTGCGGCTTTGTTCGGGGTTTCCACTGGGGCCATGGCGCGATTCTGTTTGAGCACGCCGTTCGTTCGGGAACAGAGAGAGAGAGAGAGGGGTGCCTGTGTCGTATGTAGTGAGGATGTTTTGATGTTGATCGAGTATATCTAAAGGTGGCGCGCCCACCGGGGGCGGGAGCCCCGCCGGCGTGGCAGAGGAGCCCCCCCTTGCTAACCCCTGGGCTCAAGACACGCGATTTGTCTTTGAATCAGCATCTGCAACACCACAGAGTTTATCATACACTAAGCCTGATCCGCTTTCTTTGTCAATCCCAGCATGCTTAGTATCAGGACTGTTTTTACCAGCTGATTTTATATGCTGTCAACCCCAGCATAGGACAGTTCTTACCAGCTGGTTATATATTTAGCCAATCCTTATTAGGCGTGTTTTTCTCAACAAACAAGCTATATTTAGTCAAGAGTGTTTTTTCTATGTTTAGCCAGTCCCGATTAGGTCGGACTGTTTTTAGCAGCTGATTGTATATATTTAGTCAAGAGTGTTTTTAGCCAGTCTTTATGAGGTAGGACTGTTTTTGATATGATTATATTCCCCGATCGAGACCAGTTAGGTTATAGACTACTCAGAAACCTAGATCGGAGAGCAGCAGCATCAGGAGTGAGTCAGTGTGTATGTTTCAGGAGTAGTGGTACGACGCACAGAACACCTGGTCGTCGATCTTGCTGATCACCCTGGCCTTCTCGAACTCGAGTTCTTCGAGGTATTTCTTCATGGCCGAGACCATCGGCGGGGGCCCGCAGAGCAGGACTTTGGCGCGCTTGCCCAGCTTGGCCGATGGCAGATGGGCGTGGATGATCTCCTTGGTGACGAACCCCTTCCCGCCGGCCCATCCCTCTGGGGGAGGGTTGTTGAGGACGTAGTAGACCTGTTGATTAGTTTTTTAGGTTTTTTAGTTTTTTTTTTTAGTTTTTTAGTTTTTTTTTTTTTTTAGTTTTTTCATAGTTTTTTTTTGTGATGAGTGTGTGGATGGAGCATACCGAGAATCGTTTGGGGTGGTTGAGTTGGATCTGGTCTAGTTCGTGTTTGAGCAGGATGTCTTCTGGGTTGACGTTAGCATAGACGAGTGAGATCTTGGTGTGGTCGTTTGGGTCCTTGGTGGCCGCCCTGATGATTTGCTGTGTGTGGGGATCAGTTTTGGGTGTGTGTGTTGTGTTGTGGGTTGTGATGACTGACTAGCATGGGTGTGATGCCCGTTCCGCCTGCGATCATGCCGATCTCTGTGCATAGGTCTCTGTGGTATTTCATCTGCCCGCGGGGTCCCTTGACTTGGATGGTGTCGCCGATGTTGAGGTTGGCGATGAGTTTTGAGATGTTGCCCTGTTCGTAGGTCTGTGTGTGTGTGTGTGTGTGTTTAGTTTTAGTTTTTGTGTTTGTTAGCAGTGGTGTTGTGCTCACTTTGATCATCAGTTCGAAGAAGCCCTTGTCGTCGTCGCTGGAGAGTGGGGTGTACATGCGCTGGATCTGTTTGCCATGGATGTCGGCCTGGATGAGGATGTGCTGTCCGATGGGCAGGCCGAGGTGCTGGTGGGGTGAGTGGAGTGCGAATCGGTAGATGGCTGTGTTGGGCGAGACGGTCTTCCTGGCCTGGAGCCGGAAGTGCTGGAGCTGGTTCGGGCGGAGTGCTGGCGGGGGTGGTTTCCGGGAGTGTCTGAGGAGGAGTGCTGCTGCGAGGAGGATGGCGAGGGCGATGGTGAGGGTGAGGGTGAGCATGATGCTGTGTTGGTTGACTGTTGAGTTTCGGTTGGGGTGATTTAAGTATTTAGTGATGATGTAAGCCATCGCTGATGATGTAAGCCCTCTTCTATCAACTCCTCCTCCTCAATCCGACTATGTACATAGCAAACACACCACCACTACGATGGCAGCAGGCGCGTTCGGCGTTGGGGAGCGGGTGCGCTGCTCGAACTCGATGGTCGGCATCTGCCAGTTCATCGGAACCATCGAACACAAGCAGGGGATCTGGGTGGGCATCGACCTCGGCGGGGAGCCAGCCTGGCGCGGGAAGGGGAAAAACTCAGGCTCAGTGAACGGGTGAGCACACAGAGGAAGCAGTGTAGCAGCAGCAGCACTCAGACTGACACTCCACCCTCCAGCGTGGTCTACTTCGACTGCCAGCCACTCTGCGGCATCTTCTTCCCCATCGCCAAAGTCAGCCCAGCCAACGACAGCCAGCCAGCACCCAGAACACGCACAAGCTCAGCAGCAACCCCACGCCCAACAAAACAGCAGCGCCCATCACTACCCCCACCCCCACTACTCAGCAGCAGCACCACATCCTACAGGAACAACTTAAACAACAACAACAACAACAACAACTTAAACAACAACTTAAACAACAACTTAAACAACTCAAACAACTTAAACAACTCAAACAATCTCACCAAATCAACCAGCAAACGAGCATCAGTCACCGCAACCACCATCCGACCCAGCTCACGAACCGCACTCAAACGACCCGAATCAGTCAACAGCCACCATGCACGCACAGCAACCCCCGAATGGGCACGCCAACGAAGACCATCCTCACGACTGAGCATCATCACCCCAACACCACCACCACCACCACCACCACCACCACCACCACCACCACCACAACTACCCACCACCTCACCAGAACAGCTCATCGAGCTCCAGCAACGCATCCTCCAACTCGAGTCAGACCTCAACCAGAAAAACCAACAAGAAGAACTCACAAACAGAGCCCAGCACGAACTCACCCAGAACAACAACCAGCTCCACGAACAGCTCGCCACACTCAACAAGACCTGCGCACTCAGCCAAGAGACCGCCACCCAACAGGCCGCACAGTTCGAGAAGGAAAGAAGCGAACTCCAGAACCAACTCCACCAACTCAGATCAGCCGGCCAATCCCTCTGCGGGGTATACGAAAACAAGATCTCAGACCTCGAAGAACTCCGGCTGGAGCAGCAGCACAAATCAGAACTGCTGGCAGAGGAACTCAAGGCGACCAAACTGACACTTGAAGAACTACTACTACACAAAAACACCCAGAACCACCCAAAATCATCACCATCATCACCCCCACCCAACAGGAGCAGCCATCTCCAAGCGATCGAGATCGACAACGAGAGTCTGCGCGCCGACCTGAAATACACCCAGGAACGGCTCTCCGAGGTACAGGATGAGGCCTACCAACTCAAGCAAGAACTGGCCCACGAACGCGAGGCACGCGAAGAACTCGCCCAAACCCACCAGCAAACCCACCAGCAGCAGATCAAGACCATCAAGACCGTCAGGGAGGAGCTCAGTCTGCTGGACAGGGAAAAGGCCGAGCTGCAGGAGAGACTCGGCCAGGCAGAGAGCCGCCTCAAGGAAACCGGGGAGACCATGGAGCAGGAACGCGCCGAACTAGAAGCCCTCAGAGCAGATCACCTCCTCGCATCCTCATCCCACCCCCATCCCAACAACAAACACCAGCTGGAGTCAGAGATGACCCACCCCAACAGCAACAACAAGCACCAGGAGATCATCAAGGAGAAACAGGCACGGATCGACTTCCTCGAGGCCCAGCTCAACCGGTACTCCTCCTCCTCCTCCTCCGACCAATCCAAGACGAACATCAGTCTGGACTCCCAGCCGATCATGGACCAGGAGAAGATGCTGGTCATCCAGAAGTATCAGCGCCTACTGCTGGTCAAGGACGAGGAAAACCTCAAGCTGCTCGCAAAACTCGAAGAGCTCGAGGAGGAGCTTGGCCATCCCATGACGAAGGCCCGGCCCATCAAGAACCACTCCCCAGCAAGGCTGCGCCACAAGACCAGCACCCAGTCACTCACCCGCTCCAGCCCCCGCCCACACAACCACCACATCATTATGGCCCGCTCGGTCTCATGCACGACCATCGACGAACAAGCCAGCGCCGGCGAACTCGCGAGGGCTAACCAACAGATCGTCGGCCTCAAGGTCATCGCCAGACAGGCTAACGAGGAGCGGAGCAAGCTCGAGAAAATCACCACCGAGCTCAAGGAGGAGGTCGAGGAACTCAAGTAAGCTGCCTCTCTCTCTTACTCCACAATATCTTCACAGGAGACTAATAGGCTGGGCACAGACGAGATAACCGGGTATTGGAGCAGAAGCTGGCCGGCTTGGTCAAACCGGGAAAGACGGCGTGTCCGTCGAGTAGTCGGATGAGGTCGGAGACGATCGGGCCCACCGGGCGCAAATACTCCCTGCAGCAGCTGGGCATCGAGAACGAGGTGGGCCTGCTGACGGAGATCGGCAACCACCAGCCGCAGAGCGGCTCGTCCACTCCGATGGCCGCCCGGGACCACCAGGCCCCCACCGGCGACATCGTCCTCGGCGACTACAGGAAGGTGCGCAAACTCGAAGCCGAGGTGGACGCGCTCAAGTCCCAGCTCGTCTTGCTCGACTCGAAACACGCTCGGGACGTGGAGGCGCTCAACAAAGAGGTCCGTCTATGTTCTCCTCCTCTCTCTGTACCCCCCCCCCCCCCCCCCCCCAAAAAAAAAAAAAAAAACTCAAATGGTGAGCGTGGGACGACAGGTCAGCGAGCTGGAGGCCATCATCGAGTCCAAGATCTTCCAGGAAGAGGCCCTCGAGGAAGAGGTCGAGCGGCTGACGGAGCGGCTGCAGCGGCTGGCGGCGCCCGACGGCCGTCCAGGCGACCGGGGCGGGTCCGAGCGAGCAGCCGCCCCGGAGCGCGAGCGCGCCCTGTCGGCCGGCGCCGGGCTGCACCGGCGCAGCTCCAAGACCTGGCGCCGCCGGCCCACCGCCGCAGACCCTGGCCCCGCCGGCCCCGCTCCGCGCTTCTCCGGGCTCAGAGGCCTCGCGGAGGAGGAGCCTGTCCTCGACAGCGACGACGACGACGACGACGACGACGACGAGCTGCAGCCCCCGGATGGCCCCTCTGGCCCTTCCTCCTCTGTTTCTGTCGACCCCGGCCCGTCGGACGAGCCGTGCGAGCTGTGCGACCGGCCCGGCCACCAACTCGACACCTGTCCCATCTTCGCCACCGACATTTAACCCTTAACCCTCTTTCTCTCTTTTTCTTTTTTATCGGAACCGCTTGTATTACCATCTCGCGCTCCTCTATCTGTCGCCCCACCCCCTCCGCGTGTCTGTTGTTGCTTTATTTATACATGCATATATATGTCGGGGCGGCAAGGAGCCGCCGCTGCCCTCTCTTGTCGTTTTGACCCGAAGCTTGTGCGGCCGCACGACACCCTTCTTTGGAAAAGGGATCATCGGATTCGGAGGAGCAAACCATCCAGACATGATGGATGTTTCTAGTTATAAAAGCAAGCAATTATTGCCGTGGGTTGCAGCTGCTCCCCGTAGCTCAGAAGCATTACAAAAAGATCTATGTAGTTGAGGACAGCTCTAACTGTATGGTCTCAAATATAGCTCGACGTGGATTGGCTTGGTCCTCCCGAGTTTCTGGGGGAGGGGCGGCATGCCGGGGCTGATGGGGTCCTTCCAGGGGATGTTCTTGTGCTGTTTGATGATCTCGAAGGTCTTGGTCTCGCGACTATAGCTCTTGGGCGTCCCGTTGTAGATCTCGGCGCTCTTGCTCATCAGGAAGCGGAAGAAGCTCTCCTCGTGTTCGAAGAAGAACTCCCACTTCTCCCCGCTCGAGCTCTTGTAGTAGTCGCCCAGGATGTGGACGCCTGCCTTGGCCAGGAGCACGTCCGCCGCCGTGAAGATCGAGTAGATGTTCTCGGCGATCGTCGGGTGGTCCATGACGAACCGCTTCTCGTCTCGCCGGCTCGAGACCAACGCCTCGACGATCAGCCGCAGGATTTTCTCGTTCCTCAGCCTGCTGGGACCAGAGAGACCTCCCTCCCCGGCCGGCGCCTCACGGAAGCAAGCCAAGAACGACAGCTGGACGCGCTTCTGCTCGTCCATGAACTCTCGGCTGAACACCTCGCAGCAGAAGCTCTGGAGGAACTTCTTGTTGATCTCCCAGACGATCACAAACACCTTGTCCAAGACCTGCTCCAGCGCGGCGTCCGGCGTCCCCAGGATCTGGTGCTTGGCCAGCCCGCACACCGTCCGCCCGGCGAAGCCGGCCAGACGCGCTTTGATCTGCTGCACGATCCGGCCGGACGTCGGCTGGAACACGCGGTGGAACTTGCTCCGCTGGTGGATCTGGACCCGCGAGATCCAGGCCCACTGGATGTCGCTGCTGTTCTGGTATTCAAACACCTCCCGGGTCGTGGACCGCTCGACTTCGCCGAGAGAGCCGAGCTCGAAGACCGGCCGGCTCGTGTAGCCAGCAAGATCGAGCTGTTGCTGCTGCTCGGAATCCCCGGCCATCGACGCGAGCAATTCTGTGGGGAAGAAGGCCCTCCAACTCGCGGGGAACCCAAGCCCCCGGATGGTCGAGCCCAGATCTTCCAACTCTTGGGCGGTCTTTTTCCGGAAGATCTCTTTTAATAGTCCCGCTTCGTCCCGAGAATTCCCGCCATTTCCAACAATAGATGCCCGGTGTTCCTTGGCCCCGAGGCCGTAGTAGTAGCCTACGATTTCCACAGCAGCTTCATACATCTGCATCCGCGGTTTTGATACAAAAAGGGGCTTTTCAGGCTGTTCTCGCTGGGATACTTGGTATGCGCTGATGTCTATGTTTGCATGAACGGCCCGTAGAAAGGAGTGATAAACCTTCACTTCCTCGCTTTCTACAACATTCCCCGGATCCAGCTCACATGAGAGCTTCAAGTACCTGTCACACCCCCGTAAGAATAGCGTAAACCAACTTGCAAGCTTCTTTTGTTCTTTAAGGTAAGAGATTCCTGAGTGTTTGTTCGCTACATTTACCAAGAATTGGAGATTCACAATGCACATCATCGTCACTATGTCTCTGAATCTGCTTTTTATCCCCTGATATTTCCCAAGAATCTCTTTGGATTTCCTTATTTTGGTTTTGTATTCTAGGTGTCTGTCGAAGTAGAGTTTTGACCAATATCGCAACGGCGAAAACACACTTTTTGTGAGATCTTCAAGGAGCAAATCTTTGAGCTTACTCCGTATTATTAAACCAGAAGTCCACAATTCTGGATTACTCTCTTGATATTCACTTTTGATAATCGCCAGAATCTTCGGAACTTTTCCAAGATATTGGTTGTTGGGATAATAATCACTTTGCTGGGTGCATGTTACGAAATCCACTTCATGTCCTTGGGAGTCCATTGCAGGGATATCTTCATCCATATGATCTTCTACCCCATCATGGACATTATAAGCTAACAGGCTAGTTGAGTCTACATTTGCTACAGGACTGCCGGTCACTGGATGGAGTTCAGCTGCTGAGTCTTGGTTGACATTGGCAGAACTTGGGCCTGCTTCTCCAATTTCCCTCGCCTTCCCGTTGAAGCCAGCAGAGAGTGCGCCAGGCCGCGAGCTTGAGCCCATCTCAAATGAATCCAAAATCGGGAAATGCTCATTAAAGCTTCCGCGGGCCCATTCACTGACCCGAGGTCCTGCTGGGGATTGTGCCAGGGAACTTGGTCGACCCAAATGCCCAGATGCATGCTGACCCGCAGAAAAAACGTCAGCCAACCTTTGTTTCTTGGATGCCGGCTGGAAAGTGTTCTGAAGTCTTCTGGATGATGTATTTGTTCTGCTGGGAGTTATCTTCTTTGTGGAAGGTTGGCCTTCTGGATGTTCCTTTTGGGCTTGAGGAATGCTATGACTGGCAAAATTCCCAAATCGCCAAATCTGGTTCGATGGATGGTGTTTTTGTTCTGCAATGTGAGCAGGTCGAAGAGCACTCGATGATGGGATGTTCTTGGCTTTCTGTTCAACAAGCGGTTCCTCTATAATAAGGTTGAAAATTGTCAGTGAGGGCTGATATTATAGTGACAGGTGCAAATGAATTTACCATGCTTCTTCATACCCATCAGACGATTTACACCGAAGCCCTTTGCAAATTGGTCTTGCTCCTTGTGACGTTTGGGTTTCTTCTTAAGCAAGCCTTTTCTAAATTCACCGGGTTCCACAAGACCTACCAAGGGAGTTGCTTGGTCCGTTTCTTTGTCCAAGATTGAGACAGCATTCGCAAGCAAGCCAAGACCTGGCGTTTCCATTCCTGAGAGGAAGTGAGAATGGATTAGGGCTAAGAAGAGAGGACCTAAGTGGCACCATTTTTTCATTTTAGTATCCACAATTTCGCTTTCTGAGCCGGCGCCGGTGGGGAGAGCACTGTGTAATACGTGGCTCTTTGTTACTCTTTGGCTGTTTGTTACTCTTGCACGTCTTTTAACCTAGGAGAGAAATACTCATAGCTTATGATCACATCATGAACAGTGTTTGATGATTTTGAATGTTTCATGGCTGCGATTAGTAGCTCAACCGTTCCACATTCGTATCGTTGAGTCTTGTCTGAAAATGTACACATGTTCATGTCGACAACAGCCACAGACTGGAAAAACAAAACGGACTACAAAACAAGTCCTATCGAAGTCCAATGTCTCGGTGGCGAGCCGTCAGTATGACCTGGGGAATCTTGGGTGAAACAGTTATAGATTGATATCGATCTTTTGGGTGTTGGACATATAAGCAGAAGGCTACGCGAAGTCTAAGATATACCGTAGCTGGACTAAAGCAATACTGTAGCACTCTCACCTTTGAGCCCTAAAGCAAGAGTAGATTCTTGTTCCTTGGGTCATTTAGGCTGCTGGCCCTCACTTAAAGTTAGGCCCCTCTTTAGTGCTTTATTCCTCCCACTCCAGAAGTACAGTCTTCATCATTTCCAAAGCATAGAGTATATTTCACGCCTGCCATGTGAGAATAAGGAGTGATAGTAGGAAATTCAACAATGCTTGGACAAAAACCACTGGTACACGGCACCGTGTCCGGAATGAGCGCTGTCAGGTCAACGCGCCTTAATATAGCGCTGATGAATATTTAGTTAAAGAGTCAACAGGGTCTGAAGGAGAACCCGCGTCTTATGGAATGCGTAGCACGTCAGGAGAGCTAGGGAGGAGCTCCCCAAGATGTCCGCGTATGGTTGGCTGGAGGACCTGCGCCGAGTTGCACCTCTGTTACCCTTTTCCTTTTCCGACCGGGTCACTAGAGCGCCGGAGACACTCCGCAGAGAGATCCTACATCTAGCGCAGCAGAAAGCGGCAAGAGAATCAGGAGAGACAATGACTTCCTGTTGTGTCTAGAACCCTCCCAGATTTGAATTTACACCGGCTAATTATTAATTTTTGATGAAAACAAACATATTTCTCTAAGCCTGGGATTCATCAATGTCATGTGGGCTGGTTGTGATTTGATGGGTGTGTTAAGTTGGGATCTACGAGGGTACCTAATTCAAGGGGCCATCCCGCAGGGCCCTTCCGATTCTCCATCCTGTCCGCACAATGAAGTTTTAACCACTCCTCCCGAGGAGGGATGGAATTTTTCAAGTTATGTAATTAGGCCCTTGAGCTTGTTGGAGCGGCTTCTGCAGCTGCGTCACCTCTGAGGGAATTTTTGTGTTGGGAGGCATGGACAGGAGCTCATCCTACCGCTCTCTAACCAGCGGTCATTCAGAACAGCAGCAGAATTTTTGGTACATTGCTATGGGGCTCAAGTAGCACCACGACAAGATCACCAGAATTTGAAAGAATTTGTTCAAATGCCTCCAAGAAACACATTTTTTTTCGGATGTACTTCGCGCACTGCGAAAAACTCGTCGCGCACTGCAGGGGGCGTCCACTCGACGTCCCGGCCACAGTGCGCGGAAGCTCAAAACGCTTCGCGCACTGCAGAAAATAAACCATGAAATTCTCATTTTTTTTTCTGCCAGCCGGCAGAGGGGATCTTTCTTGCCCCTCCTCCATTTTCTTGGGGTATTTGGACCCCCCAGCATGACATAAAAAAAGGATGATAAAAAAATACAAAAAATAAGCGGAGCGCCTCCCCGGGGCGCACCCCCCCGGGATTTTTAACCTGCTAAAAAGCCATGGATCGGGTACCCAGCCCCTCGAAAACAGAGTTCGAGGGGCAGAAGTACATACCCCATGACTTCGCCGTGCGGATGGCCGGCACAGGCTGGTCCTGGAGCGGAGTACATGCACACTCCCCCGATGACCGGCCAGCACGCACGTGGAGTGCAAATCACCGGTCATCAAGGGGATTACGCACTCCTCTCGATGACCGGAACGGTCCCGCTTATCGAGAGGAGTAAACACACCTCTCGATGACCGGAACGGTCCCGGTTATTGAGAGGATTAAATACACCACTCGATGACCGGAACGAACCCGGGCATCGAGAAAATAATCATCTTGATGACCGAGTCTGCTGCGGTCACCGAGTAGAGAAACACTCCCTCAATGACCGGAGCAAACTGTTCAAGGAGAGGATTGATGAACGGTTCGCTCCGGTCATCGAGAGGAGCACTTAATCCCCTCAATGAATGGAACGGACCCAACCATCGAGAGGAGGAACACTCTCGATGACCGGGTCTGTTTCAGTCGTTGAGAGGAGCAGTGTTTACTCCTCTCGATGACCGTGACCGGGTCTGTTCCAGTCGTCGAGAGGAGAAGTGTTTACTCCTCTTGATGACCGTGACCGGGTCTGTTCCAGTCGTCGAGAGGAGTAAACACTCCCCTTGACGACTGGAACAGACCCGGTCATCGAGAGTGTTCCTCCTCTCAATGTCCGGGTCCGTTCCGTTCATCGAGGGGATCAATTGCTCTCGATGACCGGGACTGTTCCGGTCATCGAGCGGAATGCTTAGTCTCTCGATGACCGGGACTGTTCCGGTCATCGAGAGGTGTGTTTACTCCTCTCGATAAGCGGGACCGTTCCGGTCATCGAGAGGAGTGCGTAATCCCCTCGATGACCGGTGATTTGCACTCCACGTGCGTGCTGGCCGGTCATCGGGGGAGTGTGCATGTACTTCGCTCCGGGACCAGCCTGTGCCGGCCATCCGCACGGCGAAGTCATGGGGTATGTACTTCTGCCCCTCGAACTCTGTTTTCGAGGGGCTGGGTACCCGATCCATGGCTTTTTAGCAGGTTAAAAATCCCGGGGGGGGTGCGCCCCGGGGAGGCGCTCCGCTTATTTTTTGTATTTTTTTATCATCCTTTTTTTATGTCATGCTGGGGGGTCCAAATACCCCAAGAAAATGGAGGAGGGGCAAGAAAGATCCCCTCTGCCGGCTGGCAGAAAAAAAAATGAGAATTTCATGGTTTATTTTCTGCAGTGCGCGAAGCGTTTTGAGCTTCCGCGCACTGTGGCCGGGACGTCGAGTGGACGCCCCCTGCAGTGCGCGACGAGTTTTTCGCAGTGCGCGAAGTACATCCGTTTTTTTTTCTAGACATATGGTATTCAAAATTGCATAAGATTTTTTTACATAAAATCATAAACTGCAATTTTGCCTGGGAGATGTCACTTTAAGTTTTATGCACGTTGACATCTCCCAGCCAAAATGGGCTTTATGATTTCATGTAAACAGTGGCATATGCAATTTTGAATACCATAACAGACATCTCACCATAACAATAAGGGATATGTACATTGGAATGTGCAAATGAGAGGAAGATCAGGGATAGATGGATATTGTTTTTGGTACTTGGAGGAATATGGTTGCTTTTTTGAGGGTCATGCATCAGTTCCTCAATGATTTGAAGGAATCAATCCAGAAAGAAATGATTTTGTTCTAGTTTGAGAAAATATTGCCATGGGATGATGCCTTGGAGCTTAAAAATCAGTGGTCAAAAATTTAGCTCACTGCATCTTGGTCAGCTGTGTATGGTCTTAAACATAGCTTGATGTTGATTGGTTTGTGCCTTCCAAGTTTTTGGGGAAGGGGAGTAATTTCTTTGTCAATTGGATTCTTCCAGGGGATGTTTTTGAATTCTTTAAGGATACTGGAGGTCTTGCTTCCCTCACGAGGGGTAATTGGCCTGCTGGTGTATAACTCAGCACTCTTGCTAATGAGAAAGCTAAAAAAACTCTCTTCTTTTCCAAAGAAAAACTTCCACTTGTCTCCATTCTCGTTCTTGTAATATTCTCCAAGAATGTTCACTGCAACTTTTGCTGCAATCACATCCTCCTCTAAAAATATTGAGAAAATATTCTCAGCAATTGTGGGATGATCCAATATGAACCTCTTTTCATTTTTATGATCTGAAACCAATGCATCAATCACCAAATATGAGATTTTATCATTTTTCTTTCTGCAGATATCGATTCCCAAGAGATTATCCGGGAATCTCTCTTCTGTCAGTTCATGAAAGCAAGACAAAAATGAGAGCTGGACCAGCTTTTGTTCTTCCATGAAATCTTTCCCAAAAACTTCACAGTGGAAACTTTGGAGAATCCTTTTGTTCAATTCCCAAACAATCTCAAATATCTTATCCAAGATATGCTGTAAATTCTCATTGGAAGTTCCCAGGATCTTTTGCTTGACCAGTCTAGAAAAATTCCTTCCGGCAAAATCAGCCAAATAATATTTGATTTGTAGGATAATTGTGTCAGAAGATGGCTGGAATACTCTGTGAAACTTGCTTCTCTTGTGTAACTGAACCCTTGAGATCCATGCCCATGTTATGTCTTGGCTGTTTTGGTATTCAAACAACTCCCTTGTGACAAAACTCTGGATTTCTCCTATGGATCCTATCTGAAATATTGGTTTGGTAAGGTAACTATCAAAATGGATTTTTTGCTGATGGGAAACAGTAGCAATTGAAGTGAGTAATTCTTTTGGGAAGAAGATTCTCCAACTCATGGGAAAACCAAGACTCTTCATTGTTGAATTCAAATCTTCCAATTCTTGAGTTGTTTTGTTCCGAAAGATCTCTCTTAATAGTGAAGTTTCATCACAAGAATTCTGGCCATTTCCAAGAATAGATCCCCATTTTTCTTTTGCCCCAAGTCCATAGTAATAGCCTACAATTTCAACAGCAGATTCATACATCTGTATCTGTTGTTTTGATACAAAAATAGGCTTTTCAGGTAATTCTCCCTGGTATACTTGATATGCAGTGATGTCTACGTTTGCATGAACTGACCGTAGAAAAGATTGATAAACTTTTACTTCCTCCTTTCCTAAATCATTTTTTGGATCTATTTGATAGAGCTTCAAGTACTTGTCACAGCCCCGTAAGAATAGTGTAAACCAACTTGAAAAGTTTTTTTGTTCTTTAAGGTAAGAGATTCCTGAGTTTTTATTCCCCAAATTTGACAAGAATTGAAGATTCACAATACCCATCATTTTCACTAAATCTTTGAATCTACTCTTTATTCCATAACATTTACCAAGAAACTCTTTTGATTTTCTTATTTCAGTTTTGTATTCTAGGTGTCTGTCAAAGTAGATTCTTGACCAGTATCGCAATGGGGAAAACAAAGCTTTTGTCAGATCCTCAAGTAGCAAATCTTTGAGCTTACTCCAAATTATTAAACCAGAAGTCCATAATTCTGAATTTTTATCTTGATCTGTAATTTTGACAACTGTCAAAAAATTCAAACGTTTTCCAATATGGTTGCTGGGATATAAATATAAATAACTTTGCTTTGAGAATGTTACAAAATCCACTTCTTCTCTCTGCACATTGATTGGGATATATTCATCCACATGGTTTCCTACCCTCTCTTGGACATTAGCTAATTGGTTGGTTGAATATAAATTTTCTACAGGACTACCTTCCATCAAATGGAATTCTGGTACTGTTTCTTGGTTGAAATTGCTAGAACTGGTGCCTGCTTCTCCAAATTTTCCCACCTTTCCATTGAAACCAGCAGAGTTTGCTCTGAGTTGAGGTAGTGAGCTTGAGCCCATATGAGATGAATCCAAAATCTGGAATGTATCTTTGCTTGTACACTTGCTAACCCAACACCCTCTTGGGGCTTTCAGGGAGCTTGATTGAAGAAACAGCTCAGCTGCATACTGACCCGCAGGAACAGCAAGATCTAACCTTTGTTTTTTTGATACCATCTTACAAGTTTCCTCAACTCTGATGGATGATGAAGTTTTTCTGCTCATAGTTTCTGTTAAATTTTTGTCTTCTGGATATTCTTTCTTGGATTGAGGAATTTCGGGACTGGCAAAAGGCCCAAATAGATCAAAATCTTTTGATGTTCTTGGATGGTGTTTTGGTTCTGGAACATGAATAGGTTGAGGAGCAGATGATGGTAAGTTGCTGCCTTGAAAAACCTGCTTAAAAATCTGTTCCTCTATAATGTTGAGAATTGTCAGTGGGGACTGATATTGTAGTCACAGAAATTTGCAAAAAAAATTGAATACTGTGCTTCTTCTTACCCATTGGAAAATCTATAATTGAGCCCTTTGCCAATTTCCGCTGCTCCTTTTGAAGATTGGGTTTCTGCTTAATCAAGCCTTTTGTAAATGCACTTGGTTCTATGAAACCTACCAAGGGAGTTGCTTGATCTTTTTCTTTGTCTAAAACCAAGACAGCATTTGCAAGCAAACCAAGGCCTTGCATTTCCATTCCTGAGAGTAATTGATAATGAATCAAGACTAAGAGAGGACCTAAGTGCCAGCATTTCTTCATTTTTTGTTCAGTTTCACCTGCTGAGCCCACGCTGATGGAGGAAGAACTGAGATATGTGGCTCCTTGCTAGTCTTTCCAGGTTTTTAAACAAGGAAAAAAATACATAGCTTGTGATTGCATCAAAATTGTATGCTGATTTTGAATGTTTAATTACTGCGGCATACCTGGTTAGTAGAATGTGGTATATACAGCACATGAAGTGAAATTAATCACTTACATTTTCACATGGACCTATCAAAAACAGTCAGAGACTTGAAAAAAATGCAAAACAAGTTCTGTCGAAGTCTATTGTATGACCTGTGGAATCTTTGGTAAAACAGTTATGAAATTGTACTATGAAACTCCAGGACACATTCAAGGTTTCTCTTGTCTGAGGAAAAATTCATACCCTTTCACTAAATTCTCATAATTACTGGACCTGCAGAGAGGGGCTGAAAATTTGACCTGGCCACACTAAAAACCATGGGGTACCCATAATTTTTGTCTGCAACTTATTCCTGCCACTTCTGAGTCTCAAAAATTAGGTGTGAATTTTCTATGCTCTGGAATGGTTGTTGATAAATGCATGCCTAAAAAATAGCACATGCCAACAACTACACCTCTCAAAAGCCAGTGTGAAACCAATAACTCCAGCCCTCTTTTGGCCACACACCAACCTAACAGCAAGGCCTCACAAAACAATTGGTGTCTTGATCCCACGCACCAATTATTTTGGAATGCTGAGCCTAGAGAATGTTAAAACAGACCCGGGTCCCCTTTGCACTGCCGGTACCCGTGCAGATTTTCCCAAAAATGGGCACCCAGCACTGCCTGGTGGGTACCACGGGTCTTTTAGGTGGGTATCAGTGGTACCTGCCAGCTTTTTTTAATCAAACAGGTCATCAAGAGGTGCCCTTGATTAACGGAATGGATGAGTCATCAAGAGGTCCTCCCCTCAATGACCAGAACAGGTTGTTCATCAAGGGGAGGACCTCTCAATGAACCAAACAGCAATGACTGACCTGTTCCATTCATCAAACAGGTTGGTAATGGTCATTGAGGGTACTCCCTCAACAACCAGAACACACTTGTCATTGAGTGGAGTTGTTACTTCCCCCAATGATTGCACCAAGACTTGTCCTGGCCAATGACCAGTCTATTGTCAGTCATCAAGGGCAGGTCAAAGCGGGCCAAGGGCCAGGGGTCCAGGGGTTAGCCAATTAACCCAACGGGGGAGATGGTACTTATGTAGTGTGACCCCGCCCCCTGCAATCCCACAAGAACATTCACAAGGATGTCACGGAACCCTCCCCGGCAAGAATCTTAGGCCTTGACTCCCCGCGCCCTCCTATTTCAGCAGGGAAGTACTGACCACTTCCTCTGAGCTAGGTGAGCACTCAAAAATTCCCTTAACTCTCTCCCTTTCCTTCTCTCATATCAGTTGTATGTAGAGTGAGAAGGGAAGTACTGACCACTTCCTCTGAGCTAGTCTTTTGCAATAGAAGCCTTTGGTTCTAGAATTCCCTTCAAGGCCTGAGTGCCTTGTCCCTGAGCCTGAAACCCTATCCCTGAGCCTGCAACCTGCATCCCTGGGCCTGCCAGTGAAGATTCTATCTGAGACTCTTACGCTTAGGGGTGGTACCTGGGTACCACACCACTTTTTCCCCCCAAAAAAAACCGCCACCCAGCACCGCATCTGGAACCACCTAGCGGGTGCTGGCGGTGTGGAACTCCGACTGGTGCTGGGCCGTTGGCAGTTACTGGAAGGGATGAGTGCGCCTTGGCGCTGCCTTCAAGGCGGTCCGGGGAAAAAGAGTCTGAGGAATTGAGGTGACAGCAGAAGTTGGGGGGGGGGGGGGGGTATTTATTGAGAGACAACAGGAGTTAGATTCCCGTTGGTGGTGGTTGGTCTGAAAGGACTCAGGAAAGAATGCCAGTGAAGAATCCGGGGAAGGTTGATCTCTAAAAGGACTCGGAAAGCTGGGACTTGGTGCGGGCTGAGAGTGGAGAAACTCAGAAGCTTGTGTAACTGAATTGGGATCAATAAGATTTGGATTTGGATTCTGATGGATGATCTGAAAAAGAAAGGTTCAGACAAAGTCGCGTGCTGTCCCATCATCTGAGTTCAGGCTGAACTCAGATTCCGGGGTTGTGACACCTGTGGACAGGTCATCAAACACCTGCGCAGCGGGCTGGGTTCAGGTGTTTTTCCAAGAATTCCTCTCTGCATCAACAGACAATAATGGAATTAATAAGAATACAAACTCTTTCAACTCAACTTCACCAACCCCTTTAATTCTTTAAACACACTGCACCCCCTTGTTCTTATCTCTGACCCCTTCCCCGTTGTTCTTGGATTTATTGGTGAATATTTCTCCTAGACACTCACTCCACTTGGGACACTCAGTGCACTTGGGAGACTCAGTCCAATTGGGACACTTGGTCTTGGCTTTCTCATTGAAAATTGCTTGTAGCCACATGGATTACTCAACTCTCTCATCAACAATTACCTTCAGCTTAATTCCCCATCCAGGATCTCTTCCCTTTATTTGCTCTGAAGTATTTTCCCTTTCCAACCCGTACTGTTGTAACTCCCTCCTGTATATAGAGAGGGAGAATGTGAAGCCTTTGACTTCAGCAGGGTTTCACATGAAGATTCACTGGATGGTGACCCCCGCACAGACAAGTACTTATACCCAGTCTCTTCCTTTTCTTGTCTGGCAGAGATCTCTCCTCTCTCCTGGCTTATTAAGCCTGTTTCCTTTCTCTCCTCTTTCTCCCTCATTTTGTCTTGTTTTACTTACCACAAGAGAGCTCTCCTCTCTCCTGGCTATATACCTGAAATGCAGCAACCAGCCCCATGTTGGTAATCAAATTTTTTTAGTCTGTTTAGCCTTTTTTCTTGTGCCCCTCAACAAATCTCACTGAATGACTCAGCTGAGTCCTTACAGCATCTATCATCTATTTTGCAAGCATATTTCTGTGAGTCATTCACAGCAAGGCCAACTGAGCTCCCGGTATGGACTCCTGTCAGGGCTGAGCTGAGGCAGTTGGTTGAGGGGAATTTGCTTGAGTGCTGCCCTCGTCTGTGGTCCTGCAAAAGTATTTGGATACGGGTTGAAAGATGTGATAGCGGTGGGAGGGAACGAGGGAGTTGGAATACCCTCGGCGGTTTTGGTTGGGTAGAAAAGCTCGGAAAGAAGAAAGAAACTCCAGGAGAAGCCGGCGCGGTCGTCGGAGTATCAGGAAGTGATTAGATGAAGGGAGAAACTCAGAAGACTCGGGTACTCAAACTCAAAAGAGGATGTGGGGATGGATCGACACGGTCCGGGATCAATAAGCTCAGAAAACGTGATGATATCTTCTTCCTCTCCCAGGAGACCAGAATACCATGCGGATTCCCCCTCCAAGTTTGGCTGAACTTGGATTCAGGCCCGCGACATGCCGCGCGACGAGCCCTCGTGCCCGCCGCGCCCCTACAACTAAGATGAGCAAAGGAAGAAAAAAGAACAACCAAAGAGACGAAACAGCAACAGAGGTTGAGGAAACAAACAAAACCAAAACAAACCCGCCACCAACTCAACCATCCAACGCGCGCAAGGAAGAAACATAAAAAAAACATATGTAAAGAAATAATAAAAGAAAGAGGAATCAAAGACAAAACAACCAACAAGAAGAAAAGAAAAGGAAAAGAAAGGAAGGAAAAGAGAGAGAGAGAAATGAGAACAGGAGCCTGGAAAGATCTTGAGGATGTTGCTCGCGCCGCCCGCCGGGTATTGAAGGTCTTGATGATCTTGAAGCCTTGTTCCTAGTGTCTTGACCCTGAGTACGCGCCAGAACTCCACATCTCCTCCCAGATTGCAGTCTGTCCCTAGACTGCGCGCCGTTCCTCGACTACATGCTGCCGGACAAAGAAGGGGAAAATCAAGACGGGGTGGCTCACAGAGTGGCATGTAATGCTATGGAAGCGCGTAGAGGACCCTCAAGATGCATACACATGGGAGGACTTACTTTTGTCCTTCCATGTCCTTGCGAGAGAAGTATCTCTTGACCTGATCCGCCGCAAATTGCCGCTTAAGTTTGGTGCCATCCAATTCTGCCAGGATGTAAGAGCCTCCCTCGACTTGACGCACGACGCGGTAGGGACCGTTCCACCTGTTTGCAAATAGTTGGCCCCACTGCGTCTCCAGTGCCCGGTTGTACACCATAACCATCTTGCCTGCCTCAAGCGCGTCGCGAAGCCGATCTGAGTGCTTGCCTTCCCAATATCTAACTGACTCGCCGCGTGACTCCATCATTTTCCGGTAAGCAATTTCCCGCGTTTCTTCGCTCCTCTCCAGCTGTCGGGATCTAGCAACTAAAAGGTCGGAGGTAGTGCGCACCGCTTCCCAATCGATGCCCAGGTAGGATTCCATTTCCAGATCGATCGGAAGAACAGCTCTCTGCCCGAAGACCAACTCATACGGGGAATATCCTGTGGTTCGCTTCGTAGAGATCCTATCAGCAAAAAGGACCAAGGGAAGAGACTTCTTGCAATTCTTGCCGCTCTCTCCCGCCAGTTTGAACAGCGCCGCCTTCAATGGTGCGTGCCCTCGCTCGACCATGCCTTGACCTTCGGGGTAGTAGGGTGTGGACACTCGATGCTGCCCCGGCAGGGTGCGGAGCATATCCGCCAACGCACCTCCGAACTCCGAGCCGCCGTCCGTCGAATAAGCTTGGGCTGGTCCGTAACGCATAATCCAGTGTTCCTGGAGGAAGGAGGCTACGGCCTCAGAAGTTAGATTGTTTAGGATTTTGGCCTCTACCCAGCCGGAGAAGTCATCTCGCGCGACAATGAGATACTTAGCTCCACTAGCCTTCAAGTGCACTGCGTCCATTTCCACGCGTCCAAAAACTGTTGACTCTCCCGTCGGATACCGCGGCTCCAGAGGCCCCTTAAGACTACGCCGCTGACTAGCATCACAACTCTGGCACCACCGAGTCACTGACTGCTTGAGGGCCTGCCACCAAAACCGCTCAGACACGCAGCGATAAGTTTCCGTCACTCTGCGGTGCCCTAAATCTTCATGCAGCTTTCGAAGTATTTCTTCCTGTTTCGCCGGAATCGTGATGACAATACGAGACAGCAGACTACCCCTTTTCATGAGGCGCCCCCCTTGCAAGAAGAAATCCGAGGACCGCCTTCTCAAAGCTCGAAACTCTACCGCATCCATACCCTCGGGCTTCGCTAGCGTCGACAGAAACTGCTCCATCCATCGCCAATAACCTTCTTGATACCCCGAGTACTGAACAGAATGCACGCGGTAGGGGTCCACGGGTCGGATGAACGGGGCTTCCTCGTCGAAGTCGGAAGGGGGATCAGATTCGTTGTCACCTTGTGGGCGCCGTGACAACCCGTCCGGCATGGTGAACGATTTCCCGGGACGGTGAACGACGTCGAAGGAAAAAAGCTGGATGAAGGATACCCAACGCGTCATTGGTGCGTTGGGCAAACTTGGAGCGTTGATCATTTGAACCAAGGACTGAGCATCCACTTGTAGCTCAAAATGCTGACCCCACAATACCGTTTGGAGCTTCTTCAGTATCTGGGCGACACCACATAGCTCTAGCTTTGCCTGCAAATATTGTGACTCCACATCCGAGAAGAGCAGAGACTCGTAAAGCGCCGGACGATCCAAACCGTTTGCGTCTTCCTGAGTAAGCACCGCCCCCGCGGCATGAAAGCTAGAGTCCACCGCAAGCTTGAGTTTCCCCGCATCTGGCCCGTAGTCGATCTTAACCAAGACTATGTCTTTCCCAACGATGTTCTTGAGTTCCTGAAAGGCCTGTTCACATTCTTTGGTCCAATGCCACTCTGCATCCTTGCGCGTCAGCTGGCGGAGGGGAAGACAAATCTGAGACAATGACGGGATGAAAATTCGGACGTAGACGACGACACCCAGGAAACCTCGCACTTCAGTTGCGCTGGCAGGAGTTGGCCATGACACAATCTTGTTGACTTTCCCGGCCGCCATTTTCCGGCCCTCCTTACAAACAACGTGGCCCACAATTTCTAAGGCGGGGACGCAGGCCGCAAGCTTCGATGCAGAAACCGTCAGACCAGATTCCTCAATCCAAAAGAGGATGCGTTCCAGGACCTTGGCGTACTCCCAAATGAAGCGTTGAATTCCACGATGCCAGGACAAAAGCTCGCCGCCGTAGTCAGACTTTGGGCCTTTGATGCCCCCGTCGTCAATGAAGATGCCGGCGTGCTCAGGGATCTTGTCTTGTAGTATCCAAACCATTTGCGCTTGGTAGACTGCTACTGAGTTTGTGGCTCCTTGAGGAAGTCGGGTCAACTGGAACCGACCTAGAGGCGTGTCGAAAGTAGTTAACGGCCGAGAAATAGGATGTAAAGCGCGCTCATCGTAGCCGCCCATAATATCCCCAAGGCCGTAACACGCGCGGCCCGAGAAAGACTCAACAAATTCCTCCGTAGCCGGAGGAACCCCGGCGTCCCAAATCGTCACCTTATTCAGAGGTTGCAGATCATGCACTACCCTGAGTTTGCCATTTCCCTTTAGAACGCAGAAGACAGGGCTAGAGTAGCTTGACGTCGACTGCTTGTATAGACCGTTTCGAACCCTTTCCCTGATGATGCGGATATACTCCTCAATCTTGGCGGCTGGAATCGGAATCTTCCCCTTCTGCCACGGTTCATGTTTGATGACGGGGATGATATAAGGGAGTCCGTAGGTCTCCTTCAGCAATCCACGCTCATCCTCGGTGAAGGCAATGGCAAGGTTGCGTTCCGCCAGGACGTTCTTGATCAAAGACAATTTGTCCGGGTAGAGCCAGCCCTCCAGGCCAAAGTTAACCACCAAAAGGCGCTCCTCAGATACTCGACCCTTGGGTACAAACGGTCCAGCTAGTGAGCAAGATAAACCTTGATACGGGTCGCGCGAAAGAGGCGGGCGACAAAGCGGAGGGTTCAATTCCTGAGGCATCGGCTGATTCACCGGTTTGACCTTCTTGGCGACTGGTTTGTACTTGGCCGCCAACACCAAGTAGCCGCCCTCCTTCCATGATTGCACCAATTCCACTTGCGCGCCGTACCGGAGCCCGCAATCCAGAAGAAGACTCGTCCGATGCTCTCCCCAACTCCCGAATGCTGCCTTATCTGAAAATGAAAGTCCAGCCGGGAATTTTTCGCTCACTTATGTGGCACGGGGAAGGTTTTTCGACAATTGGGGAGCATCACGCCTCGGTGTGGTAGACGGAAAAGTGGAAAAATAAAAAGTTTTTTCTATGCCACATAATTACTCATACTAGGCCTCAAGATACCATCAAATGGACCCCAGAAATGGATTCTACGGCCAATTTCACCCTAGTCACCACTGGAAGCACCCCTGGACCCCCTCTACTGTGGAAGTTACACCTCATGGACACCTATCACACGACCAGCCCCAGTAACCCAGCTGTCACCTGCCTCAACCCAAGTTTCACAGTAGTACACATATACACATCACAGGATACAAACATACATCTCACTGTCAGGCTACACCCATTACATATTAACTACATACACTCCTTTATATACATAGTATGACATCATTTACACTGTTTCTGCAGCCTCAGACTTTGTGTATACACTAATTCCCCCTGTATGACAGCTCATGCAGTCTACTGTCACCTCATGCATGCGTTAGAATGTTCTTTTGTATATTCTGACATCATGTATGCACCCCTGACATATTTAGAATGTTCTGTGGTATATTCTGACACCATCCATGCGCCCCTGAGGGGTTTTGACATCATTTGTATCTACTCCCACCAGCTAAAATCCCTCACCCTGTTGTCTAGATTAGCTGAAACCCTAACCCACAAGCCCCTTTGGGGCTCCACTTTTGTCTATAAAAGGAGCTCTCTCCACCCCCAGTGGTCTGCTCCCCAGTTCCTCACCCAGAACTCACAAGTCACCCAACACTCATCCACACTCAAATCCTAAAACCCTTATAACAATAAATCAACCCTTATAACAGCAATTCAACCCTTATAACAAAGTAATTGAAACACTTACACGTTGCCAATCAAACAGATTTCATCTGGAACAGACCAGACCTATCACTTAATAAAACTTGCCAAGCTGAGCTTGGTGGGTCTTGTTGACTGATAACAGAAGGGCAGAGCTTGCAACTCCATCATACCCTTCACCATTCAGCAAAAGGGTTTCATTACCACTTTTGAGTCTTACATCGGAGGTGCATATTGGTGGGAACTTACTTTCATGCCATATGCCCTCCACGACGGCCCAAACAGTATCATCCCTCCTTCACACTCCATTCGAAGAGAGCATAGTTTAAGCTCGTTGCGGAGCTCCACGCCGCATGCTGCGCCTTCCGTCGTACCAGATCCTGAAAGAAAAACGCCAGCATCCGGGGTGTGGCTCACCAGAGTGGCACGAGATAGGGTTTTCGACAATTGGGGGGCATCACGCCTCGGAGGTGCATATTGGGAGGAACTTACTTTGTTACTCCCAATCCTCCGCCGTATCTCAGAATCCTGTTTACTGACTCGAGCCTCTGTTCCTAAAGAAATTAGTTTACCCTTGTCTCGGAGGCCGTCATAATACGTAAATAGTTTTCCCTCTTTGCGGAGGAGGAGTAGTTTAATCTCTTCGCGGAGACGATCGCGGATCAAATCTTGAGCCCTCTCCAGAGCTGAGAATTGAGAATTAACTGAGGGTTCCCGTGATGGGGCTGAGGCCTCCTTAAGATGAAACGAGGATAGTTTATTCTCTTCTCGGAGACGGCGATCCGAGCTTGGAAGGTTGACAATACTGGGAAACAAACCGGGCGTACAGGGGCGGCTCACAACGTGGCAAGTAATGTTTTGACGCGTGTAGAGATACCCTGGAGGTGCACTATGGATGGGACTTACTTCTGTCTCTCCCGTGCCCCGCGACATATCCCTTTCCTCCCTTCTCGCGCCTCTCCTAGTGTACAACTGAGACTTGAAACTGAAATAAAACTGAAAGCTGATCTTCTTTTTGACGTTTTTGATTATCTGTAAATGTTTTTTGGATTTGCTGATTTGATGATTGGATGAAGAATTGAAAAGAAAATTGGGCCGATGATACTCTGAAAGATAAGTTGATTCGACGGCAAGAGTTCGAGCATCTAGATTAAAACTGCCAAGAACCGAACCAACTGTGCTCATAAAAAAGGATGTTCTTCCGAAGGTTCCTTGGGGAGCCGCGCCACATGAGTAAGCCCAGCCTTACGACCATGACCCGGGAAATCACACTCCCATTGTCCAGAGCCAGTCAAGCACAGCAAGACCTCGATGCTGTGGCCTGAAGCGTCCGGAACAATGAGCTTCTCGCCAGTTTGCAATGAGAACGCCAAAGTTGCTGCTACATCCATCAAAAACGGTCGGCCGAGGATCAACGGCCCGTCCATTTTTGTAATCCAAAAATGACACGTCTTGACCAAGGTTTTGCTGATCCGTATTGGAACGTTGTGGTGTTCAAACCAGTACAGGCCCTCAAGATCATCAAAATCCTGAATCCATCAAGATCAGAAATCCCAACAGCAAAACTCTTCAGCCTCAAGATTCTCATCAAGCCCCTCATTCTCAATATCCTTCAAGATTCATCCTCAAGATCTCTTTCCCCTTATTTTTCTTTATGCTCTTTTTCATGTTTCTTGGTCCTAACACATGAGTCATGTGGGTTTTGTTTTGGTTGTTTGTGTTGTTTGTTTTTCTCCTTTGCTCTTTCTGTTCCTTTCCTTGGTTTCTTCCTTTCTTATTATGGTTTGTTTCTTGTTTGAGTGTTGTGCTGTTTCTTCCTTTTCCTCTTTTCTTGTTTGATGTTTGTAGTTAGGGATGTGATGACATGTCCTGTGACATGTCACTCCCCAGAGTCCAAGTTCGAGTTTGAACTTGGAGGATGGGATGGCATGGGACTTGCTCTGATCCAAGAGAAATTCCATCACCCTTTTCTGATCCGCTGGCAGTATCCCCAGCACTATTCCTGATTCTTTATCCCTGATCCTGATCCCTCATCATCATCTGATCCTCAGCAAACCAACCACCGCCAAAGGTATTCCATCCCCGTTGTCTCTCAGAAATCCCCCCCCCAACGCTATCACTTTCCGATCCTCATCTCATTTGCCGGACCACCACGAGGGCAGCCTCAACAGCACCCATCCCCTTGACGCTCTGCCTACCGCATGGCACGGTAGGAGTTCCACATTTGGTCCCCCAAGCCGGGATCGAACCAGCGACCTCAAGAGTTGTTGATGCCGTAGACCGCCAACGTGAAATTCACTCGCGGACTTAGATTGAATTGATTAGCCATTGTATCCGAGATCAGATTAAGCTGTGAACCGGAATCCACGAGAGGGGAAGCCGACACTTCGTCGTCGCCAATGAAGCACGGAAGATGACCCAGTGGGCACGAATAGAGGTTCGGATCCAATCCCAAATTGCGGTCGGAGACCTCGGCCAAAGTACCCGAGTTCACCTTTAGCTCCTCACTTCCCACCTCGACTCGACGCCTTGAAACCCACTTCTTCATGCCTTCAGCTATAGAGGGTGAAATAGCCATGAGTTCGGAGACAGTGATGTCCGGAACTTTCAAGATCGATATCTTCTTCAGCACGCCGTCCACCGCGTTCGGATGCTCGCGCGAGACCTCCCGTTCAAAGCGTACTTTTGGACTTGCGGGTTTTGTGGGTGGAGCTGAGACCAAAGGGGTGTCAGCCACCAATTCAGAAGGATCTTCGCGCCCTGTTCCTCGCTCGAACAGGATCGGCTCCTCATCCATGGCGCTCCTTTCCTCCGGAACCGGTGGAGTTGGAGCCCTTCGGAGGGGCCGCTTCGCGGCACTAGAAGGAACTGATGGAGCCTTAAAAGGTTTAGGTTCCTCGTGTCTCTTCCTTCCAGCGGGATCAGCCTCATAAACGCCCAAAAATGACTGTGACGACACGGCTGGGGGGTACCACGGTTGCAGCGACCCACAGCCGACCTTGAATCCTGGAGGCGAGTCTACAGCGGCTTGATTTGTTGTCGGCCTAGAAGGTTGGAACGAGGCGACCACATGGCGAATAGGCCTACTCGAATCCCAAGGAATCAGCGCTCCGTTCGGAAGGAAGAAATTCGTGCCCTTCTGCTCGACTAGTTTGTCGTCCTTATCCTTCTGAAGTTCGAAACAACGAGCGGTCCCGTGTCCCTCACGATGGCAATAAAAGCATACCATTGGACCTCGAGGTCCTGAAGCCTGCAAAGGACGCCCAGCCGCCCACTTCTGCTCTAGCTTTTGCTCAAAGGACTCGAACATCTTAACCACATCGTCCATATTCGGCACCGGCCTAGCAGTTTGCGGAACATCCTTGAGGCGCTTATCCGCCCCCATCTTCTTCATCACCTCGTTGGCCTCCTTCAAAGTGGATGAGGCCACAGGTTTGACGGACTTCGTGTCTTCAAAAATGAGGGCTGTCTGTCTCCTCATTACCTCATTGATCGCTGTTTTGAGGACCTCAAACTTGGGGAGCTTGAACCTCCTATCGACCGTAGTGATCATCGTATTATCCTTGAACAGCTGATCCCGGATTCTCTCCTGAACGGCAGACAAGAACGACTGATAGTAATCGTTACGAATCTCCTCGACAGATTCGACGTGACCCTTTGCAATGAGATACGCTTGAATGGGCTCCCATTCTTTTCGGAGCTCTTGATATTCCGCGACCAAGGACACGCCTCCCCTAGCGATCCAGCCTTCCTTCAGATCTTGGATGTCCCGCGCCGTAAATCTCGCCAAATTGATCTCTCCCCAATACGATAACATTGAAGCCTTCAATTTAGGCCAGTTTGGCGGCTCGTAGCCTTCCAAAGTCTCGAGTACGTCGAGAAGCCCGTCGTCCACAAAGAAAAACAACTGCTCCGCCATATCCTGACCCGTCGCCTTATCCAGACGGGCCGCGATGTGATACTGCTGGAGAAAACGCTCTACATTGGTTCCATCGAACCTCAGCGTCTTCCCGTGCGGAGGCTTGATCTTGACGGGCTCAACGGTGACTGGGTCGGCCATGTTGATCTTGACGATCTTCAGACTGCGAGCAGAGAAAGAAAAGCGAACGACGGCGGCTCACAGCGTGGCAGGTAATGCTAACAACGGTGTGTAGAGAGCCCGGAGGTGCTACTATGGAGGGGACTTACTTTGATCCTCCTGTGCCCCGCTGGTAACACAAACAAACAAATGAAAAGAAAAGAAATCCAATCGTCTTGCTCCTGAAACAAAGTTCCTGAAACGCCTTGAGACTGCTAAGACCGCCAGTCCGTCTCGAAATCCTGAGGCGAGACTGTAAATCTTGAGGTCGCTGGTTCGATTCCGGCTCGGGGGACCAAATATGGACTCCTGTCAGGGCTGAGCTGAGGCAGTCGGTTGAGGGGAATTTGCTTGAGTGCTGCCCTTGTCTGTGGTCCTGCAAAAGTATTCGGATACGGGTCGAAAGATGTGATAGCGGTGGGAGGGGATTTGGTGAGAGGGAACGAGGGAGTTGGAATACCCTCGGCGGTTTTGGTTGGGTAGAAAAGCTTGGAAAGAAGAAAGAAACTCCAGGAGAAGCCGGCGCGGTCGTCGGAGTATCAGGAAGTGATTAGATGAAGGGAGAAACTCAGAAGACTCGGGTACTCAAACTCAAAAGAGGATGTGGGGATGGATCGACACGGTCCGGGATCAATAAGCTCAGAAAACGTGATGATATCTTCTTCCTCTCCCAGGAGACCAGAATACCATGCGGATTACCCCTCCAAGTTCGGCTGAACTTGGATTCAGGCCCGCGACATGCCGCGCGACGAGCCCTCGTGCCCGCCGCGCCCCTACAACTAAGATGAGCAAAGGAAGAAAAAAGAACAACCAAAGAGACGAAACAGCAACAGAGGTTGAGGAAACAAACAAAACCAAAACAAACCCGCCACCAACTCAACCATCCAACGCGCGCAAGGAAGAAACATAAAAAAAACATATGTAAAGAAATAATAAAAGAAAGAGGAATCAAAGACAAAACAACCAACAAGAAGAAAAGAAAAGAAAAGGAAAAGAAAGGAAGGAAGAGAGAGAGAGAGAAATGAGAACAGGAGCCTGGAAAGATCTTGAGGATGTTGCTCGCGCCGCCCGCCGGGTATTGAAGGTCTTGATGATCTTGAAGCCTTGTTCCTAGTGTCTTGACCCTGAGTACGCGCCAGAACTCCACACTGGTGGGGGATGGGTAATTAGAATTAACAGGATACTGATCCAAGGCTTAGCCACTGCTAGTTTCAATACAAAAGTGGCCATAAGAAATATTATTTTAGAGTGGATGGAAAGAAAATCTGAGGAGAAGAGAGTGAATAGATCAAGTAGCCACAGGAAAGGGCTTGAAAGTGGTTGGTTAGGAGCCAGAGGCAGCAAAAAAACTGCTCATTGCCCAAAGCCATAGATCTGGGCAGATCTCACAAGATCAGGGGAATGAGGGGTAGAATTAATTGGGTCACAGGCAAGTTTTCTTTGTCTCAGACAGATGATTGATTGGTTTGTTGAGAAAATGGTTGATGTGGAACTTGGAGTGGCAGAAGTGGTTGGGGATAGGAAGAAGAATGTAAGGTGATGGGAATTCCAGAAAAAGTGGGTAGATATGTTACAGATAATCACAATTTAAAGGTAATGTAACATTTCTTTGGCTTTTACAGTTACCATTACTTGTAGCTGCAGTGTGCTATGTTATCATGTGACCGTAAGAGCTTCTTTTTTGGGCTATTTATGTTATTGGGAGGTGCAGAGAACTAGAAAACTTTGGATCAAAAACAGCTTTGTTTGCTTGTTATTGCATTATCCAGGGGATGATGCCAGTAATGGCCTCAAAAAATGAGGCATTAGCTTTGGACCAGTTTTGGCTCAGCTTACTTTCAGCTTTGGATAAATCTTGGCGCAGCCAATTCTCAGCTTCTGACCACTCCTGTAACAGCTGATGCCAATTTGTGGACCAGACTTGGCTCAGCTGATGCTCAGCTGTGGACCAGACTTGGCTCAGCTGATGCTCAGCTGTGGACCAGACTTGGCTCAGCTGATGCTCAGCTGTGGACCAGAATTTGCTCAGTTAGTGCTCATCTGTGGAACAGCCTAGGCTCAGAAAATTCTCAGCTGTGGACCAGCCTTGGCTTGGCTCAGCTGATGCTCAGCTGTGGAATAGCCTTGGATCAGTTGATACTCATCTTTTGAATAGTATTAAAACACCTCATTCTCAGCTTTGGAAGAGCCTTGGCTCAGCCAATGCTCATCTTTGGACCAGTATTGGCTCAGCTGATGCACAGCTTATGAAAATTCTTGGCCCAGCTGGTGTTAATTTTTGGAACAGTATTGTCCCAGCTGATCCTCAGCTCTGCACAAGCCTTTTACAAGATGATGCTCAGCTTTGGACCATTGTTGGCTAAGCTGATGCTCAGTTTTGGAATATTCTTGGTCCAGCTGACACTGGGTTTTTTATCAGGCTTGGAATAGCCAATGCTCAGCTGTGGCCCAGGCTCAGCCAATGCTCAGCTTTGGCCCAGGCTCAGTCAATGCCTACTGCTCAGCTTTTGATGAGCATCAGCTGTTTCTGGGAAAGAATTTAGGGTCAGCTCACTGTGCCACATTGAGTGCTCTGGTGCAGTACTGCAAGCTCTACAAGTGCTGGAAGAGCAGACTTGGAGCAGAAACCAAAGCTGCATCATGTCAGCAATGGGAAGTTACTTACGGTACGTTATTCAGCGGTATTTTTGTAACGTAACTTCCCACCCACCAGGGAGGGATTGTTTGCACTCTCTAGAGATTGCCAGACCATAATTTCTCCCTGGAATTCTGCCAGATGTGAACCATTCCCTCATGTGTAACTTTATTGTGGTTCAGCTGTATGTTTATACTGAACTCATACTGAGTTGTTCCATGTCCAATCTTGTGTGTTCCAGTGAGTTAAACTCAAATATTGGTTTTCTCAAATCAATTGCTCATGCTGGCACCCACAGGGATCCTCCACTGGCAAGTGTGTACTGGAAATCAAGTGGATACACCCTCCAATTGAGTACCAGTATGGACATGCATTGAGTGGCAAAAGCCTCCGCTCAATGGTGGTTTGGAAGGCCATCAAGTTGAGACATACTCCAATCAATGAGCCTGGGTACTGGCAATGGATTGGAGAGCTTCACTTGATGGCCATGTATATTACTAGCCATTGATTTGAGACATCCTCTGCTCAGTGATCAGTTTGTAAGGCCATCACATGAAGGTTTTCTCCTCTCAATGACTAGTGTGAACTGTCCATCAAGTGGAGACACCATCCAATTGATTATAGGGTAATAGGCTGTGAAAATCTCAGCTCAATGACCAGCAAATAATGGTTGTTGAGCAGAGCCTTTCTCAGCCTGGTGAACCGGCATGCACCCCACATTGCGCTGGGAAAATCCCAGCTCAACAGACAGCATGTACTGGTCATTCAGCTGGGCTTTTAAGAGCTTGGTGGACAGTATGTACTGCCTACTGAGCTCATAAAATCCCAGATAGATGACCAGCATGTGCTGGTCATTGCGCGAGGGCTTCCCTGGCTTGATGACCTATGTACTCCGGGTTTGAGCTTGGAGAGCCAGGGGGCTGATGACAAGTGCATGCTGGTCACCAAGCGCGGCCTCTGCCAGTTTGATGACCAGTTCGTGCTTGTCGTTGAGCCGGAGAAGCCCTAGCCCGATGACCAGCACATGCTGGTCATCAATCTGGGCCTATCTGAGCTTGGTAGGCAGTTGATGTCAGAATCTGAGCTTTTTAGTCCGCTCTCTTTCTAAGTTTTCATGTTCCTGTCCCCGTTCCTGTTCCTGTTCCTGTTCCTGTTCCTGTTCCTGTCCCAGTTCCTGTCCTCGTTCCTGTTCCTGTTCCTGTTCCTGTCCCAGTTCCAGACATGTCCTGTTCCTGTTGTCATGTGTGTTACATGCTTCCAGGCCCCCTCTGGATCTTGTGCAGGGGGCTCTCTAGTTGTGTGTTTGTGTCCGCTCCTCGGAGAAGAAATAAAATCATTGAGTCTGAGCCAAAACCACTCTAGCCCCACCTGAGCCAACAACCTTCAGCAAAGCTCCTCTTTCAACCCCTCCTCCTCACCTCTCAATCCCTCAGTCCTCAAGTGAAACCTCAACAGATTTACAGTCTTGTCAAGTCTCCTCCCATCGTTCCGTATACTTGCACCGCTAAACAATGGACAGCTCCAATAAGTTCCATCTGCCTGAGCTCACCAAGGACAACTATGTCAACTGGGTCTCGAAAATGTCATTGGTACTAAAAGCTAAAGAACTGTACCAGCTCGTCATTGGTAAAGAACCCTCCAAGGTCCGTGGCGACGATGGAAAGATAGTCAAATTCAATCAGTCCAAAAGATTGGATCTTGCTCATGCTACAATCATAACTCGGGTCCACTCCTCCGTCTCCGGTCGTGTCAAGAAGAATGGTGGTGCTCACTGCCCCAAGAAGCTGTGGTCTAACATACTTGAATTCGGCGCTTTGAAGAAGCAAGCAAATAAGTTTAAAGCTTGGTATTGACTGTCTCATCTTCCTTTGCGAGTCGATAACATTCAGGAGTTCATCTCGGCATTCTGGGATGGTATCGCGGTCTTAGAATCTCTCAATGCCACAATTGACAAGGAATCTCTTGGTCACATTATGCTCATGAAGCTCCCGGCCAAACTGTCCCACATTTGCAACTCAATCATTGCTTCTGGTACTTTGTCATCCATGGAAGTAACTTACGAGACCGTTCTTGAAATGCTCAACAGTCAGATAAGCGCCGATACTAATTCTCCGCAATCCAAACCTTTAGTCAATGTTTCCTCCAACCCAGACAAAGCCTCAGCGCTTCTTACTCAAAAATTTCCTCAAGGCCGTCATCTTCCCTCTGCCGCTCACAAAGCCAAGAACTGCTTTTTTGATTCACCCTGAGAAACTCGTCCAGTACCAACAGTTCCTCAAGGCCAAACAAGAAGCCAAAGCTAACCTTTCCATGTTCATTCCGCCTACAATGTTCAATGTAGAAGCCATCAACAATCCTGTCAACGACCTCGCTAAAGCTTTTGATGTTCTCCCAGGAAATCTTGCCAATGACGACTCCGATGGCCACGAGTCAGAAGTTAGTGCGCTGTGAAAGGTTTCACCCTCTCTCTCTCTCTCCTCCCCACTCAATCACCCTGTTCCCCGACTGTTTGCGCAGGGGTGTGTCAGAATCTGAGCTTTTTAGTCCGCTCTCTTTCTAAGTTTTCATGTTCCTGTCCCCGTTCCTGTTCCTGTTCCTGTTCCTGTCCCAGTACCTGTCCCTTTTCCAGTTCCTGTCCTCGTTCCTGTTCCTGTTCCTGTTCCTGTCACTGTTCCTGTCCCAGTTCCAGACATTTCCTGTTCCTGTTGTCATGTGTGTTACATGCTTCCAGGCCCCCTCTGGATCTTGAGCAGGGGGCTCTCTAGTTGTGTGTTTGTGTCTGCTCCTCGGAGAAGAAATAAAATCATTGAGTCTGAGCCAAAACCACTCTAGCCCCACCTGAACCAACAACCTTCAGCAAAGCTCCTCTTTCAACCCCTCCTCGCCTCTCAATCCCTCAGTCCTCAAGTGAAACCTCAACAGTTTATACTCCCTACAAGGCTTGGATACGCCCAGCTTGATTGCCAGCATGTGCGGGAGTCAGCTGGGACTTTCCCAGTGCGATGAACAGTACACACTGTTCATCAACTTGCAGTACATGTGCCAGCGACTTGCCAATGTCCACCCTCACGTTTGCCCAAACCTGAGGGTGGACATTACATAAGAAAATAACATTCCCCGGGGGACACAGGGGGATACAAAACCAATCCAAGTTTCCCCGCGCGCCCATAGTTTACTTGTGCCCACCTTCAAACCACCAGACAAATTTTTTTAACTCTTTTCCTCACATGTGCGTGCCACTCCTGCTGTTCCAAGGCCAATAATATTCAGTGGTCTGGATACAGCAGGTCTGCAGTACCAAAGGCTAGCCTGTGCTACTTAAGTAGCATGTGATAAGAGCAATCAAAACCACATTTTTGCACCATGCACATGGAAACAAAGTTACCTGTGAATAATTAATCCTACGTGCAGGATAAAATTCATGGAAAATATGTGAAGACAATCAATCTAAAAGACAAAAGGCATACATAACCCAAACCAAAATGTGCGTGAGCATTTAACAATTGACTGTTTGCCTTGGAGGTCTCAGGCAAACTGTTGAATTATTTCTCCAGCTGTTTTCAGAAGCAAGGGGGTATTGAAGTTCCTGTTAACCTCCACCAATCTAGCCCCCTTTGGTGTTGAACAATTTTATTTGTGGCTCTGAACCCTGCATTTTTCAGTAAGTTTTAATTAAGGGGCAGGCTCTATGCACTCCAAATATTTACTACATGCACTCCAAAAAAGGATTGAACTTGTGTCTACTTCAATAAATTTGGGAGTGAACAAAGTTTCACTCCAAAAGTGGGCTAAATTGGAGTGTTCAGAAGTTCACTCCAATAAATATTTGGAGTGAACCTTTGTTCACTCCAAAAGTTGGCTAAATTGGAGTATTCAGAAGTTCCCTCCAATATTTATTGGAGTGAAAACTTGTGCACTCCAGAAAAATGGAGTATAAAATTAGGCACTCAAACTGTGGAGTGGAGTTCAACCCATTTCATTTTTTTGGAGTGTGGACCACTGGGCATTCCAAAAAAGTGTGGCCAGTGATTCCCTTGGAAAAAGAGAAGATAAATAGGCTCAGACTCACTGGAATCTTTGGGGCCTAGTCTTAAGGGGAGGAACGTGAGTGTAGTGGGAGTTTGTCTGTAGGGGGGAGGCAGAGTCTCTAAGGGTCAAAGCACGACTTTGTTGATCTGCAGGAGTTGCTTGGAGTGCATGCATGTATTTAAAATAGGTGTGCACTCCAGTATTTATTGGAGTGTGCAGTAGCACACTCCAATCTTGAACCAGACCAAGTTTCAAGATTGGAGTGCACAAGTTTCCACTCCAATAAATGTTGGAGTGAACTTCTGAACACTCCAATTTAGTCCACTTGTGGAGTGAACAAAGGTTCACTCCAAATATTTATTGGAGTGAACTTCTGAACACTCCAATTTAGCCCACTTTTGGAGTGCATGTAGTAAATATTTGGAGTGCATAAAGCCTGCCCCTTAATTAAAGGTATGAAAATTTTACAATGTGTAGTCCTGTACACAAGGTGTGTATTCCGAAATGATAATAAGCGATTCACACTTCAGAATCTAAAATTCCTGAATGTTCCATCACTTAGTAAAAATTTTAGGGAAAACTAAATCCAGTAGTTTCACATTTTGTATTTCTGGGAGTCAAATTGCATGTTACACAGGTTTTCCTACCTTTTTCCCTGTTCTTGAAGAATATAAATTTGATACCAAACCACTCTCCCCAAATAATATCATGGCTGAAATATGTCACTCACTAGGATTCATCCACCATTTGGCTGATCCTCTGAAGTTGCTATACCTGACAAGTATTTTTCATAATGTGGTGTTGTTTGGTTTTTGAATTAAAACAATTCCGTAATGAAAAATATTGCCTGTCACTTGGCTAAAGCTATATTTTAGCATAAGGATAGGTACATTCTTGGCAACACTTTTGTGCATTGAAGCTTGTGTTCAAAATTATGATCATGATGAACCAAACACAAAAGTTCAACAGAGCAATAATGATGTGTTGACATTGAGTGACAGATCATTTCACAACAACTTCACCCTTCTATTGGGGTAACAAAGTTACAGATGACATTGAACTCAAATCATACCAAGCAAATGACAAAATTACGGTCTGGCACTCTCTAGAGAGTGCAACAAATCCCTCCCTGGTGACCATTACCAGATAACGTGTTATTGTTATCTAGTGAAATGTTCCTGCGCTTGTTTGGATAACGTAACAGAGGGGACTTTCTGCCTTGATGTCGCAAAAAATAGCGCTGATAACGCGCTAACCGCGTTATCTGGCGTAAAAGCACCGTAAAATTGGCAAAAAACCCACGTTATCCTCCTCAGATTCCGGGGTATAACGCAACAGGTCTATAAAAATAGAAAAGAAATTCAAAAAAATAACGCAACTAAAACAACGCTGCCGTTAGCACAACAACAACGGCACCAATTCAGTTATGTTATCCGTTACTTTTTGTTACGGATAACGTAACTTCCCATTGTTGATCCTGTCACTTGCCATCAAGTGACTTTTTTTTTCCTGGTGACTGATCCTCATTTCTGTCCAGCTGATGATAAGCTTGGACAGGACCAGAGCTGAAATTCAGCTACAATAGGGCCAAATCTGAGCATCAGCTGAGCCATGACCAAGGCTGAAAATCATCTGTGCCAGGGCTAAAGATGATCATCAGGTGGCCGGTGCCAAAGCTGAGCATCAGATGGGCCAGGGCAAAATCTGGGCATCAGCTGAGCCAGGTTAAAAGCTGAGCATTAGAAGGGCCAGGGCCAAAGCTGACCATCATCTGGTTTTGTCACATTGATTGCTTTGCTCCTTCCACCTGTCATGTGAGCCCTAGATGTGCTGGTGGAGAGGGGCAGCATTGGAGTTAAAAACAAAGCTGCATCATGTCACTTGCCATCAAGTGACTACTTTTTTTCCTGGTGTTCATACCTTGAGTAGGGGCACTCGGGGCTTGGTGAAAGCTGAGTTTAGTCAGATCTCAGGATATGTTAATCTGTGCGGTAGATGCCTCAGCATGTTGAGATAGTGTATTAGCATCTCACTATGCATTATGCTTCTAATCTATACCCCACAACTCAGTCTATATTGTGCATGTATATAGTCTAGTTGTTTCCCTCAATGCAATCCTCACTGAATGATCATTACACCTTGACTCAATGTGCCGGACCATGTCCATGACATCTTGTCATCTCTCTTAGATCTTGTGTCACCTATGTTACCCTCAACACAGCAGGCCGCATCAGCTTGGGAGCCAGTCATGGCAGAATTTTAGCACCGCGGAAAGCTCCTGCTGTTGAGTTACTTGGAGTCAACCTAGCTTAGCGATTCAACCAAGATTGGAGACCCGAGACCAACACATGAGAGCTGACCCGCCGCCGGACTGTATTGTGCAGATTCCGTGGCCTTTATAGGATGTGACCCGCGTGTGCGGGTGACATCCTTCAAGGAGGGAATATCCAGCCGTCGGGTGCACCTCGGGTGCGATGAGTCTCGGGACTTTGCCGGCAGGGCCGTCGGCTGCATTCCCCGATCGAGGCCCCACGGGGGAGGTATCTGCACGGTATGTATGACTGGCCGGTGGCCGGCATGTCTGTCGCCGATGACCACCAGGACAACCACCACTGTTAACCTCATAGCACGATGAGCACCTCGGAGAACAAGCTTAGACAACGGAAGCATGACGATAAAAATCCGGCGCCTTCCGATCAGGATTCCCGAGCCGCAAGTGGGGGACGGACGCTTGTGGGATCGGATTACAAGTTGAGCTACACCTCCAAAAAATCATCACATTTTTTTTCAAACACGAACCTGATATTAGGATTGATGGTGTCTTCTCTTTCTTACTAACAGTCGTCCCATTTTCAAGTTAGGGATCGTCAGCTTGTCGATGGTACTCCTATCATTCTCGATATTTTCAGTTTTCTCCGTTCACAGGTCCCTGTCCTCGAAGAATAATTTTGTTGGTTGATGTTCTTGCCAGGCCATTTTACCGATTGGGACGTATTTTGGAACCCTGGGACACGTCTTTGAAGGTTTGACCGTTTGTCTCGATCAGATTTCTCACCTCCTCTAACGAGAGTTCCATTTGGTCGTTAAATATTTTTTTGTACATGCCACGACCACCAGAATCGAACACGACTGCTGCCGCGATTTCGGCAATCGTGGTCACCAATATCATTCTGATCGGTTACGTCCTCACTGCGCTCTCCGAAAGTGATGATGACCAGAAAGGCACGACGAACAAGAAAGATCTCCAGAATAAGAAAGACTCTTGACCTTCCACGCTTTCTTGCCCGTACGTCCTTATCTTTTCACTTCAGGTCGCAAAAATTGGTCTAAGATCTCAGTGTGTTCTCTTCTTTTCATCTAGCTTTCAAATCCCATATCACCCATTATCAAATGAACAAAATCTTCAATTTCGAACGATGTTATTATGATCATCCCTACCCCTCTATAACGTCGCTCTTCCTTATCTTTACTTTTAAGAAATTACCAAGCGGATCTGTTCCTGTCCATAACTATTGCTGTCCAGTTTTAGCTGATTTCTCTGTTTTACTTTTTCTGTAATGTTTAGCCATAAATTTATAATATTGCGGTACCTATTTGAGATATATATATCAAACAGCAAACAGGGAGCATTACCCAAAAACATGTAAAGTATCCTTTTATATAAACAAAACTTGCTACCAAAATAAAAAGAACAACATGCAGACAATTCCCTTCTAGCCAGTTCGACTCCCGACTGAGACAAGCGCCAATGACTGGAATATATTGAGTCTTAGCAAATGACGATGGCGAGCGGCGTGGATCGACGGCTCAGACAAGATAGATTACACCGAGTCCGTAGAGGCCACTGGCGCTGGGGTGAGAGTTGGAACAGCGGTTGTGAGACTGCTGCCACTGGCTTCTCTGTGGATTGATTCTCGATTTTCATCCTGTTAGATTTCTGATTATGTTAACGGCTCAATTCATATGGTTTTGACAAGTTCGTTATTCTGGTCTGAAGTTTGGCAGTCCAGCTCGGGGCCACCAAAAACATATATAACAAAACTAATGAAGAAATGAAGGCCATGAAATCTATTGCGCTTTTGAAGAAAAATATGCTAAAGATGATGATGATAATATCGGAAATTAAACGACTTCTAAACCGATTGAACAATTCAAATTGATTCTAAACGACATAAACAACACTGCTACATGCTACACGTACATACAACATGAATTTGCTACTGATTGCGATGGATCTACACGATGATGATTGAAGAGGTGCTAAAAAGACAAAAAAAAAGGAAACTGCTGCGTTTTTTAGGAGTGCAAAGTCTAGTGAACGAAAATGAGGCGAAAAAGTCCGTGCGAGAAAACAGAAGATAAAAAGGTTTTGGGAAAGTGAAAGACGACTGAAGAATATTTTTATGCTGGGATGGAGAAAGTGTGTGTGCATGTGGCGAGAGATGGATGAATCATTTTAATTCCTCGCCTTTACCGATCACAAACACTTTGAAGCCGATCTGCTTTAGAGCCTTTTCGTCCAAGATCAATCGACCATCAAAGATCGACGCCGGTTTATCAACAGTCTCGTAGATCTTCTTCCAATCCAAATTCTTGAACTTTGGGGGGATTAGGATGAAGAATGCAAGTAGCGAAGATGAGTATACAACATTCTTCGGCAAGTTTATACGAATCCTCTACTTACTTCATCCCACTCGGTAGCCACAACTATTCCAGACGCGCCAAGACAAGCTTCTTCGGCAGACTTACAAATCGTGATCTGTTTTCGAGCTGAGATGGGGGTGTATTGATTATGAGCTGTCTTACGCGGAGAAGATAGTAGAAGAAAATGTCTTACCTGCTTCATCATCCCCGGGTACTTGAGGATTGACCAAGTCGAGCCAGTATTGATTCTCCTTGACCTTAGGGTCATAGATCGAGATCTGGGCCCCCTCCTCCCTGAACTGCTTGATCAGTGTGATCGAGGCTGAACATCGTGTATCGCCAGTGTCCTTTTTGAACGCAAAGCCAAGAACAGTGATTTTCTTGCCCCGGATAGTGTTGAATAACTCCTTGACGACTTTGGTGGTAAACCGACGTTTTTGAGACTCGTTCATGATAATCACCTGTATGTAGAGGACAAGCACATGCGCGATCAGTTTTTTTTATTAGGTTGTTTATTGATCATATCAGAATATAAAAGGTACGCAACTTGGCGCCAGTAATCAGCCACATCTTGGAGGTGGAGAGACTCGGAGAGATAGACGAGATTTAAGATATCTTTTTGGAAACAACTCCCGCCAAATCCGACGGAGGCTTTCAAAAACTTGTTCCCAATTCGACCGTCCAATCCACAGGCATAAGCCACTTCATCGATATCAGCACCCGTGACTTCACAGATTGCTGAGAGAGAGTTGATCGATGAGATTCTCTGGGCTAGTAACGCATTAGCCGCCTGGGTGAATAAAGCAAGATCACATCAAAATTCACCTCTGTGAAACTAACGAGATAGACAGATAGAGAGAGAGAGAGTGCAGACCAATTTAGTGAGCTCGGAAGACCAAAGTCCAGTGGTCACACACTTCTCTTTGGGCACCCAATTTGCGTAGACATCAACGAGGGCGGCCTGAGCACGTTTACCAGAGGGGGTACCTAAGGAGCCGATCAAGACCCGATCAGGGTTGAGGAGATCTTTGACGGCCGTTCCTTCGGCCAAGAATTCGGGATTCGAGAGGATGTCAAAGGTGATGTTCAGGTTCGGTTTGGAGTTGGATTCGAGGATCTTTCGCATCGATTCCGCCGTCCGGCAGGGCACCGTGGATTTCTCTACGACGATCTTCGAGGTTGCTGCGACTGTTGCGATTCGTCGGGTACAAAGCTCGACATAACTAGATCATCGATGTATCAGTGGATTGATCAATGATCGCTGGGACCCTCGAGCGACAAGTTTGGGGACCTACCTCAGGTCTGCAGCATACCCGGAACCTATTCCAGATTGTTTGGTGGGAGTGTTGACTGAGACAAAGATCAGATCGGCCTCCTTGATAGCTTTGTCGATATCAGTGTCAAAGAACAAGTTCTTCCCACGACATTTGAGGATGATCTCTTCCAATCCGGGTTCAAATATCGGTAAGGAGTCCGAATTCCATTGGTTAATTCGGTCTGGATTGACATCCACGATGGTGACTGCATGATCGAGATGATCAGCTTGAATATCTATGGATGAGGTGGTAATACGATGGATAAGGTGGTAATACCAGTGAGCTTACCTTGGATGTGAGGACATTTGTAGGCGATCACTGAACAGGTCGGTCCCCCGACGTAGCCTATTCAAGGTTGAAGTGTGTCAATCAGTCAAGATATATTCAATCTTTAGAGAGCAAGTCCAGGAAAAGATAACCGACCAGCCCCAATGCAAGCAATCTTCTTGACGGTGATCGGCGTGAGGTCGTTGTTGGCTTGGCTCATGCTGGTGGAGAGGTTGTTGGTGAGTGGTGTTCAGGCTGAGAAAAGTTGTGCCTTGGAAGTGACTGCTCAGCGCCAGGCAGCTTCCTCGCTTCCAACTTCCCACTCTCCCCGCGGCTACACTTCGATGTAACTATGTATCCTTTTTTTTTAAGTGAAATTTGGCCTTTGGCATTGAACACTATGAATCTGAGCAACATCCGTATGAAATAAAAAAACAACATTCAAGTCGAGCACACAAGCATGCACTAAGCTAAGTGAGATAAACTAAAGTCTGCGTACTGAACATGATAAGGAACAGAGGGGAAACAGGGCGGAGGAAGGAGAACAAGAAAAGGGATGCGCAGAAAAGTTGTCAAAGCCGTTTCAGATTGCCAAGAATACCGTCGAGCCTGTCCGCTCTGAACCGGACTTTCAAGATTCGAAGTTGCTTCCGGATGCCCGCTGGTTTTTGACCTTTGGGCAGAAATTCATCAGGTGGAAAACCGTCTCTCTTGCCCCGCGATTGGGGCAGAGGGCAAGTGTTTTTTAAGTGCACAGTGACCTGAGGTTAATTGATTTACCAAAGAGTGGGCTATTGGATAATAAACACCCCATGATCCTGCGGTGGACTTTCCTGCAATTACGTTTGACTTTGAGAATAGGCGTTGAGGGGGACTCCAACGCCTCGTTGGCCAATTGATCCGCCATTTCATCGCCTAATATGTCTCTGTGACCCGGACACCACACAGGGCGCAAAAGAGTGTTTGCTACGCTGCGCTACAGCACTTTTTGAGGCAAAAAAGGCCTTTTAATTCCGCTGAAAGCGCCTTGGCGCAACGTAGCGCAGCGTAGCGGCTGTAGTGTAGCGCTAACGCTAAACAAAAATTGGTGTGTTGTTAGTGCCGCTAGAAATTAGCGCAGCGTAGGGGCGCTGACAGCGCGCTAATGCTATTCAAAAAAGGTCAGCGCTTTTTGCCGCTACGCTGAATGTTAGGGCTAAAATAGCATAGTTTGGCGCAGCGGCCCACTGTTACTGGAAGGTCCGCAATTGCAGAATCAATTTGGGTGAACACCCATTCACTGCAAAAATAACTTGGTCAACTGCTTGCAGTTGACATGCAGGATACTCAAGCCAAGCTGCCATTGTAACTCCACATGAATGCAGAAGTGCCTTTGTTGGCACAGTCACTGTGCAAGGTGCACAGTGACTGTGCATTGAAGCTTGGGTTGAGTCAAACCTTGAGTAAGGCTGGTGTAACACCACAAGCTTCCTCAGAGTTGCCGCATGTCAACTGCTCACAGTTGACACAGTTTTTTTTGCAGTGATTGCCCTGTATAAGGATGTGACCCTGACAATAAGGATCACGTCACGTCATCACTGGCGCAGCACGGGTATCGGCCTCCAAACTCGGTGAAGAGAGAGAGGAGCTGGTACCCGGCTCTGCCGGGAGTAGACTATGTACCAGTGTAGCACCGCAGTAACTAGGTCTAAGGTAATGAGAGATAGAGTTACACACGCATACAACGATGTGATAAGTTAAGTTTGAACTCTTGGCTACTGCACACTCCAACACCTGGCTTTGGGGTCTTTGGGTCTCCAGTTCTTAAGATAACTCCTTGGTTGTCCACAAAGATCAAAAGATGATGGTGCTGCAATTCCACAAGTATCTCTTTGGCCAGCCCCAGAGCAGCCAGGTCCCCCACCACTTCACATTCATGATTCGATATTATCGCCAACCCTCCAAAGGAATAAGCACTGAAACTGTTTGATGCCGGGCAAATGGCTGCTTCTGCACCTCCTTTCTCAGGATGGAAGGATCCGTCACTGAGAACTAATAGTGCCCGCGGGTCTGAAGAGTATAATGAAATGATGGAATTAGCTGCGTGTACTGCTGACTCTTTTGTCAGCCCCAAATTTCTGTACTCCAATTCCCTCAAAGGGCATGGTTTGGATTCAAAGGGGAGGTGAATCTGCTCTGGGTTCATCTCCATGGCTTGATCCACAAAGCAAGCCAATAGCCCAATACGCACCGAGTCCGCAAACCGGGAGGAGGAATTGGCCCTGCTAGATAGAATAAACAATTGCACCAGATTACTTGTCTTCCTGTAGAAAAAGGAAAAGCTTGACCTGATGGCCTCACCAAAGAATGGTTGAGCCGCCAACCTGGCCTGAATGAACGCATTTGGCGTAGTTTTAAACACCCCTAGGGTGAAGATCCCCACCAGACAATTGATTTTGTTGGCCAGGGCTTCAATCTTCCCCTTGTTTGTCAATGTTGCCCACAAGGCTGCATTGTAGGTTAATCTAGGAACCAAAACACACTCAATCAATCTCAAATGATCTATTTCCTTTGTACCCCACCAAGAATTCCCAAAAATCCTTAGCTGGTTGATTGTCTTGTGTGACTTCTCCTCCAAGAACCTGAAGTTCTTGTTAAAGAGAAGCTTCTGATCCAGCCAAACACCCAACCACTTGACTTATGTCATTGGCATTGGTCCTTGGCCTGGTCAAAGATCGCCCTGCTGGAATCACCCCAACGGAGAGAGTGTTGATCTTCCTCTGCCAGGAGTACCCTGGCCAACTCAGCCAAGTCTGCCGCAACCAGGTGAACAACAATGTCTACATAACCTACGGATACCGTATCTAAAGACACGGAGAGAACCTTGTTCAGCAATGAGTTGTTGTAAATGATATACAAGATTACAAAAAGTGGAGATCCTTTTTCCAGTATTTTCAAAGGAGTGTTGATAAGCAGTTTAACCTCTTGCTAAGGAGTTTGAGTTCATCTTTGTTGTTGAAATTGAGGCTGAACCATAGGTTCTTGATTATTCTTTGTGTACCGTGTTGTTGTTTCTTGTGAATCATTTTGTTCTGTTTGAGTTTCATCTGAGTTGGGTGAGTCTTCTTCAGCCGGTTATCTGAATTGATTATCTGATCTTGTTTTGCTTTCTTTCTTTGTTTGATTGAACATTGTAGTTTTTGTATTTCTAAGAGTTCTTGCAAATATTCTTTTCATTGAAGTGGTTCTTGGATTGATTGTATCTTCAAAATCTGGTACACCAAACGCTATATTCATGTTGATTTTTTTTGATCTTGTAATTTCATATTATGATGATTGTTTGTTAACTGTTACTGTGCTCTGAAAAAGAAACAATAATATCTGGTCTCTGGTCTCTTTATCCAGGTCAGATTTGGGTGTTCTTTTAATATTTCAAAATAACTTTACCGTGCTGGGAAACTTCTTCTAAAAGTATCTGCTTATCCAAATTCTTCAGGTCTTACTCTTGCCCTTCTTGAGGTCTTATAAGCAGCTGCTTCCTTTGAATGATTTTGGAGTTCTCTTCTAACAGGTTCCTAGCTATCCAGATTCTTCAGGTCTTACTCTTGCCCTTGTTAAGGTTTTATAACTGGCTTATTTCTTTGAGAGTCTCTTTTCAGATCTGGTGGTTATATATTTCTTTGCAGAGGTTTGTAATTGGTTCCTTGGATGGTTCCTAATTAATTGGCTAGTTGTCCAACAGAATAACTGAATATTCCATTAAGTGTTATAGATTTGTTGACAAATTTGATTCCTTTTGCCACTCAAAGTTGAGATCTGTAGACAATGGTTTCTGGTTTTCTTGGTTGAAATCAATTATAGATTGTTGATTGAACAAGATTATCCTATCAAGTTGGGTACTCCCTTGTAAGACTCAAAAGTGATTGTGAAATCTGTTTCACTGCAAGAAAAAATCTAGAAACTGCTTGCAGTTGAGATGCAAGAGCTCAAGGCAAGCTGTGCCTCATGCAAGAATCAAGCACTGGTTCATTACATGCAAATTGCATAATTTATGCAAGAGTGAGTCTAAGCTCCAAAAAACTGAGTACAGGCTCCAAAATACTGAGTTGATACCTGTGCAAATTCCCCTTTCATGTGCACATACACCACAGGCTGTTGCACATGCATTTGGACATGTCTGCGGATGTCCAGCTCCGGCGCTGCAGGGAACGTCTGCCGGATGCCAATTGTAATGCTCAATGGCAAACATTTCCCCTGTATGCATCCGCTGGATGGTGAGCAAACATCAGCCGGATGTCAGCCACAATGCCCTTTTGTTCAAAATTTCAGGCCAGCAGAGCTGGCCTGATCTATTGTGGGGGTTTGACTACGGCTTGCTGGGCGGGGCGGTGTAAGACTCAAAAGTGGTTGTGAAACCCTTTTGCTGAATGGAGAAGGGGATGATGGAGGTGCAAACTCTGCCCTTCTATGCTATCAGTCAACAAGACCCACCAAGCTATGCTTGGCAAGTTTTAATCAAGTGATAGGGTAGGTTGGCTCAAGATGAGTTGTTAGATTGACAAGGTATAGAGCTGAAGATTTATGTATAAAGGTTGGTTATAATTGGTAAGGGTGACTGTTGTGGTGACTGTGATTGGCGAGTGATTAACTGGGCCCCAACAACTGGGGAGGAGAGAGCTCCTTATATAGACAAAAGTGGAGCCCCAGAGGGCTTGTGGGTTAGGGCTTTGACTAATCTAGACAACAGTGTGAGGGATTTTAGCTGGTGGGAGTAGATACAAATGATGTCATAATATGTCAAGGGTACATAAATAATGGAAGAATGCAGTAGGGCCGCATGAAGGCTGCGTAAAGCAATAGTAGACTGCATGAGTTGATAGGTGGATGCAGGGGGTGCATAAATGAAGTCTGAGGCTGCAGAGTCAGTGTGTGATTGTTGAAATGTTGTAATCCTCAGTGGTCAAAAACAACACATCAGGCATGGACTTGGTAGCCTAGTTGGTAAAGGCAGCACTTCTAGTATAGTGTCTTAGCTTCAAGCTAAGGTTGCTGGTTCAAATCCTGCCCAAGTCAATCATTTTCTGCTAAGCGTCTGCAAAATGCATTGTTAGTTTTAACAGTGATGACATTATAATATGGAAATAGAAGAGTACTTGATAATATTTAATGACTGTAGTCTGATGGGAAGATGTATGTTTGTATCCTGTGATGTGTATAAGCATAATGCTGTGATCCTTGACTTGAGGCTTGTGACAGGTTGGTGACTGGGTATGTTGAACGTGTGATGGGTGTCCAGTGTCCAAAGAAGTGTAGGTTCCAATCCAGTGGGGTTCAGGTGATGCTTCCAGTGGTGACTAGGGGTAAAATTGGCCTTAGAATCCATTTCTGATGTCTGTTTGATGGTATCTTGAGGGGTATTGTGATTAAATATATGTATGAGAGAAAACTTTTTATTTTTCCACTTTTCCGTCTACCACAGCGGTCACAAAGTCTCCCTGCCAAGAAGATGGGGTGGGGGGGGGGGGGGGGGGGGAGGAACAAGCGGACTTTGAATTGAATGCAGGAGAGGGTGAAGGTTGATCAGCTGTGACTAGGGCAGTTGCTACCAGCTACAACATGCCAGCTATGCTATCAGGCCCCCGCACACCAACCACAAACCACTGGAAAATTGTTTCCAGACATCCATTGGACACTCTGGCTGGAGTGTCCAATGGAAAACAGTTTTGGTGTCCACCGGACATTCTCAACCAAGTGTCCGGTTGACAGCTTTGTCTGATGTCCACCGGACACTCTAGCCAGAGTGTCTGATGGATATTGAGTTTTTGGACTGTCAAGATGTCCATTGGACGCTCTCAATTTGAGAGTGTCCAATGGACGGCAGCAATTTTTGATGTCCACCCAATGGTTTGAAGGGCCAAGCATCACTTGTCCAGAAGCGTCCAATTGATGCTCATTGCACCTTGCGTTTGCTGGATGCTCCCTGGATATCCTCTGGACATTTCTCAGTCAGAAACGTCTGCGGGATGCAGGGGATTTCCAGGAATGCGCCCCGTGGTGTACCCCTTTCATGTGCACATTTAGGTATCCCTTTCATGTGTACTGTCAGCCTTAGAGTCAACACAGCTGACCTAAAGTCTGCCTTTTCTACATCTCAAATTATTTGAGCACAATAACTCCAAACAAGGCCCAAGTTCCTCCAATTGGGTCCCGCGACTCAATGAATTAGGTTTAATCTGCCAAGTGTGTAAAATATTGGGTCCTGCGACTCAATGAATTACAATTGGGTCCCGCAACTCAATGAGAGTTATGGCGCGCATGCGCAGTTGTGATGTGGCAGCACTACCAGGCGCGCCAACCATTTGTGCATGTGTAATTATGTAAGCAAACTGAAAATTTCGAAAGTCAGGATCTCCCTTTCCTGAGAAGGATCTACAGACTTCAGACACCCAGAACCACACCGGCAGATAGCCCAGGATCACCACCAAAGAGGATACCACGCTCCCTGTATATAGAGATGGCTCTGTCACACCCGGGTACCAGCGGCCTGTTTTGACTAGATCCTGAAATCCGCGCCCGCATCTGCACTCGTTGGCAGGTACCCGCTCGGATACCCGCGGATACCCGCCCCTTGAAACTCATCTCGGCGACCGGAAGGGACCCCTTTTGGTCAAAGAGGACCTTGGCGACCAGAAGGAAGCCGTTCTGGTTGCAATAAGACCTCTGCAACCAGGCACCAGGGGAGATATGTTCCCACTCCCCAGGGAGTGCCTCACCGTAACTTTTTTCCATAACTGTGCTGGAGGCCTTTGGTAAAGCAATATTGAATAGGTATGAACAAGACTGGAAGTCAGCGTGGAAATCAGTTGGAAATCATCCTGAAATAAACCATAACTTGCCAAAAAATCATCCAGAACTCATCTATAATTCATCCAGAACTCATCCAGAATATAGTCCTTTCTTGGCTCCATGACCAGTGTGTCCTTTCCATGGAGATGTGAAAGGCCCAGCCTGTGATTTTTTCCCCCTCATGTACTCGCGTACATCAGGGGGACAATTGGTGTCTCAAAACAAATTTTTTACTTTTCATGTGGCTGTGAAAGGCCCATCCTGTGATATTTCCACCTCAATGTACGCGCGTACATCAGGGTTACTATTGGCGAAGTGCAAAAAGGTTAACCTGCTTGTGCACATGTGAATTTTGAAAAGCAAAAAAATACAAAATTCACTAGATCATTTTTGTGAGGAGGACAGGATATATGGCCAAAGTGAATTGGCACCGCAATCCAACCTTGACTTAACTCAGACTTTCACCCTATTAAAACAGTTTTTTTGTCATTTTTATCAGCCAAATTCAAATTAATTCCCGCATTTCCAAGAAAATGGGTTTCAATTTCAATGACTGCAACATTACCACATTCCAAAAATCTAAACCCAATAATACCAAGTCAACTTTTAGTTTAATTTTGTACATCAGGGCATATAATGTGAATTACAAGAAACCCATTTTTTTGGAGGAATTACTTTTGAGAATGGGAATTTTGCTTTGCTATCCTTAAAAATCAGTGAACAGGAGCAATTGATGAGTTGGACTTTGGTGAAATATCATTTCATCATATTTCTTCCTACAGTTGTACATAGAATAAAAAAGAATTCTACACAACATTGTGTTGACTTCCAAATCAATTGTGGCTGACTTTTCACTAACTTCTCCATCCAATTTACTATTTTGAGGATGAGTTACTAATCCACATCAGGCTCACATCCGACCAAAATTCACATAAAATTCAGCTGATCTGGCACTCCCTGGGGAGTGGGAAAATATCTCCCCTGGTGAGGAGGTTTCCTTCTGGTCGCCGAGGTAACTTTGACTACCAGGAGGTTTCCTTCTGGTCGCCAAGGTAACTTCAGCAACCAGGAGGTTGTCTTCTCGACCTCTGGTCGCCAAGGTTACAAGAGGTTGCCTTCTGGTCGGCGAGGTAACCTCTGCGACCAGGAGGTTACCTGCTGGTTGTGCGCTGAGGTTATTTAAACTCTGCGACCAGGACCATTTCCTCTTGGCCGCCAAGGTTTTAGAACCTTTGTGACCAAGATAGTATCCTGCTGGTCGCCAAGGTTTTGTAACCTCTGCGACCGGGAGGATTGTTTCCTTCTGGTCGCCAAGATACAGCCCCGGTGACCGGAAGGAATCCCTCCTGGTCGATGAGGTTGTGTGTCCTCGGCGACCAGGTGGGTTTTTCGGGCTGCCAAGGCTGTAAAAACCTTGGCAACCAGAAGGGATCAGGCCTTCTGGTTGAAGCGGTGGGCGGGTGCAGGCGGGTGTGTGTTGAATTATCCGGGTACCTGCGCACTTTTTCCCGGAATCTCAGACATCCCCACCCGCACCCGCTGGCAGGTACCCGCCAGCAGATAGCAGGTACCCGCAACGGGTTCGCCAGGGCCATCTCTACCAGTATACCTACTGTCACAGGTGCCTAGGATATTGACAGTAAGTATCACTCTTTCACTGAACCTTGTTTATCTCAGAGGTACAACTCTGTGTCTGCTTGATTGCTCTTCTTTTTGCTGTCCTTTGCCCCATATTTGATCACAGGTCTGCACCTGTCTTATCTTCATCAATCAAAGGATTCTGCTGCATTAAATCCTTCTTTTTCTGTGGTTTTTGTAAGAAACAAACCACATAGGTTTTGCTTTAAAGAAACTTGACTATCCAGAAGGAAGCTAAAAAATTGTGGCTGGATTAAACTTGTCTAATCCAGGAGCCCTCCACGTTTCTTTGGTGAGAGGAGGCTGTTGCACTCTCTAGCACAGCTTGGCAGCACTCCCTCAAGGAGGTATTCTTGCCAGTGGAATTTAGTACCCACCAGAATAACCTTGAATATCTGCTTATCTTGAATCTGCTCAGTTCCTCTCTCTCTTTCTCTCTCTCTATTATTTTTGTATTTTCTTTATCCAAAGAAATCCAAATATTGCCCCCCTTTTTTTCTTGTGTCCTGCTGTCACTATAGAGACTCAGGCTCACATGTACATACCCCTGTTATGCTATTCTGTATGTATTCAATTGCAGATGGAGTGTTTACTAAAAGCAAATAAAAGGTTGCTCAGGGGTATGCTCATTTGCAAGGTTGAAAATTTTCCTCAGCCTACTGCATGAGCACTACAGCATCTTCAGCATTGAGATCGTGAACAAGGTACACACTCAAGGTGAACCAGCATGGAATTTGAGTGCTTGACTACAGCTTGAGCTGAGGCTTGATTCAAGCTTGCTGCATCTCAACTGCAAGCAGTTTCTAGAGTTTTCCTTTCAGTGTGATCTCCTTAAAACGTTGGACCTATTGGAGCTTACTTTGAATAGCTTGAATGATGCAATGAAAAAAGTGCCATCATTCCATATTGAGCTGCACATGTTTCTTCCAACTTGCAACTCTAAAAAAACTTATAAGGACATTTGGACCAGTCAAATCGCCCGTGTCATGAAGCAATACATTGCAGCTCCTGATGATCAATCCCACGTGATACGTCTAGATCCCTCCCTGTGGAGAAAATATCTGCAACTCCCCCTGAAGTAAAGATGGTTAAACTTATGGAGGCGCCAGAGAACAGCGCCGAGGGGATGGGTCAAGTCCTTGATAGCATTGTAAATCAAACTGGTCTTGAGTTGGTCAATTACAGCTCATGGATGGAGATTTAGCAACATGCCACAACTTCAACTGCCTCCAGTTTCTCTGCACTCCAAGTAAGCACAACCTTGACAACATTTCTTTCCAACTTGGCGCCTCCCACTCATTATGGAATATTTCTAACAGTATATTCAAGACTCACTTTGGTGACAATCAGAATTCATTGGATACGGGGGCTTTTGGATGCCCTTGGGGTCCCAGCCTCAAAAGCGTCACCAAAAAAGGATTTATCACTTTTGATCAAACATATGGAGCAGGTGCATGAAGCAAAAATATTTTATGGGTTGAAGTAAGTCCCCAATACTGTAATCTGAGGATAGGTTCAGACTAATTGATGAAACTTTCTTGCTTGTGATCAGAAAATCATGAACGCGCAAGTGGACTGAATTGATGAGTTTAGTGAATCAAATCCACATCCAACAATGAAAACTGCTTGATGGAACGCTATCATTGAAGAATTCTACACTCAATATTGCACCTGTGAGGCCCAAAACAAAGCAGCCAAATTGAAATCACCCAAACTCCACAATCTACTCATACAACTACAAGAGTTCTCCACTGTTGTCAAGGAAAATCAAGCAATGAAGGCAGGCAATATTGGTTGCCTCCTGATAATCTGGAAGACTTGGAGTTTGATGTACCAATCTCTAAAAGGACTTCAGAACTACTCCTCTTATTGGCCTCAGTTGGTGTTGATGATGACACATTTTCCCACAAAACTTTTACACCACTCACTCCTTTTCTCGCCCAGCAGGCACGAAAATCACTTTTTCTTCTACTTAGAAATACAAAACTGCTTATTTAAATTCTTGTTTAACCAAACGGGAATTGGAACTGAAATTGATTGATTGAAAGACTTATACTCATTGAATGTTCATCTTGTAAGTGCTAGTCTTGATTGATATAAATCTCTTACTGATCTTTTTGGTGTTCCAGCTCTGTAATATGATGCACTCTATTTGCCAGGACACTGGTGCCTCTGTTTTTACATAATCACACAAAAACATCATGACCGCAAAGTCACTGAATGTCTTCATGCAGATGGCCAATAACTATGATATATTTGATGGTAACAATGGAAATCAAAAAAAGGAAACAATGAAAGCGACAGGGAAAGTGAAACCAATGAACAGGGACGATGAAACAGACAAGGATGAGGGAAGTGATATTTCTAACAAATTGAAGCTTGTTGATAATTCATTTATTTTGTGGTTTAAAAAGCTTTAAAAAGAAATTACAACTGACCCCAGATTGGATTGATTCAAGCCAAACATGCCTTTCAACATTGATTTGCCTGACAATGGTGATGATGAGGTGCCCAAACCGGCTGAAGAATTTCCTTGTTATGATATCTGATTGCTTTCCCACTGGCACCAACCACTAAATTAATCCGTAATCTATCATCACTTCAAACATGATTTGTGCCTGTGCTGCCAGTCTTGTTGCCTTTTTCTGTTTCTCAACTCTCTGAAACTACAACCTTTCTTCTTTAATACGTTTTCCTGCAGCATCCAATTCCTGTTCCTGTTTTAAAACCTTGGGAGATATTGCATTCTTACGTGGCCTCTTGCCATTGGGTGTTTGTTGGTAGCTCAGGTTGCGCGCGTCCTATGTTAATTGATCTAGATTTGTCTTTCGCTAGATGATCTGTGGTTGTGTTGCTACGAGTACGCTTTGCTGGCGTGGGAAATTCTATCTGTTGTGTATTGTTGCGTCTAGATTCCTCTTTGAGTAAAGTTTCAGTTTGCATGTTTTCTGGTCCTTTGACCCCATTTGCAGTGCCATGCCACAAGGGACCAGATTTGAATTTCTCAATAGTTTCCATTAAGCGCGCCAACTGGCCTGCAATTGCCTTGCCTTTGATGATCTGTCAAAGGTCACTTTCCAAATGAATCTGTCTAAAATGAGTAATAATAGCTTTCACCTCATTGTCTCCAAAAAAATCTTTTGGGACCATGCTCTGTGGATTGAGTTTTTCTCAAAAAAACATTTCAAAATCTTTATGCAATATTGCTTTCAGAGGCTGTAGTCTCAAGCAATCATGTTTGTTGGTTTTTGGGCCGGTTTGATGTGTGGTGTATTTTTGCTTTATCAGTAAAGTAGGCACTGCCTTCAACCCAACTTGATTCAAAACGTAAGCCGTAAAGTTTTCCTTGTTCAACTTTTTCAAATTTTGTATTAAGGCGGCGCTAGCATCCTTCATGCAATTTGAGCACATACACGGGTCAAACTCATTCAGCTGTTCGCGCAACAATTCAGCCTTGTATAATGGATCATTAAATTCTAGTGGGATGTAACTATTCCTAAAAACAACCCCAGACTCTATCATCAGCATAACCACTCCCCTTAAGACGCGTAAGAAAACCAAACCTACAAATTATCCAGAGACATAAAGGTGTAATTGTAAGAGCATCCATCCGGTCTTCATCCGACTGCATCTGACCAGGTGTGAAGTTGGCAACGCTATTCTTCCCCTTTGGGCCGTTTTATGGGCGGTTTTACTCGACAGAGAGAATGGCCAGGCCAGGGCGACCATCACATCCGCATCTTCCAACCATCTGGCAGATTAGGGAGAGATCCCCGCGGCCGATGTGCACAATCTGGCGCACAATTTTAGGGCCAGGGTGCACGAGATTATTGGGACCTTCCCTTCTACAAAATCAGCAATGATATCTTGTTTATCTAAATCGCCAGTGCAGGCATGGTAACGACAGGCAACAGAATTTCGAGGGTCCAAGTGATTCTTTGGCGTCTCTCAAGCTAGATCTAACACTTCAAGCACTTTGAGGGTTTGATGCCGTGTGCCTGTACAGATCAGAGAAGGAACTATTTGGTCTTCGGATGTCTCTTCTTTTGAGCCATAAACTTTCAGGATATCCTTGCATGACTGGATAGAGGCATTCATTGGCAACCACATAATCCTAATTTCAGGTTGAGTTAGCTCACCGCGCAGGATGTTGATGTGCGTATCAAGTAACTTAAGATTTTTCTTGATTGCTGTGATAGCTGCTGGTCTTCAAGTCGCCGAAATTAAGAGGAGTGGCGCATTGTTTTTTTGTTAACAATTGATCGCCAAGGCTTCTGTAAAATGGTTGAAAGGCCGCAAAATCCTGGTGTTGCACAATAGTCTTAAGTTTCTTCTGTCTGCTCTCAACCAAGCCTCATGCATATACCATGTGTGCTTCATCCACAACAACTAAGGCCAGCTTGGTTTGGAATTTGGGCAAGAAATAGATTTTGGTGAATGTGGTGAATGTTTGGTTGTCCAAAAGTATCTCAGGGGAGAGGTAGACAAAATTATAGGCGCCATCCCAAATGTCAAGACATGCCTTGTTTGTGAAGTTCAGTTTTGTCAGGTTGATAGCCGTGTACCCAGACACCACTTTCTTGGCCACTTGGTTGTTGCCAAGTGCATCAAGGGGATTCAAAAATACAACCACAACTGTAGTATTCCCATGTCAATCTTTAGGGAGCATGTTCAGGTACATTTCAGATATTCAGGATTTTCCAAAGCCAGTTGCAGCCAGGAGGAAGGTGTTTCTGCCTTGGAGGAGATTTGTAATGGTGTCAACCTGAAGTGGTTTTGCTTGCTGGTTGTATCTTTCTAATGCTTTTGCCTTGATCTTTTCTTTGAGATTGTCATTGCTAGTGTCCTTTATTCCAGAACTAACTTGAATTCCTGTCATTTTTTCTGAGGTTGAAAAGTGTCCTATGTAGTCGGATAATTATTTGAGAGACCAAAAAGTCCAATAGCGCCTGGACTCCATCCTCTTGTCCCAGCTCACTAGACATTTACATACAAATGTGCGTACACAACCTGGAGGGAACAAATATATTTGGTAGAAGAAGAAAATCCATGTGACCAAATGCAGATACACTTGCAAAGCTAAGAGCATCCACATCAGTTGTGTTAAAGCCCGCGCTAAGCCAAATTTAACATCAGAAACACCACACTGGTGTTGTTAAATCCCCCGGCATCGTTAAAAAACTTGGCTTTTGTTGACAAAGTTCAGCAAATATAGCAAGGGTTATCAACAATGCTATAGCTGCGCATCCCTCCTGCAGCCAGCTCTGCATTGCTCCAACTTCGCCCCAAGAAGTACATACAGCCTCTTGATGACCGGTCAGGCCGCCAGTCATCAAGAGGACTCGACGCTACATAGTCAAGCCTCTCAATGCCTGGTACAAACCAATCATTGAGTGGACTCAATCCTATTGATAACTGGTATAAACCAATCATTGAGTGGACTCAATCCTCTTGATAACTGGTATAAACCAATCATTGAGTGGACTCAATCCTCTTGATGACTGGTATAAAACAATCATTGAGAGGACTCAAGCTGTTTGATTACCAGTCTGACCAGCTGGTCATCAAGAGGACATACAACCTCTCGATGACCGGACAGACTGGTCATTGAGAGGACTCAATGATACATAGTTAAGCCTCTTGATGACTGGTATAAACCAATCATTGAGAGGACTCAAGCTGTCCAATGACTGGTCTGACCAGTCATCAAGAAGACATACAACCTCTTGATGAACAGTCTAACCAGTCATTGAGAGGACATATAGCCTCTCAATGACCAGTCAGTCCATTCATTGAGAGGACATAAAACCTCTCAATGACCATTCCAACCGGTCATTGAGAGGAATTGACACTACTCGAGCCTCTCGATGGCCGGTACAAATGATCATTGAGAGGGATCCACCCTTGTGATTAGAGATGGTCACTTTTCATCCGGGTACCCGCGTGTGTTTGGATACCCGCAGCGTTTTTAACCCATATCTCAACATCTGCATCCAACAGCGGGTACCCGCTCTCTGGGGCAGATACCCGCCCCTCAAAATGTGCTTACCGGTTGACTGCTGCATATGTCAGTCAACCGGGAGGCACTTCTCCTGGCCAACTGCTCTATATGGCTGTCAACCGGGAGGGACTTCTCTTGGTTGACTGCTGCATAATGCCGTCGTCCAGGAGGGAGCCTCCCGGTCGACTGCTTGATATGGCTGTTGACCGGGAGGGACTCCTCCCGGTTGACTGCTCAATATGACTGTTGACCGGGAGGGACTCCTCCCGGCTGGCTGCTCAATATGACTGTTGACCAGGAGGGATTCCTCCCAGTCAACTGCTCAATATGACTGTCAACCGGGAGGGATTCCTCCCGGTATGGACTCCTGTCGGGTCTGAGCCGTGGCAGTCGGTTGAGGGGATAGTGCTGAGTGCTGCCCTCGTTGGTGGTCCTGCGAGAAGTATCGGATACGGGTCGAAAGATGTGATAGCGGTTGCGGGGGGGATTTGTTGAGAAGGAACGAGGGAATGGAATACCCTCGGCGGTTTGGTAGGATGGAAAAAGCTCAGAACAGAAGGGACTCGGAGGAAAGCCGGCGAGGTCGTCGGAAACTTGGATAGTGCTCTAAAGAAATGAACTCAGGAAGCTCGGGTACTCAAACTCAGAAGTAGATGCGGGGATGGATCGACACGATCCCGGGATCAATAAGCTCAGAAAACGTGATGATATCTTGTTCCTTGTGGGGGAGACCAGAATACCATGCGGATCCTTCCTCCAAGTTTGGCTGAACTTGGACTCAGGCCGCAACATGCCGCGCGACGAGCCCTCGTGCCCGCCGCGTCCGTACAACTAAGATGAGCAGAGGAGAAAGAACAACCAAGGAGACAACCAACAACCAAGGCCAAGAGAAAACAAACAAAACAAACCAACCCTCCTCCAACTCAACCTCTCCAACGCGCGCAAGGAAGAAAACAGAAAAAAAAAAGAAAGACATATGTAAAAGAAAGGAAAATAGAGGAGTCAAAACAAAAGAAAAGGAAGAAAGAAAGAGAAAGGAAAAGGGGAAGAAAGGAGGAAAAGAGGAAGGAAAGAGAGCAGGAGCCTAAAACAAAATCTTGAGGGTGTTGCGCGCCGTGCCGTCAGGTGGTGGGGGTCTTGATGATCTTGAGGCCTTTATCCCGGTGTCTTGATCCTGTGTACGCGCCAGAACACCACACCAGTTGACTGGTGTGTATAGTTGTTGACCGGGAGGGATTCCTCCCGGTCAACTGGTATGTCTAGCTGTCAATCGTTGACTGGGAGGGACTCCTCCCGGTTGACTGCTGGATTTGGGGAAGGACTGGTCGACTGCTCAATATGACTGTTGACCGGGAGGGATTAGGGATTCCTCCCGGTTGACTGGTGTGTATAGTCGTTGACCGGGAGGGATTCCTCCCGGTCAACTGGTATGTCTAGTTGTCAATTGGGAGGGATTCCTCCCGGTTGACTGGTGTGTATAGTTATGTCTAGTTGTCAACCGGGAGAGATTTCTCCCGGTCGACTGCTCAATACATATGCCTGTTGACTGGGAAGGACTCATCCCGGTCAACTATTGTATGTTGCTGTTGACCGGGAGGGACTCCCCCCAATCAACAGCAACATAGAACAGCTTCATGGCTGCTGACCGCCGCAGCTCCCATACCCTAGGCAGAGCGGATACCCGCCGGAATACATGGGTACCCGCTGTATTTTGCCGGAATCTCAGACATCCGCATCCGCTGGCGGGTATCCGCCCACTCTGGCGGATACCCGCCAACGGATAGCGGATACCCGCAGTGGGTTTGAAGTGACCATCTCTACTTGTGATGAGTGTTTTGTACTGGTTTTTACCAGCCATCCAGTGTGATTCCCCTTGATGACCAGTTTGTACCGGTCATCGAGTAGACTCAAGCTGGCTGATTGATGACCAGTTTGTACCGGTCATCAAGGGTACATATGTACCGGTCATCAAGGGTACATATGTACCGGTCATCAAGAGTACATACAAACCTCAATGACCGGTGGTGGGTGTTGATAGCGCAGTCAGGTGAGTTTACCTTGACCAGTGTGGAGTGCCCTCCGCGTCGCAAAATTTGGCTCTTAGCAAGTGGTAATTTAGCTTAGCTTTTAGCTGAACCAATGTGGATGCCCTAATGCATGGTTTGTATTTGTTTTGCTGCCTCAACCAAGATTTCTGGACACTTTTCTCACTAGAGATCACTGGTTTTGGATTAAGAAGCCTTTTAATTTGCGCAGAGATCAAGGCTACAAAACTGTCTATTCAGTTTTCTTGCTATGTCTTTTATACATTGGGGGGAATTTTTATGTTTTTTTTTGCACAGTTTCTGCTCCTGCTGAATTTGAGGGATAGCCAGTGAGAGCATCCACATCCGTCGCTAGCCTGGGCTAAATTAGCTCGGATTACAATTGGAATAGGCTATTCCAATTGGCCATCCGCATAGGTGGGGATTAGTGGGTCCGAGCTGTCAGAGGTTATGTGTTTAGGTGCCTATGTTATGTGTTTGGCACCTAAACACACAAAGTTCTTGCTGAAAAGCATGATGAATATTCAATATGATATTAGTCCCAGGATTAGTGGGGTCTAAATTTAGACCCCACTACATAGCTCCAAACGGAGCTCCGGGTCAAGTTGATCCCCGGCTGATCCAACCCGATGCGGGTGCGGGGTTGAAGGGTTAGGGTTAGGAGCCCTAATCCGGGCTAACTTAGCGTCCGGTGCGGATGGTCTAAGCCTCTCCTCCCGAGAGCGCTCCGCGCGGGTCCCCCGGACCTCCGTTCGAGCGGCTTTGTTAAGCTAGGGTGCAACCCGAGTGGTGTATGAAGTGTAATCTACGTCGTCTCAACCCTTTGGCATCACAAATCGATGTTCATGTTGATATCTGGCCGGATCATCCTGATTGTCTCGGATGTAGGAGTGTACAAAAATCATGGCATTGCATACTTAAAAGATTATTATCACTCCAGAAGAAGCGGCATGGGCGATAAATTTCAGATGTGATGCTTTGCAGGGTAGAGATAGTACAACCAATTCTACGATCGGGGTTTCTCCTGCGGATTGATCGGATATGCGAATTAGCGCAGGCAAAAATAGGATGCGGCGGTTGAGAAATAAGCTTGTAGACTTGGCTGACCTTCTTCTCAAGCCAAAGTGCAAGCAATCCAACACCAGATACCTTGACAACTTTGAATCGCACCTGAGGGTTCAACGGCAGGTGTCAGGGGGCATAGAAGTCTTGAAGTAGCAGACAGGGGGCAAGTTGGACTGAAATGACGAACACCAGGAATATCACCCTTAGCTTTACCAGCCCGACCGAAACCAGCAATCAAAACCTCGTCGTTGTCGTCCCTATCAAAAGAAGAGCAAGAGAGGGAAATCATAAAAAGTGCATCAGTAAAAAGTGCGCGTGGTGTAGCATGTCTACCGACAATTCTCGAGCTGATTGGACTAACAAAAAGTTGAGACAACCATCGTTGGGGACGAAAGCGGTGACCTTCTTTCCGTTCTTGATCAATTGGACTCGAACACATTTTCGGATAGCTGAGTTGGGTTGTTTGGCTTCGACACCGACCTGATCATTGGCAAAGAGGGCTTGAGTGAACATCATAGAGGATTATGATTGAATGGAATGTGTGAATATGCAAATGGACGTTGTCTGACCTTCTCAAGCACAATTCCCTTGGCGTGGGAGGAACCTCCGGTGGGAGATGACCGGTAGGCGGTACCCAGAGCTCGCTTCTTGTAGGATTTATCGGCCCATCGGTTGTCTCGTCGTTGATTCCTGAGCTTGCGGGCGGCGTGAAGACCTCTTGGCTTACAGGCACCCACTGTGGTGTTTGGTTGTCAATTGTTTGATTTTTTCGTGATCATGTTGGTTCGGGTTGTAAACAACGTTTCGTCGGAGGTAGGAGATGAAAAAAGATGGATAGCAGATGATTAGCGGCCTTTTTCATTTTTGGAAGGTGAGTTTTTCTGTTTCGAGCGGGGCTGGTTTTCGGATACTCGGTCGACGTACTCTTTCGTTAGTGAGTCTTGAGGGAGGATGTACGAGCGATCGGATCGGGGTTGCTTGGCGTCTTGATGTTTGCAGCTGTGCACCCGACTGTCACCGCCCGATTGCCACCAGATTCGCGGCTGGTGCGGAGGTTAGGGCTACGCGGACTGCGCACTGGCTATCTCATCAGCCGGGTCTCGCCCTGCTGGTCCGCTGGGCCCCGGTGTACCCCCGGCCGGACTCAGCTTTGAGCATCTTCGGCGCGACCATCAGATGAGTGTCTCGGGCGAGGTTTGGACACTCTCCCATCCCGCATTTCCCTCACGGCCGCAGCATGTATGTAAGGGACTGTACCATGGCCTTAAATTTGACAAAATGGCTAGTTTTATTGTCCCCTGAACAAAAATTGACAACAAGAAGAGGTTCAATTGTTGACATTCTTCACCCCCGGGCTCAAGACTGCCTTTTGGTCTTGTTCACCCGTCCAGATCTACAGACCCAGCAGAATCAGATCTGCAGCCCCTAAGATAGCATGTCCCGCAAAAATCAAGGTTTTCTGGCTGCAGATCTGGTTCTGCAGGGGGCTGCAGATTGACAGGAAGTCCTCCAGTTCAAGTTCTGAGAATTTATGAGCAAGACAAATGTGGAAAAAAATAATTTTCATGCCATATGGTACAGGCCCTAAATCAAAGCCACAAAGAGTGTCCCAATGTGACTGGTATAGGTCCTTTTCCCCCAATTGTGGGTAGGGAGATGGTATATTGAAATTCTGTCTGCATGCAAGAAGTAGTCAAGTAGCTCTGTGTCAGCATCCACAATGACTCAGGATCCGCTTCAAAGCAGATTTAATTGGCAGCTGTAAAGCAGAGCCAGCATTGGCCCGCTTTTTGCTTGACACAAATTGCTTGCCCAAGCACCTACCCAAATAATCCCCATTTTGTCTCCTCTTTTCTATTTTAAGGGCCCGCCTCCCAAAGGGGGGGACTTGCATCTAAAGTTTGCTTACAAGGGGGGAGCTACCAGCCAAATGGCTTGGAGGTGATCTCACCCCCTGATTTCTCCACTAATCCTTCCAAGAACATCCTGCCGTTGGCACCATTAGAAGCACAAGATTCCATGAACACTGAATCCAGCTTTGAATTCCTAAGTAGCTTCATCCCTTCTGAAAAAACATTCTGTAAATAAAATTACACTGTAAACAATCCGACATCTTCAATCCCAGATATCCTAACAGATATATCTGGTACTTATATCAATAACCTGCAAGTATCACACAATTTTGACAGCTAACAATTATAATGATCAGGTGCTATGTATTTAAGACTCAGACTTGGCTGCATCGAGTCAAAAAACCGTGAGAGGGTCCATGGTCCGATGATCCAAACAGTTCCCCACCTGTCAAACATTACTTCACAAAATGAAAGGACAAGACCAACTGCAACTTGCAAACAACCAGCTATTTTGCATCAATTTTCTCCAAAAAACAAGCAAAAGATGCCTAAGAAGCAAGGCTACAACTTTGCCAATTCAGACTTGCTCTGAAGGGCTTGGTTTTTGCTTGAATGATTCTTGGGCTTAAAAATGGTGAAAAATGTATCATTTTCTCAAAGTGCTCAGACCACGCGGGTGACTTTTGAGTTAAGCCTCTCCTATGGAGAGTCCCTTCGGGACCCCCGTTCAAGAGGCTTTGTTAAGCTTGATAGCGCCCGCGGTTGGTCGCAAACTTAACCCAAGTCCCTCGCTGCTGCGAGCATCTGGTCTAGCAAAGCAAGCCTCCAATAGCCCTTGGCAGGAGGGACTTGCGCCTTATCGACCCGTTTTGCGGGGGCTAGGTTTTAAATTTAGGTGGCAGGAATTTTCAAACCTTTATAATTCCTTGCTTCCGTAACATTTTGTGGAATAAATTACCTTGGGTGATAGCCCTGCTTCTTGCCATCCTCTCCACCAAAACTGTGCTCAATCATGATGATCCTTCCTCTCCAAATAAATTTCCCCATTAAATACAAACTTGAAATCCATCGGACTTTGTTTACAGAGGGGGTCCGTGAATATCTAAGCAGGTCCAAGTGCACGAGCATATATACGTAATGGTCATCTAGCGATCTAAACGTGAAACCAAGATCACATAATTCTGAGGATCTGTGCGCTGCAGAAATAAAAGAAATTACAGAATTGGCTAAGATTCTTGGTGACTCTATACATTGCATTTTTCTTATTTTAATTCTAGTAAAATACTGGTATCAATGGTGAAACTGATACTTTACAAGTATCAGTATTGTGTGTGTATTGTATCAAAATAGATGTATTTTGGATGTATTGGTTATCAGATACAATACATGGTTTTCCAAAACTGTGTATTTGGGTGCCCAATACAATACAATACAGCATGTATCAGGGGAAATACATGCTGTATCATATTGAAATACATGTATTTGTGATGTATCTGATATCAGATACAATACACACTTTTCCAAAACTATGTATCACCAATACAGATACAAATACATGTATTGTATCAGTTTCACCGTTGTTCGTATGGAAAAAGATAGAAAAAAAATACCAAAATTTTGCTCAGCATGTTGGGTCTTGAAGGAAGTAAAATAGTAGCAACATTTGAGCAATACGTGATCTGTGGAATTAAAAAAAGGAAAAGTGGTGTGAAAATTTCATTCTAGCCACGCGAGCTTGGGTCGATCTGACTTAACTAAGCCTCCCGGGACTGGGGGTGCGGAGCACCCCGATGCGAAGCATCTCCCATTCCCAATGGGAAACTTATGAGTTATCGGCTTTTTTCCGCGTGAGAGCTTCAGGAAATTTGTGGCTTTTGGCCAACTTTTTGAATCAAATTTACATTACACAGCACGCAGTCATTGTGAGTCAGCGAGCTGAAGTACGCGGGATAGCTGAGCATCTCAGCTTCAATGTAGTGTCACTTTTGTGATATCTACACTTGAAGGAGAGTGTTGCCCTTGCTCAGCAGTCAAGGTGGATGGATGATGGAGTTCTGTATTTAAATTGAGTCCAAATGGATCTTCTCGGAATTTGCATACACACTTCTGGCCGAACACAAAAAAATCACAAACTTCAAAGGGGGATGGAAGGAATTTGTGAAGGGGGAAAAAGTGGTGATTGACACCAAAAGAAAGAGAAAAATCAGGCCTTTAATCTGGCACTACAGGCAATAGGAATCCACAAGGAGAAGACCCCTGAAAGGGGAGCGGGAAAAAACTCCCACCAAAACACTGAAAGCTCTCAAGCCAAATTCTTGGCTTTACCTGCAAGTCCCTCCTTTGGAGGTTGCGCTTTGCGCGAGGGTGCTTTGCGCCAGCCCAGGCTGTACCGGGGCCCTCTGAAGCGAGGGACTTGTGATAAGTCAGGGGTTGATATGGTGGTGTAAGAGGACCCCGGAAGGGGTCTTTCAAGCCGCCTTATGTACGTATCCAAACGTTACAGCCCCTACCTACAGCTACCCTGGCTCAATGCATCAACAAAAATATGTGTAGTGACACCTTTAAACCCATATTAATCCTGTACAGGGGTTTATAAAGCAAAAGTGGTGATGGCAGAATAGATAAATTCAAATAACTCATTGCATACACGTATCTTTTTTTAAAGTTTGGCTGGAGCCTACATAAGGCGGCTTGAAAGACCCCTTCCGGGGTCCTGGTGTAAGTCCCTCCTGACGGAGGCTCGCTTCGCGAGTTCAGCCTACCCCCCGGGGGCCCAAAGTCTCGAGGGACTTTGTTAAGTTCGGGTTGGTCGGGTTGAGGCGGTAAATTCCTGAAAATTCCCACTAGGGCCCCGATTTAGGGCCCGCGGTGGAAATACTCCAAGTTCGCAGCCCCCGAGGCGCTTCGCGCCGAGCCCGGCAGGCGAGGGACTTGTGCTAAGTTCGCAACAGATGTAAGTTCGCAAGGCTGTTCTACTTCGATCAACCGTTCCCGTAACCGACGATCCCGATATGGCCTCTGGTTTTCTTCGTGAGTAGCTTCCTTTCCATTTCAATTCCCGTATTTTCCTAGCAAGCTAACAAGGCTCTCTTCTGACCGACGAGTAGCCCCGTATATCATACCCGGACAAGAGCCAGGAACGACCGCAGAAGAACGACAAGAGATTTACAAGTACCTGCACTGGACCCGCCTCGGCCAAGCCGGCCAAGAATCATGTGTGGCCAAGACGATCCTGTCCGGAGCGATGGGGCTTGGGCTGGGGGCAATGTTCAGCTTGATGTCGAGCTCATTCGCTTACGAAGACCCTCTCCGAAGAGACCCCAATTTCGATACAATGAAGTTCGATAAAAAGGCTCGCGTCATGTTCAAGGAAATGGGCCGCGGGATGTGGTCGACTGGCAAAGGATTCGGAAAAGTTGGAGCACTGTATGCTGGACTGGAATGTTGCGTTGAAAGTGTAAATATGCCTTTTTTCCCTCTGTTCTGTTGAGAAAAAAAGTCGAAGTTTGGTCGCATAACAACTGAGCTAAACATCTCTCTTTTTTTCTTAAAAAAAACCTTCTACAACAAAATCCAACGCTCAGTATCGTGCCAAAAGTGATCTATGGAACTCGTTGGCCGGTGGTGGATTAGCTGGTGGAATGCTGGCATGGCAATCAGGCATGAAAGCCATGTTATTCGGCGCGGCTGGATTTGCAGCCTTTAGTGGGGCGATTGACGCTTACATGAGGAAAGAACCACCGGATGACGATTGATCTAACATCTCATAATAGAGTAGAGGGCCCGACATGTCCATAGTCACAAAGTTTGAACAAGACGCGGCAAATTATTTCATGACTGTTTTAGCAGGAGGGGATCTTTTTGACTGCCCAATAGTTTGACTCGCTCTTGTTGCTGCTGTTCTCTAGTTTTTCCATGATGAGCCGGGATCAACATATCCCCAACAAGATTTTATGATTTTATGATTTATGCATGCATAAAATTACAGATTTACTTTGCGCACAAAGGGAAACTTGTTGCGCACGGGAATTTCCGTTGCATCAACGTCATGTGATGTTGAGCCCCCCTCTGTGCGCGCCACCAGCTTCCCCCAAAAAACTATCCGCACACAGGGGTGCCGTGCGGTAACAGGTGGCCAGGTTGAGACACTCTGGCCATCCGGAGGAGACAATCCCCTTGATGACCGGAATGGACTGGTCATTGAGAGGCTATATCCCTCTTGATGACCGGAATAGACTGGTCATTGAGAGGCCATATCCCTCTTGATGACCGGAATAGACCGGTCATCAAGAGGCTACATGTCTCCCAATGACCGGCATTCCGGTCATTGAGAGGCTAAATCCCTTTTGATGACCAGTACAGACCAGTCATTGAGAGGCTAAATCCCTCTTGATGATCGGAATAGACCGGTCATCAAGAGGATACATCACTCTTGATGACCGGCATTCCGGTCATCAAGAGGCTACATCCCTTTTGATGACTGGTACAGACCAGTAATCGAGAGGCTAAATCCCTCTTGATGACCGGAGTAGACCGGTCATTGAGAGGGATGTGTCTCCTCGATGACCGGTATAGACCGGTCATTAAGGGGGATGTGTCCCCTTGATGACCGGTCTATTCCGGTCATCAAGAGGGATATAGCCTCTCAATGACCCGTCTATTCCGGTCATTGAGAGGGATGTAGCCTCTTGATGACTGGTCTATTCTGGTCATTGAGAGGGATGTGTCCTCTTGATGACCAGAATGCCGGTCATCGAGAGAGATGTATCCTCTCAATGACCGGTCTATTCCGGTCATCAAGAGGGATGTAGCCTATGACCAGAATAGACCGGTCATTGAGAGGGATGTAGCTTCTCGATGAACGGTCTATGCTGGTCATCAAGAGGGATGTAGTCTCTCAATGACCGGTCTATGCCGGTCATCAAGAGTGGTGTATCCTCTCAATGACCGGTTTATTCCGGTCTATTGCGGTCATCAAGGGGATTGTCTCCTCCGGATGGCCGGACTGTCTCAACCCGGCCACCTGTTGCCACACGGCACCCCCGTGTGCGGATAGTTTTTTGGGGGAAGCTGGTGGCGTGCACGGAGGGGGGCCCAACATCATGTGACGTCAAGTCAACAGAAATTCCCGTGCGCAACGAGTTTCCCTCCGTGCGCAAAGTACATCCGTAAAATTATGCAAACCAACTTTGAACACCATAATAGTTGACTCCACCGGCCACTGCACCCCATATTGTGCATTGATCTAGAGCCTGCTTAGAGATGGAACTTTGCACCTGGGTACCTGTGGCGGGTGCGGGTACCTGCTTGAAATTTCACTGATATTGGACACCCGCACCCGCACCCGGCACCTGTTTCTGGGTACCTGCTCATGAAAGCAGGTACCTGATGCCATCCCTAGGCCTGCTGGTGTCTTTTTGAGGAAACATTTGTTTGGATGCTGTGAATTCCTGATGCTCTGCAGTGGCGCAGCCGCCTTGGCCTCTAGTACTATATCCAATTACATGAGGATTTTTTTTTTTTTTGGAAAATACTATATCCAAATGAAGGAAGAAATAATAAAATCTCAATGCTATACTGCTATACTGGCCAGATGTGGCCAGTACAACTACTTTGTAGGGATGAAAATCTATCTATTTCTTGGGCTTGGGGATCAGAGCACCTAAAGCATTTCCAGTCTCAGCAAACTCCCCACAAAGCCACATAAGGCTGCTGCAGGATTTTGAAATAGTTGAAGGGAACAAACAGCCACGTCTGGAGCCACACACGTCTGCAGCCACAGAGAACAATCTCTCAACGGAACAAGAGCTACCCGGTGTTCCTAAACAACCCTGTGCTATAACCGCAAGGACCAGGTAGGTGGCATGGTTTGCCTGTACAATCATCAGGAGCCCACATTTCTTTGCCTTATGTTTACACCTGTTTAATTGAGTTATTGCGGTAACCAGGTGCAAAAAATTTACTATACCTGTATTTTTTGTTTCAGAAAAAAGAACAGAATACTATACAGGCAACTTGCAGCAAGGGCCAATACTAGTACAGTTGTTAGTATAGGGGGGTACAACCAGAACTATGCAACAATAACAGAAAGGCCTGTTTATAACTTACCATAGAGTATAGTATAGGCCCATTGTTGCTGTGAGTCAAACCTTGCTCAAACTTAGCTCAATTGGTAAACATGCTCTTATTCTTCCTTCCTTTCTTTCTTTCAGCCTCTTAGGGGGTTTCACAATAAGGAAGACCAGGAAGGAGTTTGGCGCTTGCAAGTATTGTTATGAGGTTGCTTGGGGCAATTCCTTGCGGGACTTCACACCAAATTTTTAAGCAAGTATGTCACCTGCAAGTAGCAAAATTTAGTGCTGCAGGAAGTGAGAATCCTCATTGTGAAACCCCCTATTGCCACATGGGACAAACCATGTGGTTCAAAAAACAAATCTGGCTGTTCCGCTTGGCCTTGGGCGGCATTGGTTGTCCCACCTACACCACCTAAGAGCTCAGAACCCCCCATCAGGAATTAATCAAGATGCTTTGTGTGGTGCCCTCGTAATTGGACACAATTTCAAACTTTAAAAAAAAGCCTGTAGCACATTGCAGTGCTGATGCACTACTGATGCACAGTATTGAAATCTTTTATACATAATCTGCAAGTATGTTGTAGCGCAGTGGTCAACCAATGTAATTGTGATACAGTAACGCTGTGGTATTTATTCCTGTGTTTCCATGCAGAGAAATATAAAAATTGCCTTTTATTCTTTATACATAGAAGATATTGTAAAATTAACCCCAGAAATGGACTTTTCACACAAAATAACCTGTAGTCACCCACTGAAATGACCCCTTTATCTCCACCGGTTTAGGAGTTACACAGATTTCAACCTGTCACAGAGAATGTTTCTCTTGCCTATTGTTCTTCAAGCTCACTTTGTATTACATATGCATAATGAATATGCATAATTTTGCTTGTATTTATAATACCCTGCGGGGCTGTACCCTTTATGTTGTAGGTAGCACCCGGTTTCTTTAGGGTAGGTCCCTTTGAGGCTGTGCTCCTGTCAAACTACATGCTGTAGGGATGTACCCCATTAGCTATTTAGCCCACCAATTCCTGTTCCCCTGGAGCTAAAATCCCTCACCCACGGGTATAAAAGAAGGCCTCTCTCCAGCCATTTGTGCCTCATGCTGGCAATTCCCCCCACATCACACCATATCACTCCTCAACACACTGAATTATATACTACCTACAATTTCATATTATTACCCTTACAAGTGCAATTCAAAGTCTAACACATTCTTCTTGGCATCAATATAACAAGTGCCTAGTGCCCATACCCTGTCCTTGGTTCCAATCCTGGTTGAAGCATAGTGCTCCCACACCCTTCACACCTCACCTGAGCCAACCCGGGTTCCATCCCAACTCTTTTCATTGATACCAATACCTCACCCAACCTCAGTTCAATTCCCCCTTTTCACATCTTCATCACCAACACTCATTAGTACTCTATACTCTATACACATATTGATCAAACAACTTCATCCTGAATCAACCAATCCTATCACGTGATTAAAACTTGCCAAGCTTACCTTGGCAGGTCTTGTTATCTGTTGGTTAGAAGGGCAGAGGTTGCAACTCCACCATACCCTTCTCCATTCAGCAAAAGGGTTTCACAACCACATTTGAGTCTTACATTGGTATCCTGGTGATGTTTGGGTGGTGGTGGTTGACTTAAAACTGGAGGAGATGGTTGTGAAGTAGGAACTGAGTTTGCCTCCATTTTGATCTTTTGTTGTTCATATTCCCTTTGAAGTAAGACCTTGGCATATATGTGGTGTGACTCAAACCATAACTGTCAACCTTAGAGACACTCACAGTGTCCAAAAGGTTTCACACAGCTGTAAACAGATAAAATTCAACAAAATCTGTACACAAGTACATACTTTAGAAAAGAAGATTAAACATTGAATAAAGAGATGCTACCAAAACTGGAATAATGTTTACATATTTATGACTAGAAAAGACAAGCTTTGATAAGATTACACTGACAAGAAACAAAATTCAAGTATGATCACAAATCATGACTCCTGGATCAACACAAGGGAAGCAGAAGCAGAATGACTTATTACTGCTGGAGTCAGAGAGAAAGATGAATTATTCCCTTTGACTTCAATTAAATTTTATCACATTTGATATCACTCCTTGCTTCACAAGGTATACTAAATATCTGAACATAAATGATAACACCATTGCTAACATACTCTTTCACTTGAGTGCCTTAGTAGTTGTCTTAGTCCACATATTTCCTTACCCTATGGAAAGAGTTATAAGATTGTCATAAGACTAACTGATTTCTACATATTATCCCTCTCTTACCTCACTACCAAGAAACTGTCAAGATCCTAGCAAGTTAAACTAATCATCATCTATTGGGTTTTTTGTGTAAGGTGACTTTGTTGTGCCGTGTATTTTATGTGGGGAAAACGCTGGCCTTTTTCTTATGATTTTTTGTAAAGGGGAATCCCTGGCATTTTTTTTGGGATTTTGGTAGGGGAAAGGAGGGTAAAAGAGGTTTCTTACCTCTTTGCCTCGACCAGGTTGAGAGAAATCAGACGATGAATTTCTTGCAACAATGAAGAGGTAGGGTTCAGGCGTCAACCCACTAACTCAGGTTTTGGAGGAGCCTGAGCCGCGCGTGAACCCCCTAAACTCCTCGAAAACAGCTAAAGAGGGACGTCCTGGAAGACCCGACCTCGGCCAGGCGGCGACTGGGCAAAGCACTACTTGTTGCCGCATCAGGACGATCAATTGAGGTGCGCCTGATTTGACTGTTTTGGCTGAGCGTAAAGTGACCGTCGCCACTTCCCCCGTGGCCTAGTCCACAGAGAAAGCAACGTCTGTCGACAGGAGAGCTGAGCTGTAAGCCAGTCTCCCTGTCTTCTTTGTGTAGGTTAGCTCGCCTAACCTGGCAAGCTCCCAGAACGCCACCAGTGCCAGGTCCTCAACGGCGCGGTCTAAGTCTGATCTCCCAAAGCGAATGTTCTTGATGGCGATTAGTTGCCGTGGCATTACCGGGGGCTTTGGGGAGTTCGGGCGTCAAGTTTAGCGGAACATTTCAACAGCAACTCGATGCGCACATCGTGTGTGGTGGGGAACATCGCCGAGTGGAAGTAGTGCCAGGCTTATGGGCCGGAGATTACCTCCGCGGCGTCGCCGAGTTGATTTTCCCCGAATTTTGTTGTGTAAGTGTTGCGGCCTGCCCAAACACAAAACCGTTCGAGGCTCTCCCTGGCTCTCCCCTGTGATTGGGTTTGTAGGGGGAACCCTTGAATTTTTTTTCCATGATTCTCAAGCTTTAATATACTTTAATTATACCAACATAATAACTACAACTTTTGTCCAGCCTTTCCTCTTTGCAAGCACGCCGGCTGACAATGACGAGAAAAGAGATAGTTGGAACGCCAGGTTTAACATTGTGGCTAGGAGCACAGGATCACATTTCAGCGCCTCAGAAAGGTAAGTTTTTGTCTTCTCAATTATCTTATCAATCATACTATGAAATTTGGGTTCAGACGGTACACGTTGTTTTGTCAAGTAGTTGATGATGTGTTTTTATTTGCACAACATTAGGGATGCCAAGGAATGATCTCCTTCCATCCTTTTAGTATTAAAATAGAATTCCTGTGTTGGAAGTACAGGAGAATAAGTGAAATGAATCATAACAAAATATGATGGATGAACAAAGAATATGAAATAATAGAAAGACACACGCAAAGTATATCATTTAATTGCTTGACGACATCCCAGTCACTGCAAGTGATCTCGTACTCGTGGAAAAAGTTTTTGGTCTGACCCTCCTTGCTCTCTTGTCTGTATTTTTTGTTCTTGATGAGCTTGTTGATAACCTCTTGACCCTGGTAGGCACGGTCCTGGCTCTGCCATTCTATATTCCAGTGAATGCCGTAACTGGCAATGAGTGTTGGACCACCACATTCAAGCTTCTTGCGCCATAGGTTGAATTCAGACCTTCTGGCGGCTGAGCTAGTGATCCTTTGAATCACAGAATTGACTTTCTTCAATATCTCCAAGATGGTGCTAGTTGGTTCCGCGCTTTGCACCTGTTATGCATCAGAGTTGCAATTTTCACCGCCACCATCAGAACCACCTGCTGGGAGTGGCTCACTGTCTAAGGCATCACCTGGTGGTCTGCCACGGCAGCTTCCTTACCAAGTTCATCAATTGTTCCCAGCGCAGGGATAAATCCAAGAGTCGCATGTCTTTGTGGGGTTAAGCCCTCAGTCAAAAGATTGATTGCCTATGGTCCAGCCGGCAAGATAAGTGCAATTTTGTGACAAAAACAACGTATATGAGTTGTGGATTGAGTAAGTACAGCACCTGCAGCAATAACACTGGAATCCACAGAGAGTTTAATCAGACCAGCATCAGGTCCATAGTCCACGGCAAGTTTGAGTTCCTTGCCGGTCTGTTTGAGGACCATTTGATCCACTGTGGTTGTTGTGGAACTCCTAAAAGATCAGGAATGAGCTGTGAGGAACACCATAAATGAAGAAAGCGAAAAGAGGCATAAAAAATCCATTCTCCATGTGCCAGAATGGGGAGGTATGGTCTAAGTCTAACTTAACCAAGTCCCTCTATTGGAAGGGGGATGCCATCCCCCAGGGACCCTCTGAAGGAGGGACTTATGCGCTATGTTGACCCCATGGCAGTAGAGAATTAGAAAAATGATGTTTTTCAATCCTCTTTGGACGTGCCATTTGTCACCAGGTAATAAACGTTTGGGGGAGCAAAATGTGCAGAACATCATGGAGTTTCTTTGTACATATTTTAGAAATTTTTTGGGGCCTTGGTTGCCCCATGAAGTCCTTTTTTGTGACTGAAAAGTGTCCACTTCATTGTGCATTCCACATTTTGCACTGTACAGAATCTGAAATTGATAATTATGGTGTTCAAAGTTGGTTTGCATAATTTTATGCATGCATAAATCATAAAATCATAAAAATGTTTTGGCAAGGAAATTTTGTATTACATATTCAGACAGTCATATCCCCTGCAAAAAAGATTTTATGATTTATCCAAGTTTATTAAAACCACAGTTTCACAGAAACTGACTTCATGGGTTCATGCTGCATTTCATTGAAATTGCAGGCAGAAGAAATTAAAAGTTTGAAATTTGTGTTCCTTAAGTTTGAAAAGTTTAAGTTTTTTTTTTTCAGTACAGGGTTTATGGTTTGTTTGAGTTTAAATTATTGTTTTTGTGTGTTTTGATTGTGTTCAAATGTTTTTGTTTTGTGTGAGTTCAAAGTTTAAATGTTTTTGTGTTGTGTGAGTTCAAAGTTTAAATTTTCTTGTTTTGTGTGAGTTAAAGTTTAAATTGTTAAAGTTTTGTTTGGGTTTGGAATTTTTGTTTTTTGAAATCAAGAAGGGGCCTACTCAAATGAAATAGGGGGCCTTCAGGGAGGGGGTGGACAAAACCAGATCCCCTGGGGGGACAAACAGCTTCCCCCCCAGCCCTTTAAGTATCCGACCAAGCTCAGACACCCTGGGCCCTGACATCCTCCAAACCAAAACTTGACAACTTGGTTGTCAGGGCCCTGCGGCCTGTACAGGCCTGTACACACTCATCCGAGTGTTTACAGGTCAGCTTGAGAGCTTGAATCCTCAAGATGACCCGTCAGGGTCATCCAGACATGTTCTGGATCCGAGGAACTTGGCTGTGAGTTATAGTTCAATTGTGTCCCCACTTGCTGGGAGGCATCCTCCCCGAGGTCTCGGCCATCTCCTCGATGTCGGTCTGTAGTGGTATTGGGCTCACACCTCTCGACAACCGGTACAGACCGGCATCGATCAGGTTCACTCCTCCTCTCCGATGATTGGTCTGTGCAGGTCATCGAGGGGAGTCATAGCTCTCAATGACCGTTCTGTGCGGTCATCGAGGGGAGTCTTAGCTCTCGATGACCGGTCTGTACCGGTCATCGAGGGGACTCCGCAGTATATTACCCCTCCAATATGGCCGGTCCGACCGGTCATCGAGGGGTCTCTCACCTCCCGATGACCGGTTGGACCGGCCATCGAGGGGTCACACACCTCTCGATGACTGGTCGGACCGGCCATCGAGGGGTCACACACCTCTTGATCCAAGTTGGACCCCCGCGCCCTTCTGCTCCCCTCCTCCCCCTCCTCCGATGACGACAACCCGGCTCCTCATCTGCCCGTGACCACCATGGCTGGCCCTACAGCGGCCCCAAAACACGCCCCGTCACACCCGCTCCACGCATACATATATTTCTCTCTATAACCTTTCCGACGGCACAGCGGGGCTGACGGTGTCGGCGTTCGCTTGTAGCCGCCCGGGGCCTCGCGGTAGCCCATCAGAGGTGGGATCAAACGCTGGGCCGTCGTCCACGGGCGCCTGCATTGGACCTAACAGGCGCCTTGCGCCTCGAGACGAGGAGGAGGCCGTTCTCGCGTAGCCTTGGCTTCTGCTGCGCCCGAGATCGCTCGGGACATTCTCACTCCCCGTCTCCTCTTGATTATCTCCCCAAAACGACGTCGTCCGTCTCTCTCTCTCTCTCTCTCGTATATATATGTATGTATAGTTTCTCTCATCTTGGAAGTGGGCGGACTGGACAGAGAGGGGAGGGGATGTGTGCCTCTATCAGTGTCAAATTTCAATATATATTCTGCCGTGCCCTGTCTCTGCAGTTGTCCTATACATTCTCTCTCTCTCTCTTGATCTCTCTACAAGGTGTGACTAGATTTTATGACAGGTGCTGCTAACACTCATATCACAAGCCAAACTGGTCATCCTACTCTAAGTGCAGCAATAGTGTAATTCTGCTAGAACTGAGCATGAAATGTGACATCTGTTAGCATTTTTGTGATATTGCTAACATTTCCAGCCAGAAAACCTAGCAGCAGTTCTGTGTTAAACCAATATTGTAACAGAAAAATATATTGAAAGCAAATAAAACCACTGGAACGGAGTGTAATATTTTGTCTCAGCTTTGAGTAGTGTTGAACTCAGCTCACCATTTCCTTCAGAAAAAATGACTGCTGTGCTGCATTACTTAAATTTTCAAGTTGAAAAAGCAATCAAATGCTCCTGATAGGTGTAGCACTGCTAAAGTCAGGCCAAAATCACAGAAAATGAGAGCTGTGGCAAAGGCAACTATGCTTGTGCAATGTGGTCATTTAGCACAGTGTAGTATGTGACCCACTTTTGTCAAATGGTTTGGTGGTTATTTAAAATGCAAGATCAAAGATATTTGTGTATTGTGGCAAGCTATACAATCCAGGTGTTTTGTATTGCTAAGCTGATAAAGGAAATCCACTACCTGTTTATTTGTATTAAAAACGTGATACAATACTCATAATTGGTACAATATTGTATTGTATCAGTTTCCCTTTTGATTGAATCACAAGGTAGAAACTAGGAGTTATACATCTGATAATCCATACACAGTCCTGATGTGGAATCTATAGCAAGAGCTGCCATGGTGGAAGGGTGTGGAAGGAAGCAGTTTCCCAAAGATGTGGGAGAATGTGTTGCATTATGGATTGAGCACAGCTGTGTTTATTGAAGTATTGGAATTGGATGAGATTAGGTGGGAGTGGCAATGGGCCCTAAATTTTGCAGCGGCGCAGCCGCCTTGGCCTCTAGTGCATGCATAAAATTATGCAAACCAACTTTGAACACCATAAATGTTACAACTATGATTGCAGCTCAACCAGAGGAGTTGAGGATGAGAAAAAATAGTAGAAAGAAGGGGACAGCTTAAGCCATCCCACAAATGTAAATTAGATAAAAAAAGGTTTTAAGGTCTTTAGCGCCCCGACAATACCGTCCGAGGTGGAAATTCTTAAGTCCCTGCTGACGGAGGCTTGCTTTGCAAGTTCAGCCTACCCCCCCAGGGGCTCGAAGTCTTGAGGGACTTAAGTTTGGATACTTTACAGCCCACAGTGGAAATGCCACCGACTGGGCTGTCCCCTGCTCTCGCGCGAGCTTAACCAAGCCTCTCTGGAGGAGATCCCCGCAGGGTCTCTGTCTCACAGAGAGGCTTGCCCCCAAGCCACCGATTTTGGTGTGAGAGCTGACAAGCCTGGGGCCCAACCAACCCCCATTTTTTCTTTTATCCATGATCTCACACCCATTTTTTGCCAAATAGGGAGATGAGTGGTGCAAACTTGTAGGCTTGCTTCTTGTGCAGGCAGCCATCCACTAATCAGCTTTTTATCCCCCCAGCTGGCCACTGGATATCCTTGCAAAATCACTGCTGAGCTCGCTCCAAAAAATCAAGGTTTTTTTCCAACTTCTGTACTCAAGCATACCAATATAAATATTATGCATTGATCATGAATTGAGAATTGAACTTGCTCAAAAATATGCATTTTCATTAACAGCCATTCTCAAAAAGCTTGCGGGCTTGACGCCAAAAAAAGTTTTTTTTATTTCAGCCACAGGCCTGTACAGCTTCACTTTACAGGCAGTCAAAATCCCTTCGGGCGGCTGTTTGGCTCAATGAGGGTGACGCGCTGGCCACAGGTAGGGATGGCAATTGGGCGGGTTTGGGCCGCCCATGGGCCGGCTTGTCTCGGGCTGGTTTGTAATTGGACAGGTGAGGCACAGCCTGACCCAATTAAATGCCCACCCGGCTCAGCCCATTTGGCTCTTGGGCCACCCATGGGCGGCCTGTGGGCCGCCGGCGGGCCCCAGCCAAAATGAGGAAGTAGATAAAAAAAGTATTTTGCAAGGGGTAACATGTTTTAATACATTAGGTGATGTGACATGATGATAATAGATACAATGAGATGATAAAAAAAGGAGATTGTTGTAAAGTGATGATATAATGGATAGGTTACTTTGAGGCCACTTGGTTGACGGCTGGCTTGCTGGTCTTCATCCAATCTTGAGTGCATATTAATGCCTTGACAGTTTCTTTGTTGAGGTGCATTTGATAGTCATCAAGAACGCGCCCGCCTGTAGAGAAAGCAGACTCAGAAGCAACTGAGGTTGTCCGGATCATGAGTATTGCTCTGGCAATCTTCGCAAGTGATGGGAACCAGCCAGCATTTGATTTCCACCACCCAAGCAGGTCAAAATTGGCATCGTCCGAGTCTGAGAGGATAAGATTGCGCTCTTCAAGGTAAAAGTCGAGCTCGGCCATTGGGGTGTTAGACGTGTTGCCAGCTATAAATTGATGGAAGGCAGAGAGGTCTTGATCCATCCTCTTCCTCTTCTGTGAGGAGCGTCCTTGAATGTTGGGAGGTTCGGTTGCAGGAGAAGGTGTGGAAACATACAGTTTCCACAAATTCATGAAGAGTGACTTGACTCGTCCGATGAAATAATTGACATCAACCTTGGCCACCGTGCTGTGCTCAAGACTGTAGCGCAGATACCACATTTTGTAACAAGGATCCAGGAAGAGTCCAATAGCAAGTATTGCCTTTGCCAGTTCCCAGTACTTATCGAACTTCTGCCTCATTGGTTTAACCATGTCGGCAAGATTTGGGTTTGATGAGCACTCAACAAGCTGATTTTCAATCGCTGAAATCACACGATATCCATAATTGATAATCAGATATTGGGTGGCACTCAATAATACAGTTGCTTTGACATAAATAAAAAATATCAATCCATGAGAGCAGAAAAATTCCTAAGCAAATAAATTGCTTACCTTGGTAGAACGGTTCAAGAAACTGTTACATAACAGCCAGCTCCTCCCATTGCAGCTCAGTTGAACAATATTTATCTTGTCATTGAGGATTGAAAGTTCTTCAATGGCTAACTTGCACGGCAGAGATGCCTCAATCATTAGGTATGTTGAGTTCCATCGAGTGGGGACGTCCTTACATGGGCGCTTCTTCTTGAGATCAATTCCAACAGCGGTGAGGGCCTTTTCAAAGGCATCCATGCGGGCTGAAGAGCCATGAATCCAATGGACGCAGCTTTGTAGGAGATCAACAGCGCCACCGGCCATCTTGAGCCCGTGTGAGCCCCCTCCCAAGGTGTCACACAAATATCACAAGACACTCATTTAGTCCCCACTCCTCCTCACCTACCTAGCTCTGCAGAGATACTGATCTCTCAAAGCTAGGTATGTCCTCTTTTTCTCTTCTCATTTCTCCTTCTCTTTTCCCTCAGCTGTAGATAGCAGAGATACTGATCTCTCAAAGCTAGTTCTCCTTTCCCCTGCAATTCAGCATAGTTGGGCACTAGAACCTTTGAGACGAGTTCTCCGTGCCATCCAGTCAGCCTTCAGTGAAGAGTCCAAACGGGACTCTTACAGCCCGTCCTTGACAACTAGGTTGATTGTGAGCCTGAGTCTCTATAGTGACAGCAGGACACAAGAAATGGGGGACAACAGTTTGATTTCTTGGGATAAAGAAAATACAACTGTAAGAGAAAAAGAGAAAGAGAGAGAAAGAAACCAAGCAGGATAAGATAGAAGAGAAGTACTAGGTTATTCTAGTGGGAATGCACGTCCACTGGCAATGCTACTCTTCAGAAGAGTGCTGCTAATCTGTGCTAGAAGTGCTACAGCTTCCTCTCAGGAGGGTATCTGGATTAGATAAGTTTAATCCAGCCACAGTTTTTTAGACTTCTCTCTGGACAGTCAAGGTTCTTAATGGGAAACCTGAGGGACAGCCCTGCAACCTAGATTTTGAGGCAAAGGCCAAGTGATTATAAGGGACAGCCCTGTGATCAAGATAGAGGCAAAGGCCTGTAGAATTGAAGGGACAGCCCTGTGATCAAGGAGGAGGCAAAGCAAGAAGAAAAGGCAGATCAAACAAGACACAGAGTTGTACCTCTGAGATAATCAAGGTTCAGTGAAAGAGGTTACTTACTGTCAATATCCTAGGCGCCTGTGACGGTAGGTATACTGGGAGTAGAGTAGGCTCTTTGGTGGTGATCCTGAGGTTATCTGGGTGGTGGTTCTGGTGTGCTGAAGTCTGTGGATCTGCCTCAGGCAAGGGGGATTCTGACTACGAAAATTTTCACAGTTTGCTTATGTAATTTACATATGTACATGTGGTTTGGCGCGCCAGGTAGTGCTGACACGTCACAACTGCGCAAGCGCGCCACAACTCAGTAACTCAGGGAAGGAGTATAGTTACAATGAATTGATAAGTTGTAACTAGGGTCAAAATTGCATGAGGAAACAGAATCTGAAGTCAAAACAAGGTTATCTCTTAAGATGAAAAAGATATAAAGTAATTTATATGTAACAAAGGTAGAACAGGCAGCTTTTAGGTCAGCTGTGATGACTCTAAGGCTGACATTGATGATATGCGCTAGACAGCGGACATATTTACATATGTACATGTGGTTTGGCGCGCCAGGTAGTGCTGACACGTCACAACTGCGCAAGCGCGCCACAACTCAGTAACTCAGGGAAGGAGTATAGTTACAATGAATTGATAAGTTGTAACTAGGGTCAAAATTGCATGAGGAAACAGAATCTGAAGTCAAAACAAGGTTATCTCTTAAGATGAAAAAGATATAAAGTAATTTATATGTAACAAAGGTAGAACAGGCAGCTTTTAGGTCAGCTGTGATGACTCTAAGGCTGACATTGATGATATGCGCTAGACAGCGGACATATTTACATATGTACATGTGGTTTGGCGCGCCAGGTAGTGCTGACACGTCACAACTGCGCAAGCGCGCCACAACTCAGTAACTCAGGGAAGGAGTATAGTTACAATGAATTGATAAGTTGTAACTAGGGTCAAAATTGCATGAGGAAACAGAATCTGAAGTCAAAACAAGGTTATCTCTTAAGATGAAAAAGATATAAAGTAATTTATATGTAACAAAGGTAGAACAGGCAGCTTTTAGGTCAGCTGTGATGACTCTAAGGCTGACATTCCCTACCACCAAAAGGGTTGGATTTCTGTAAGAAATTAAACCACAGGGTTAGACCTCTTCTCACTTCTGAATTTCCTGAGAAGGATAGCAGAGTCTGGGATGTCTTTCTCAAGGAGCCATTCATCATGATCAGCACTCATACCTTTGTATCTAGCTAAGTACATCATAACATCTCTGTTTTCCACTCTCAATCTCTTGTCTCTGAGAATCTTTTGTATGACTTTACTCTGAGGGGTCTTATCCATGGGGGGAATGACAACTTTGACTTTCTGTCTCAAGGGGAACTTGTCTGGATTGGGGTCTTTGTATGGTTTCACCAAGCTGACAGGAAATGTGGGATGTTTTCTGCTAAACTCTTCAGTCAGTATCACTGCTACAGCATTTTTCCCATGTAAAGCTTTCACAAGGAATGGTCCTGTGAAGGAGTCTCTCATCTTCTTAGGGCCAGACAGGTTGTTGAAGTTTGCTGTGGATATTAGGACTTTATCACCAACTTTAAAAGATGGTTCTTTGTGACTCTTGTCCCATCTCTCTTTATTGTAAGATGTAGCTTCTGTTATGCAGTGCTCAGCATGTTTTCTGGCTTTCTCAAAGATCTTTCCATAGGCAAGAGCAGTAGGATGAATGTCTACAGAGTCTTGCTTCAAGAAATTCCTGGGAAGGTTTGGGATCCAGCCTTTTTCTAGGATGGCAGGGGGTTTTCCAGTGGTTGAATGTATGCTGGTGCAATATGCTAGCTCAAGGATTGGTAGAAGTGAAACCCAATCATGAGTGTAACCATCATTGTCTTTGAATTCTAGACCATATGCACAAAATCTTCTGATCATATCTTCAAGTGTTTGAATCATCCTTTCAGCTAATCCATCAGTCTGGGGGTGGTAAGCAGTGGAGAAGGAGAGTTTTGTTCCTAGCATACTATGCAAACCAGTCCAGAATTCAGATGTGAACTTAGGGTCTCTATCAGAGATGATGATTCTGGGGATTCCAGTCCTAGGCATTACTCTGTTCCAAAACAGTATGGCAGTGTCCATGGCAGAGTCATCCTTGAAGCAGGGTACAAATATAGGGGTCTTAGAGTATCTGTCCACTATTACCAGACAAGCATTGAAACTAGCAGCTCCTCCAGGGGACAAGGAAGTTACCCAATCCATGTTAATAACATCCCATGGTTTTGAAGGTTCCTCAATTTTCATAAGCAGTCCAAATCTTTTGCCTGTGGCTTTATTCGCTTTCTGGCATCTATCACAGGAGGAGCAGTATTCACCAGTGTCTTGTTTCCAGTTAGCCCACCAAGCAGTATCAGCTACTTTTTCTAAAGTCCTATCTTCAGAAAGATGACCAGAGTAGACACTGTCATGGCATTCATGCAAGATGGTGTTGATACTTTCTTTGTCAGCTAGGACTAGGACAGAGTTGTGTTTCTCTCTGAAGTAGATGAGGCCATCAAATATGGAGAATCTTCCTTCATCATATAGCTTTCTCCAAGGATCTTGTAAGGAATTTTTTAACTGGGCATCTTTAGCATCTTTCAACAAAAGTTCAGACAATATGGTAGTGTTCTTGTCTTGCTTGTAGCCTTCTCTCACTGAGTCAAAGAACTCATTCTTGAAAGTAGAGACATGTATGCCCATGATGGGGAATCTATCATCATCCTTGTCTTCTGGGTCATAAGCAGGGTTACTGGGATCATTTGGCAAAGCCCATCTGCTCAGTCCATCAGCATTCTTGTGAATATTCCCATCTCTGTGGATTATGGTCATATTGCCTCTGTATTCTTGAATAGCAATCTGCCACCTGAGCATATGTCTGTTGGGAGTCTTCATGTTCAATAGTGATCTCAAAGCTGTGCAGTCTGTTACAACATGAAATACGCTGCCATCCAAGTAGTAATGGAGTTTTTCCAGGGCCCAAACCAGACATAAGCATTCAAGTTGACTAGCACCATATCTTGTTTCACTGTCCTTCAGTTGTCTGGATATGAAAACAATGGGTCCTTCTTTTCTTACTCCATCAATGACTTGGACTTGATGTAAAGCAGCACCTAGACCAGTCATACTAGCATCTACATATAGTGTGAAAGGATGGGCCCAGTCAGGAAACAATAGCAATGGAGCTGTGGTCAGTTTCTCTTTTAACAAGTTGTAGGCTACTATTCTATGATGAGTCATCTCATATATGACATCAATCCTTGTCAGCTCAGTCAGAGGTTTGGCTATCTCTGCAAACTTCTCAATGTGTTGTCTGTAGTACCCAGCAAAACCAAGAAATGATTGCATTTCTTTCCTACTACTAGGCACAGGTTTTTGGAGGACAGCAGCTACTTTATTCTGGTCTATTCCTATGGCAATACCAGACACAAGATGGCCTAGAGCTTTGATCTGATCAAATCCAAAGTTACACTTCTTCAAGGAGATTTTCATGTTCATGTTAATGACAACTTTCAGGATTCTGTCTATCCTATTGAGGTGTTCCTCCCAAGTGTTGGACATAATGATGATATCATCAATGTAGATAATGACCCACTTCTCATCAATTTCCTTTCTGAATTCGATGTCCATCATTCTCTGGAAATGAGAGGGGGCATTCTTGATCCCAAAGGGCATTCTAAGGTACTCATAGATTCCTTTGTGCATAATAATCCTGAGTAGATGTCTGGAATCTTCTGCAATGACATTCTGGTGAAAACCTTTGAGTACATCCATGCTAGTCAGATACTTAGCTTTGGCCAGGTTGTTCAGAGTCTCACTGATCTTGGGAATGGGATACCTGTCTGAAGCAGTGTATGAATTCAAAGCTCTGAAGTCTCCTACCATTCTGGACTTTCCATTGTGCCAGGCAATGATTACAGGAGTAGTGATCTCAACTACTTCATTATGACCAACTTTCCTTAGAACATTCAGGTTTACTAGTTCCTCAATGTGTTGTTCAAGAGCTTCTCTGCTTTTGGGGCTGGCAGGATAAGGAGGTCTTCTGAGGAGAGGAGGATAGGGTCTCTCAGTTGTCAATTTGATATGAACTTCATGACCTTTAATGGCACCAAGGGGCTGGTTGGTATTGGAGAAGGCAAGGTTGTTATTGTGGAGGACTTCAAACAGCTTCTCCTTTTGCTCAATAGTCAACTTATCACTGAACTTGGCTTCACAGAGTTCTTCTGTAATAAATTTCTGCAGTTGAGGATTGGACTTCTTTACAGCAGAAATTTCATTGGAAGGGCTCATTTTCTCCAGATGATGAGACTTAAAACTGAATTTCTTCCTCTTGTTCTCATTTCCAATGGTAAAGAATCTCTCTTTGCTGTTTGTGATGTCAAAGCCATAAAGAGACATGTAATCATTTCCAAGGATAAGATAGTCAATTCTTGCATTTTTCATGACTACAAATTCTGCTAGAATTCTGATAGAGCCTTTAGTGTGAGGAAAAATCAAAGCTGTTTCTATTATGCCCATTGGTTGTAATTGGTCACTACAGCTGTGAAATTTTGCATGGTTAATTGGCATGAGCTTGTTTTCCCATTCTGGTAATATAGAGTCTAGCAATTTGTTGCTGATGATTGAGCAAGAAGCTCCACTATCAAGAAGACATGATTGTTCTCTGGATTCAATAAGGACAGTGGTAAGATTTGCTTTTCCAGTAAGATGAGCTTTTCCTCTATCAGGTTTACATTTCATCAGTCTAGCATCCTCTATGTGGGAAGACTGGCAGGATTTGTCCCATGTCTGGGGTTGATGAGTTTCAGCTTGAATTTCAGCAATGGAGAAGTCTTGGTTTATCTCACACTCTACAGCATGTGTTCCAAAATCAAAATCAACCAAGGGGTCATAATTGGCACCATTCCCATTGTTCATGGCAAGAATCATATGATTGGTTCTATGATTCTCTTCTTCTTCATCTAGTTCTGATTCAGACTTGTGTGGTTCACCTTGATCTTCTCCATTGTCACTCTTGGGATCATCATCATCATCCATTCCTACATTATTAATCCTGTTCTTCTTCTTAGGGCATTCCCTGGAGAAGTGACCAGTTTGTTTACAGAAATGGCATATAAGTTTTTCTTTCTCAGGGGCAGAGACAGGATTCTTTTTGGCAGAGGAGTCAGTTGGCTTATCAGTTTTCTCAGGGGCAGGATTGCTTCTCCAGTGGGATCTGTTTGGAGTGTTATAATTGTTTGTCACAGGCTTGTTCCTTTTCATGACTCTGTCTATGACCTCTTCAGCAATTATAACCATATCCTCAAAACTCATTTCAGTGGCATCTCTTTTGTATCTGCTTTTAATAGCATGCTCAAGGTTTGGAGGGCATTGCTTTAAGATTTTCTCACAAATAAGGTACTGACTGAGTTCAGGTTGATAAGCTTTCAGTCTTTCTCTCTGATTACCAAACCATTTATGGATTTTCCTCCCATCATAGGCAAAGTGATCATTCTCAAACTCTTGTTGCATTTTCCATTTCCAGTTCTCAGTGCCAAACTTGTTTCTGATAGCATTCTTCCACAAAGCCCAAGATTTGTTTCCATACTGGTCTCTGATGCCTAGGTACCAATTCCTTGCAGTGTCAGTTAACAAGATTTTTAATCTACTGATTATCATGTTATCCAGCATCAAGTAGTCTCTGACCAGGATATCAGTGTTTTTAATCCAAAGCTCATGATTGTAAGGTAATTCTCCAGAGAATTTCTCCCAGTCTCCATTTTTGGGGATACCTTTCCACAGTTCCTTCCTCATTTCAAAGTCTATTGCTCCATGATCAATGTAGGGTAATTCCTCTTGGGTCTTAGCCTCAGGAGTATTGCTAGCAGGCTTAGGAAAGTTATCTCTTGGTGGTCTCTGGGGTTCAGGAGTAGGAACAGGAGGAGGAGGTCTGTGTTCCTGTTGTTGCTCATGGTGGACATTCTGGAAGGGATTATTGTATAAGAGATGAGGGGGTTGGTCTCTGTCATCTGGTATTAACACGGAATCCAGCTTTGAGCTCACAGTGTTTACTACAGAAGATATGTCACTGAATCTTCTCTTAGATTGTTCAAATCTGTTGTGCTCATTGGCATGAAGGTCATTGATCTGATTACCAATGGAAGTAAGATTGTTGCTCACTTTCTCTTCAAAATCTTTCAGATTTTGGCCAATTGTATCCATGTTAGAATGACATTGTGATTCATTTACCAGAATCAAATCTTGAACTGTCTCAAACTTATCATCTATGTGTTTCTTCAGTTGTTCTAACACATTGTTATTCACTGTGGACTTCTCTCTGGCACTTTCACTTATGTTATTCCGGATTTGATCAAGCAAAAAGGGAATGAATTCATCTTTAAACAGATCAAGAATTGAATGATTCAGGACATCTTTAAAATTGCTGACACAAGATTCAAGAAGAGTACCAGGAATGGTTTCAACAGTACCAGATAATTCAGAGAGAAATTTAGAGAACAAGACTTGTAATTTTTCTTCTAGGAACAAGGGACCATTTCTAGACATTTCAGAGTTAAGGTTATTGAGAAAAAATTCTCTATTTGAAGGATCAGAGAGATTATCAATATCTAAACTGAGGCCTAGTGGTGAATCACTACTTAAGGAACTTTTGGGTAAAGATTCATCTAGTAAGGGCCTCTCCCTCTGGCTCTCCCTCTTCCATAGATTCTCCTCACTCCTCGTGTGGCTCTCATCAGGTATTCTCCTATCTCTAGTACTCTCTGAGTGTCGTCCTGGGGGCGTCTCCAGTTCCTCCCTGATCCTCTCCAATTGTCTTGAGGATGAGGGGGGTTGTGGTCTGCGTATCCTTGCTGCGTGTGAGGATAATGGGGTGGATTGACCCCGCCAGGTTGATAATGAGGGCTGGGGCGGAATAATTGAACCACCTCTCGCGGTATAGAAGCTGGTATTGGCCTCACTTGGAGCGCTTGCGGCGGCGGCGGCGGCGGTGGTTGCTGCGGCATTTGAGGGCCGTGGTAAATCTGACCTTCTGGACGCGGTTGTGGAAGTTCCTGACGGTTGGAAGGGGTAGGACCCTGGAACTCCTGCGTTGGTACTCGGTACTGTAAGCCCGTAGGCTCCGGAGTCGGCGTGGCTATCATTGGTTGATAGTTGGCGTGTGGCGCTACGGCTAGCTGCGAATGGTGGCGGATTGTTTGATCTGCCGGGTTCTGTTGCGCTAGAGATTGATTCAATTGATGGAGCTCCTCGTTGGGGATCCATTCTTGGCATAGACGGATAGCGTCTGCTCTCCCAACCAGCTCTATAATCATTTCTTGCGTCATCGAAGCTTGGGAGAGGAGTCTCTTCATCGAGGCCGTGTTCTGTGCCTCTCTCGCTCGGACAAACATGTCGAATTGATCGTTGAAGAGGTTGATGAGGCCTGTCAGCTCCATTTCTTCTGGGATCAGATCCATCGGGCCGGAAGACTCTTCCCGTCGTGGGTTCTGAATGGGCGGAAGGAGGGCTAAACTGGGGGAGGCATTCGGCCTCATACCCTCGGGGTTGGTAGGCTGGGAGGGCGGTTGATCCTTCTGAGGATAATTCGCCGTAGGGATCATTTGTTCCCTGTCTACTGGGCGCGGTACCGGCGTGGACCTGTTCGAGGCTAGAGCTATTGATGTCTCTCTCGCCTGGTATAGCGCCGGAGGGATCCCTGTGTCTGGGGGAAGCGGCTCCTCCTCCGGGAACTTGAGGAAATCCTCTTGGAGCGGCGGCAATGCTGACTCTAGCTCTGCGAAGCCTTTCCTCGGCGGCTGGACTGAGGCGGTAGCGGAGGCGCTGTTCTGCTGAGAGGTCTCTGCCATTTCTAAGGTGAGGAGGCATGGTGAGCACGTGTAGGAAAGTTGGTAGTCGAGTAGGAAAAGAAGAATAAGGATTTTTTAAAGGTTAAGTACCTGAGGATTTAGCTTTAGCAGAAATTCTCTTGCTTTTCCGCGTAGTAGAAGAGGTTTTTTTCTTATTTTCCTTTGCGCTTGACTTCGCTGAGGAATTAGAGTTCCACTCGGCTATATTGACGGGAGCAACAGTCTTCTTTCGACGAGTTTTTTGTGCTCTTGCAGTAGCAATAGGGGTCCACGACGAACTACTGATAAGATTGCCGTTGCGCGGGTTTGTCACTATTCTATCGTCGTAGTTTTCGTCTTCTGCGCTAGTCTGCGCCGTTAAGAATTTTTTTACGGTCAACTGCGGTAATTGTAGATAAGAAGCAGGAGAATCTTTTGAGCGTACTCCGTTTTTCGCTATCTCCTCTTGATTCGAAGATATGGAGGGTTCTGGGGAAGATAAGTCCGACGAAGGGATGAATAGCGGCGCGGAGGAGTCGCAATTCTGCACTTTCACGAGTACACAGGACGTAAAAAAATTTTTTCAAGGGTTCAGTTAGGAATTTTTTCAATATAAGAGCAATTTGGGATAATTTTAGAAGATTTTCAGCGTTAGTAGGATATGTAGAAAAATTTTTTAAGTGATTTTTTCGAATTTTTAAGAGTTTTTTGTTTGATTTAGTCAGGAGGATCAGTCCTTTGGCTTTATAGCAGTCTAGAATTATGAAAAGGTGAGTAATTTTCCCGATGAGGCCCCCAATTGTGAGCCTGAGTCTCTATAGTGACAGCAGGACACAAGAAATGGGGGACAACAGTTTGATTTCTTGGGATAAAGAAAATACAACTGTAAGAGAAAAAGAGAAAGAGAGAGAAAGAAACCAAGCAGGATAAGATAGAAGAGAAGTACTAGGTTATTCTAGTGGGAATGCATGTCCACTGGCAATGCTACTCTTCAGAAGAGTGCTGCTAATCTGTGCTAGAAGTGCTACAGCTTCCTCTCAGGAGGGTATCTGGATTAGATAAGTTTAATCCAGCCACAGTTTTTTAGACTTCTCTCTGGACAGTCAAGGTTCTTAATGGGAAACCTGAGGGACAGCCCTGCAACCTAGATTTTGAGGCAAAGGCCAAGTGATTATAAGGGACAGCCCTGTGATCAAGATAGAGGCAAAGGCCTGTAGAATTGAAGGGACAGCCCTGTGATCAAGGAGGAGGCAAAGCAAGAAGAAAAGGCAGATCAAACAAGACACAGAGTTGTACCTCTGAGATAATCAAGGTTCAGTGAAAGAGGTTACTTACTGTCAATATCCTAGGCGCCTGTGACGGTAGGTATACTGGGAGTAGAGTAGGCTCTTTGGTGGTGATCCTGAGGTTATCTGGGTGGTGGTTCTGGTGTGCTGAAGTCTGTGGATCTGCCTCAGGCAAGGGGGATTCTGACTACGAAAATTTTCACAGTTTGCTTATGTAATTTACATATGTACATGTGGTTTGGCGCGCCAGGTAGTGCTGACACGTCACAACTGCGCAAGCGCGCCACAACTCAGTAACTCAGGGAAGGAGTATAGTTACAATGAATTGATAAGTTGTAACTAGGGTCAAAATTGCATGAGGAAACAGAATCTGAAGTCAAAACAAGGTTATCTCTTAAGATGAAAAAGATATAAAGTAATTTATATGTAACAAAGGTAGAACAGGCAGCTTTTAGGTCAGCTGTGATGACTCTAAGGCTGACATTGATGATATGCGCTAGACAGCGGACATGGAAGTGAGCCAAAGCTGCAGGGCCAGGAGTGACGCTGCAATCGTCAACAAATCTTTGAAGTCGGACCATTGCCGCAGTGTTTGCTCCTGCATTGTCAAGTGTGACAAATGCAAGCTTACTAACCGCATTCCAATCATGGAGGACCTGGCTGAGTCGGTTGGAAATGGCTTGGCCGGAGTGCAGAGGCGGAAGTGGGCGGAAAATTATGATGAGCTTGATTATCTCCCAGTTTGTATTGATGTAATGGGCTGTCACAACCATATAGCCAGATAGATCCGAGGCCGTCCATAAATCGGTTATTAGCGCAATCTGCTTAGCTTTCTTTTGGATCTGGGCAATATGGACCGTCTCATGGTGATTGAAAATCTTGACACAATTGTTTCTTACTGTCTTGCGTCCGGGTATCTTGAATTGAGGCTGAGTAGTCTTCATGAAGTTGATGAAACCTTCGTGATCGGCCATAGAGAAGGGGTATTTGTGCAGGATAATCATTTCAGCAAACCGTTCTCGCGATCTTTCTTGATTGTAGATCCAGAAAGTTTGGCAGGCCGTATTAGACGAGGACAAGCTGAGGTTTGAAAGTCCTTGCTGGTTTGTTATTACGCCTCCTTTCTCTGACACCAGGGAAAAATTGAGGTAACCTGAGGGCATGTGATGTGAAGAAGACTCTTGTTCAGTCTCCAATCATACTCCAAAACCCATTGAGTGGGACTCCCCAATGACCACAAAGGGGCCATTGTTTTGATAGTGGAGTCTTGCCACAGTAGCTCAGGTGTCTGAACATGTTTTACTCAATGTCACCTGCCACCAGCTGTCATCACATTTTCCCTGGTGTGATATGCATTGATTTGCGTGTCGCCGGAGATGGTTAGTTCCAGAAGTCAAGCCTCCAGTTAAGACAGCATGGCAGTAATGGCACTTGGCCTTTTCTTTGCCATTGGAATCTGCAAACCAAAAGGTACAAATGAAACAATGATAATTAGTTGATGTGCTTAAAACCCTCAGTTTTTCAGATTAGAAAGAAAGAAACATTTACCTATTAGCTTGGTGAAGTGGTCCCAAACATTGCTAGTGAGTCTTTGCCTCCTGGAGTGACTCTCTTCTTGGTTTTCACTAGTACTGACGCTGTTTCCAGGTGCTGGAATCTGCGGATTGGCGGTTTGCTTATCTTGGCTGGCATTTTCGGATGATTGAGAACCGGCCCCAGGAACCTCAATGCTGTTTTTGTTTGTGCAAGAATTCACCATGCTGAGTCGGGGGTGGATTTGAGAGTCGAGACTTGAGACAAGGTTTGAGCTGGCGGTGGTGCGTTGGTGACTGTACCGGCCAACTGGGCACCGACACATCTAGTGCAGTCACACTGTGTCAGGCTCGGTGATGCCAAGAGCACAAGTGCTCTTCTAGCTACGCCGGCGACAGAGCACGGTACAGTAGCGCGCGCAGCCAAAGCGCGGTAAAAAGTGCGAAATAGCTTAGAAAGCTATTTCTAATGAACCAAAAAATAGGTTAACAGAGGGGCCAGGGGCGCCTGGGGTTTTTTAGTGCCCTCCGCAGTTCTTACAGGGCCTACGCACTGAATGCGCAGGGGTGTTTGTAGCCTGTGACGTCTGGGGCCCTTAACAAGGAGGTATTTGCGCTTCGAAACGCTCCCAGGAGATATAAAGGGATGGAAATCCCGGTAGAAAGGAGCAAACCCAGACTTACTTGTAAAAGGAAGTCTGCGGCAAAAAAAAAAATACACAAGCGATCCAATAAAAAACCGAAGTCGAGGCGAAGGAAGGCTGGCGTACTGGTCGGTAGGACAAGTGGCGAGACTGGCTAGGCGTCGAGCTGGTTATGAAAGGTATCTGAGGGGCCTTCCTTCGCTCGAAGGCCCTCGATTATATATTCAAGCTACAACCGGTAGGGTTGTAGCTCTTATTGCAAATACTTCCTCGGTTTCTCGGCCGGAGGAAGTAGTGCTTCTTTCAAGGGTGACGGGAGTGAAGGAGGATTCTACTAGTCCCTTCGCTCCCGTTCACTTTATTTGTTATTTGATCCTTTTGCTATTCCTCGGCTCGAGGAATAGTGTGGTTCGTGTTCCATCATTGGCCGGGGGAGGAGGAGTAGTATAATTCTGTTTCTCCCCTCCCCGACCGAAGTGCTTCTTTTTCTCGTAGAGACTACTCTCTATTTAGTAGTCTCTTGAGAGTGTCTGACGACCCGTTCTCTTGGCTTGAGAACGGGTTTGAACTAATATTCGTTCTCCTGCCGATTCTTCGGCCGGAGCTTTATTTTCCTTACTTGTCTAAGGAATCTTTATTATTATGTGCGCGGCGCTCCGCGCCGCAGCTAGCTCTTTTTACAAGAAAGAAGTCTATTTTGTACGCGGCGCTCTGCGCCGCTATTATTACATACAATTTTTGTAATGCTACAATAGTTAGCCGGGCTCTAACTTATTATAGTAGCCCGGCTGACACACTGTCACTCCACCGTGACCGCCCAGGGGTGGCCACTTGGGGGCAGCCTGTCGGGTGTCCGACGGGCGCCCAAGGGGTGGCCTGCAACCGCCCAATTACTGTCTTGGGTCTGTTGGGTCGGGCTGCCTTCCTAAATGTTTCCTGAAACGCTGACCCAAACCCAGCCCAAACCTGACTCGGGTTGGGCAGCCTGCCCAATTGCCATCCCTAGCCACAGGGCAGGGGATGGGGATGCGGCAAAGGGTCCAATCAGTGTAAAAATTGGTCCAGGATTCTGATGGTCCAACCCTTGAGGCCCCAAAGTTAAAAACAAAGAAAGTTGTGATTTTCTTACAATCACATTACTGTATGCAGCCTGTCATACAGGGGCTATACAGGCTTTGAGGCTGAAAATAGCAGTCCAAAATTTGGGCCTACCAACAGTGGGTCAGCTATGCTAACATAGCTGTTAGCGTAGCGTAGCGCAGCGCAAATGCGCTATTTTTTAGCGTAGCGTTAGCGCAATTGCGCGCATCTGCGCTAACGCTACGCGCAAAGGATGCAAAGCTATTTTAGCTTTTAGCGTAGCGTTAGCGCAGATGCGCGCAATTGCGCTAACGCTAAGCACGCAAGACGCAAAATAGCGCGCGCTATGCTGCGCTAAAGCGTTTCTTGCAGCAAAAAAGTGCATTTTTTCCGCTAAAAGCGCCTTGGCGCAACGTAGCGTAGCGTAGTGGCTGTAGCGCAGCGCTAACGCTAAATAAAAATTGGTATGCTGTTAGCGCCGCTGAAAATTAGCAAAGCGTAGCGGCGCTAACAGCGCGCTAACGCTATTCAAAAAAGGTTGGCGCTTTTTGCCACTACGCTAAACTTTAGGGCTAAAATAGCGTAGTTTAGCATAGCGGCCCACTGTTGGGCCTACTAAACCGCAAGCTTTTTGGGAACAGCTGTAATTACAAGCAGAAAACACTGCTTCCATGCACTTACTAAAGATGCAGAAGTGTACAATCATTGCCAGAATCTTGGAAGCATGATTTTAAAAGCTTTGTAACTTCAAGACCGTTCAAGATAAGAATATGTGGCCTATGTAGGTTTGAAGGCCAGATGCAGGGCTTCAATTTCGCACCTGGGCGGCCCATTTGGATCACAGGATGCTATGGTGATGTGGTGTTGAAGTTTGACACCAGCCACATGGGTTGAGGCGGTCCTCAGCGCTCACGCCAAATTTCACGGCTTACTCCCAAGTCCCTCCTTCAGAGGCTCGCGCTTCGCGCAAGGGGCGCCAGCCTGCCAACTCAGAAGGAAGGACTGACTACACCACAGCTCCACTTGTAAAGTGAGTCGCGCGGCGGGCCAACCCTCCCGTCAGATTTGGGTGGGGCTGTCCTGGTAGGACGTTGAGCAGCCCTTTGGGTCGGCCCAACCCTGCCCGACCACCTGTCGGCTGTTCCTCCCGACAGGGAGGGCAGGCCAACCTTGTCTGACCGTGCCGACCCGCAAGGCAGCATGGTTGGCTTGTCTGATAGGTCTGGCCAACCCATCTGCCCGGCGGGTCAGCATGGTCGGCCGGCCCTCAAGGTTGTCAACAGGTTGGCTGCCCCCGGAAATGAGCCGACCTTCCCAACAAGTCACCGGACTAGTTGACCTGTCCATCGGCCCAAGGGCAGAAACTCACTTGAAAAAGTGAGTTTCCTGAGACCACCAGTACAATCTGCCAAGCGTGCCTGCGGATCGTACATAGAAGAGAAAAAAAAAATGTTGGACTTCACACCGTTTGCTCTTCATGATAAGTAGAGAATGCGGTATATGTTGTTGACTAAGATGGATATTGATATGAAGATTGTTGTTATTGCAGTGGTTGTAAGCAATTGCACAGGTGAGTGAGCAACCTTCGGATGTAAGGTGCGGTTGCCGGATCAACCCTCCCATGTGATGATTTTTGCTGCTTGGATCTCATCATGACCCTGGGCCCCGCGGCCAACATCTGGGTAATCCCAGCTCAAAGCCCAACGTCCGGGTAGGATTTGTGGCCTAGCCGCCCTCAGGGGCAGCCCAACCTCCCCAACATATACACAGCAGTTGCGCGGATTAAGGTTTTGCCCATCAAAACTGCCATCAAAGACAAAAGACCCACCTGTCGGCCTCCGGTCAGCCGTCAAACTGCCAGCCGAATTAACAGCCAAACGGCCGGCACTTGACTTCAGGCAAGTTTAACATAACTTGCCTGGGGTTAGTTTGCCGACAAATGCGCTTGTGCTGGCCTCCAGGCTAACCCCCAAAAAAGGGCAGAGGGGGCCAAGACAAAGTCTGCCCATCAGAGGGACACATCACCCTTGGCCCTTGCCCATCCACCCGCCTCATTTTTTCTAAGTCCGCTCATCGGATCACCGCTACCCGGCCCACACCCCATCCACAGCACGCCCACCTCCCCATCACATCCTCCATCCATTGAGCTCTGCACCTCGCTTGGCTACTTCTGAGCCTTGTTCCCCCAACTATCGCTCTTCCTCAACACCCATAATGGATCAGGTGGTCCTACGTGTATATGGATCAATTAAATGATGGTGAGACTTGCCCTGTGCCCCCCACCCGCCCAAACTGGCTGACCGGAAGCTAACAATTCCCAGCCCATCTGCTACTGAGACCATCCACACCCAAGTCCCGGAACACAATCAGCAAGAGTATGTTACGCTCCCCTCATTCACGGCAACTCCGCACCTAGTGATAGCACCAGCTAATCTTTTTCCCCTTTTCCTACTCTCTCCGGTATAACTCCTTTTTCCCCTTTTCCCACTCTCTCCGGCATAACTCCTTCCACCTCTCTTCCCTATTCCGTTTCTCTCCTCTCTAACAGTAGTTTTTTGTCTAAAAAAACCCAATCAAAGAACAAAAAAAATGTACCAATGTGCTGAAACAAGCACAGAGAGCCTGGTCAGCAGCAATGAGCAGCAATCAAGGCTGGAACGACCCGTTTCGGGGCTGGGGGGAGTAATTGCCGCGCAAAGTGCCGGTGGTTTGATGTTGAACCGTGGTCAAACGAGGGGCTCCGGTTCGACGGCAGATTGCCGGATGGGTCAACCCGCCCTTTCTTTTGCCAGCGTGTTGTCCATTTGCGCATCGCCGGGTGTGCTGGCAAATTTGTCGGTCCGCTTGACGGTTGACGGGAGGCCGGCATGCGAACGGTCAACGCTGGCTGGGGGGGAACCGTCAAATTGACGGCCGAACTTTGGCCGGATTGGCGGCGATCTGTAACCGCTGTGTACTCCCAACGTCCGCCGTGCAAAGTTTAACTACAGGGGCGGAGAGGGGGTGGCCAACGTCGGGCCGGACGTCCGCCCGCCGTCCAACTGCACCCGTGGTGTAAGTTCGGCTCTCGCGCGTGGCGAAGGATGATGCACTGGGACCTTTCCTGCGTTTTCCAGGTTACAAAATGTACAACCTTTGATAGACTCGAGAGTTGTCAAACATATATCGCCTTCCAAGAAACAGCGAGCGTCCGTGATCGAGGAAACCGCCGGTAACAAAACTCAAGACCGACCTTTCTCAGGACGAGAGCAACCGCTCGTCTCGGGCACTTCCAACCCCTTGGCGAAACTCTTGAGCAGCGACTGCTTATAAACTCCAGAAACGCTAAAAACTTCATCAACAAGACTTACCCATACAGCAACCCATCATCGGTCACATCCCTTGTCCTTGGCCTCAGCTTTCATGACGTACAGATCAACTTATACACTTGGAAAGCTGACATGCACACCAGCTGATCCCTTTCTTATAATTTTCATCAACAGCGCTTCATATTTAACTAGTCAAGTCTTTGTTGATGTTGTACATAAATATTTGGTTTATTTTAAATTTGTCTGTTTATGTAAATTTATGTAAATACATACATGTTTAAATTTCTCTTTGTTCTTGCCAGCCTTGTCTGCTTACCTAATCCACACACATGTTTTGTTGTTCCCCTTTTTCCCCAAAAAAACCGTCCAAGCCCATACAAAACACCCGATTCCCATCCCCTCCGCCGCCCGCGATCAGCATCCAGTTTTTCGCGGCCCTCGCTCACCCTCCTGACCATCCCAGCCCCAACTCGCTTCACGCCGGCCAAGCTCACAACCCTTCCTTCAACTTCCCTCGTCTTTTTACCCCACCCACACACACTCCCACACACACTCACGACCACTCTACCCCCGAGCCCAGTCTTCCCAGTACAGTCAATCCAAGATGGGCTGTTCCGGCTCCAAGGAGATCTCAGAGGCTCAACAGGTCAACGCCCAAATCGAAAGCCAAATCAAAAGGGATAAGATCTCGCTTAGGTACATATGTAGCTAATTCTCTTCTCATCCTAGATCTTCCTCTCGCCCTCCCCTCGATCCAGAACTTGATTCTCTTCTACCTACCGCCATCTAACCCTCTCTCCCCACCCTCTCCACACCCACAGAAATGAAATCAAAATGTTACTGTTGGGAGCCGGGGAATCAGGCAAATCAACAATCCTCAAGCAAATGAAACTCATTCACGAAGGTGGGCAACAACACCAAACTTCAGCTCATCCATCGCGCCTCGTGTTCGCTAATCAGGCCGGCCGCATTCGATCGATATAACTGATGCTCACATCTTCTGGCAAAAAAAAAAAATACACAGGATCTTATACGAACGATGAACGCGAATCTTACAAGGAAATCATCTTCTCGAACGCCATCCAATCCATGCACGTCATCCTCGATGCCATGCAACTTATGAAGATCGAACTCAAGCACCCATCCTTGCTCTCTCTCGGCCAGATGATCCAATCTCTACCCAGCCAGATGGAGAAGGATTACCTCGAACCTCATATCGTCGCAGCCATTCGTCAACTTTGGCAAGACCCAGGTGTCCGGCAATGTTTCGAGCGCAGTCGGGAGTACCAGTTAAGCCGTGCTACTCATTATGCTATCCCGCGTCCCAGCTCGAATCGCTGCCTTGCTTACATCTCGTCCCACCCTTCTCAGGCTAAACGACTCTGCGGCCTATTACTTCGATTCAATCGACCGCATCGGACAGCGTAGTTACGTGCCGGATGATCAGGACATACTGCGTTCACGAGTCAAAACGACGGGGATCACCGAAACTGTGTTTGTGATCGGAGAGCTCAAGTATCGGATGTTTGATGTCGGAGGACAGCGGAGCGAGAGGAAGAAATGGATCCACTGCTTCGAAAACGTGACGGCTATCGTATTTTTGGTGGCGCTCAGCGAATATGACCAGATGCTCTACGAGGACGACTCGGTGGTAAGTCTTTCTTCCCCTCTGCCTTGGTCAAGAAGAAGAAGAAGAAAAAAAAAGGGGGAGGGGGGCGTTAATCAAATTGACTTGTTTGATTTTCAGAACAGAATGCAGGAAGCCCTCAACCTATTTGACTCGATCTGCAACTCGAGATGGTTCATCAAAACCTCGATCATCCTCTTCCTGAACAAGATCGATCTCTTCAAACAGAAAGTTCAATACTCTCCCATCCAGGACTTCTTTCCCAACTTCCAGCCGCCTTCCAACCCCGATCAAGAGCTTTGGCAAGCCGGTGCAGACTTCTTTGGGAACAAGTTTGTCGGCGTGAACCAGAGTCCCTCGAAACAGGCGCGTCTTCTTGGATTCTTTCATTTCTCAGTAGTGTCATGAGTTGACAATCTCTATCCTAAACAATAGGTTTATGTACATTTGACGTGTGCAACGGACACATCTCAGATTCGATTTGTTCTATCCGCCGTTAATGATATCGTAAGTAATCTTATTTGTTGAAGAAAATAACTTTGAGAGCAAATAAGTTCTGAACTGGTCTCTCTGTTCTGTATTCCCAGATCATTCAACTTAATTTAAGAGAATGCGGTCTACTGTAAAATTTGACGCGAAAACCCCACGATCGACTCATCTTTTATGTATTTAATGGAATGATTTCTTTTTCGTCCTCCCTCTCTCTCTCTATATATATCGTTTCATTTGATGAAAGCTTTTAGGTCATTCTTATATCATTTAAGTAGTCATCCCGCGGCATTCAACCCACAATCCCCTTTTGTTCCTTCCTAACCCCCTTCTTCCGTACCCCCTCTTTCCCCATCAAGCAAAACTACCGAAGAGACTAAAAGAAAAGAAAAGAACTAAAGACGGTGAACCAATACACTCACATAAAGAAACATATCAAGATGCATCAAAATCCCCACGCAGCTAACCCTAATTGATTGATCTTCTTTTTTTTGCTTTCTTGCGAACGATTCCTTCTTTCTCTCGCTCTCTCACTGCTTCCCTCATTTTATTGTCTTTATTTTATTTATCTTATTGTTCTTTATTCCCTTCGGTCCGCTTGTCTGTAATGTTTACCTTTTCAAAATGATTACCTTCGTTTTTTGTCCTTTTTTTTTTGTCTTTTGTTGTTTGAGAACGATTACCACCGACCTTTTTCATTCATTAGCATATATATCACAACAGTAAAAGTTTATTTTTCATTTTGAAAATTCATCGCTTACACATGTTTTATAAGGGTTCTTTTGTTTCCCCGACTCAAGCTACAATTGATACTCGTTTACCCTTACGTTGATTTTTCTTTGCCTGTTTGTTTGACTGGTTCATAACTTTATCTACTTTTTGATTTCTTTGTTTGTTGTTCTTGGTGTTTTTGTTCATACATATCTCATCATCATACCATCTGTCTTTTTTTGTCCACACAAAGGACGCAGAACTCCTTTGAATCTGTCATTTGTTCGTTACCTCCTGAGTTCCGCTGGGCCGCCCGGCAGTGAGTGAACTTGCCTCATCTGTCCGCCGTCTCGTTGCAGCTCGTTGCCCTCTGATCTATGCCCTCATGCCCAAATGCTCCCTTCGGGGCATTTCTTCAGTCTTGCGACCACATAGTTAAGTCTTACATGGTCTGCTATCTTGTATTCGGTGATTCCTGCTTCGTGCATACTCTCTTCGCCCTTTGTGGGATCTCTCTTAAGTTCACATTGAGACGGTCAACCCTGACAGGATACTCGGCATCAAGACTGAAATAAACACCCACCTCTTCAACTTGCTATGAGTTTTGCTCATAGTTACGGATCTACGTATAACATACTTGGTTGTTGTCAATCTTGACACATGCGATATCAGAATATCAATGTGTCCTCATGGGCCTGGCTGTGGTGGTCGTCGTGATCGAGTCAGTCGTGTCTCTTACCATAGAAGCAGGAACGGTCAAGGGGGGAGGGGGAAAGTGTGCAAAGCGTGTTCGGTTGCCTGCTGACTCGGCACAGCCCGTCTTGCTCGGCTACGAACGTGCATACTTACAACAAAGCATCAATCAACTGAGTAACCGGGACTGGAGGTCCAGTGTGGATATCGAAACCAACGGTTAAGCACGGTTGTCGAGCTTTCAAATTATATCCCAAGGAAACCGGCTGACACCCATCTCGGTCGTAAGTCATACAGTGGACTCGAGGGTAATAAAACACTTTAGTGGGGAAAAATGGCTTTCTTAACTCCGGCCTTCCCTGCAACAAGTAGCTGACCAGATCCTCAATACCCTCGTAGTTCTTTCCTTTGTTAATCTACATAATTCTGCGTGCTTCTATTCTCGTGTTCTCTTGATCTAATATTGATGGGATTGACTATGGCTTGATGCCTAAAATACCCCTCTCCATCAGCGCTCCAATTGAAAAACCATTAATACCACCAAACTTCCGTATCTCTTACTTAGCTTTACAAGTAGACTTTTACTCTTTGAAGGATTGTCACCGAACGAAAATCAAACATTACCAAACAATCACCGAACGAAAACCGAACAATATCAGAGAAGAGAAGGTTGAAGGTGGGGGGGTTGACGAGCCCGATAGCTGAACTAGGGTTCAGGCACCTTCATCATCTTTTAACGAGCATCGATGAAAGTTCAATTGTCCCAATCGCAAATCCTGCTCGAGGCCAGAGCTCTTGAAGAGCAGCAAGAGGAAATCTTTGCTCAGTTAGGTGAGTGAATCATTTGAATTGTACATCACGCGTCATGGCTCAAACACCTTCCTCACTGCTAAAACCAGAAACAAACCGGCGTCGGAGGCGCAGGCGATCCGAAGTCAATCTGCCCAATCCCCTTCGAGGGCCACAAGGAACTGATGAGAACGTCCTACTTCCTGGCCATGCACACCCCGCGCACGTCAAGTCAGCGGATATTCACTCGGATCTACAAAGCAACGTATCATTGCGCGGAAACCAGACGTTCTTTGAAGACATAAACGAAGATCCTTCAAAGGGTGAGGCCAAGCAAACGAAACTCGCTCCCCCAAAACAGCAAGGCAACAATGAACAATCCGACAGCAAACTCAACTCCTTGGAGGTGGATATATCTCGGGCGCATTTGATAGGCCATGAAATCCACGGGCAACATCCACCCAAGTCGTTGGTTACTTCGAATGAGCCTGCTGCAAGCGATCTTTCATCTCAACCAGGCCCGAATAACAGTAGCCAGCCCTCCGGTGACACGGGCTGTAGAGCCAAGAAGAGGAGGGAGCAGCAGCAAGCGCGTGCCAACTTCCGGGCCTATGAGTCCAATCAAACCGCTGTGATTGCTTCCGAGTCTGGCCAAGGGAACCACCTGGGTAGCTCTTCTTCGATCGCGGCTAATTCGACTCATCTTGCGCCCTCAGTGCCTCATTTTACTCATGAAGAGAGGCAGGAGGGGTTGAGCAAGGCAGCCTGGGCGGGCATATCTTTGGCGATCATCTTCCTGGCGAGCATCGCCATCTCGATCGCGATCATCCGTCGTCGAAGACGACAACGAAAGAGGAAGCTCAGCGCAATGTTCGATAAAGGCACCGCCGGTGGCCCCTCCGCTCTTTCTTTCTCCGTCCCCTCCGCCCCTGACCTTCACCATGATCACCGAGATATCTCGCATAAGGAGATCGACGAGCTCATGAATCGAGTCGCCTCCGTACAAGCTCCACCACCCGCCCGTCGGTCCAAGAAATTTTAGAAATTTGGCTCTGCTCGTCGCTTGTTGCTCGTTACCATTGAAACTTCAGTCAATTTACGCTCGTAGACTATTATTGTTATCAATCTATTGTATTTTTTTTGCTACTTTTTGCGTTTTGTTACATAATATTTCTTCCTGGTACATGGTTAATCGAAGGCCGCTCGCATCTCTCTCCGATCAACCGTCAATCTAGAGCATTTACACTGCCCAGTTTCACCTATCCATCAATCCATCGTCATCGAAACTCGCAAAAGACGATTCAATCCAGATCTTTCTCTATTTATTTGATTTTTTTCTATACTTTTCTTATCAAGAGTTGATGATGATAGCTGGATGGATTGTGCTTGTACTACAATCAACAGTCATCTCATGTCCCGTACAACTCTGATGAAGTATGTAGGAAAGAAGAAATCTATGATAGAGTTATATAGATCATTCTCTTCAGGATAAATCCTTCTTGTTATTTTGTTGATATTATCATTTGATCAGTTTATCTTTGCAATTGCTTTGTTTTGAAGAATTATTGGTTTTGCTTTTTTGTATATAGTTTTCATATGATGTGGTATTGTTTTGGTCTTCTTTTTTTAACATTTTTTCCAGTTGCACTAGAGACCCATCCACTGCAATTTTGCTTTCCTTTTTTTTATTAGTTTATCAATTCTTTTTGAGAAAATGTCAAGGGATACAAAATTTGACATGCATAGATTCAATGTTTAAGCCCCAGCTACTTTGTTCAAAATTGATGCAAAACTCGTGATATATTTAATTTGATCACCATAACTGCTTCTTGTTATACTCAAACTCTCATGACTCAAGTCTTCAGATATTTATTATTTAGGTTATGCTACATCAAAAAAAAGCTGTCCACACGTTCCCAGAAACTCACACCAGGTAAGATGAATTACCTTTTCCCTTTTGAAACCGCAGATCATTAGCATTTCTATATTTTTATTGAAGCCCCCCACCCCCCCAGTTTATATATTTTTCATGGTTCCTGTGTTCATTTATGACATAATTACTCATAGTGCAAAACCAAGAGATGTATTTTATTGTTTATTTAACACTTGCAGGACTCAATTGACAGATAACCTGTTTCCCAAATGCCTTGCTCTGGAAGGACTCTCAACTCTCAACCTTGTTTTCAATACCAGTGAAAGCTCAAACTCTGTAAGTTCTCACCAGGAAGCAGTTTAGCCTAGAAATAGCACAAGACCCGGGCACTCGCGGCAGGTCCGGGTGCCATTGGCTAAAAAAACACTCATAAACGTACCTGGACACGCCTGGATGGCTGTAGACTATCAGGGTACTTGGGTATTCCTTGCTGGTACCAGCGGTAATTGCTGATCAAAATACTGCCCTCGTCATCTGGCCTCCAGGCCAGGACAACTGGTCATTGACAGGACTTCACAGGAGTACATACACCACTTTTGATAGCTGGCACATAAATACCAATAAGACTGTATAATTCTCGTCGCCCGGAGGCGGAAGGGATTCCTCCCAGCCGGCGAGGTTGTACTCTTGTCGGCCGAGAGGCATCTTCCAGTCAGCTGTGTAAACCATGCAGCTCGCGTCATCCACGATGCATTCCTGCCGGTCAGCCAGACTGAAAGAATATTGCCAGCCGGGCGGTATTCATGTCAGCTGGCAAGGTTGTATGTATAGCCCCGGTTGATGAGATTACACAACCTCGCCGCCGGGAGACATTGCTCCCGGTAAAATATAAATTGTTAAAATTCTTCTCAAGTGTCTTGCTGTAATGTCTTAATATCGGCTGCTTACATGATTAGTTACCAATGTATGCTAGCAGTCAATGGTTATGGAAGGTTACGGATGATCTCACAGTGGATACATCTTTCGGTCTCGTGGAGGATACATTCGCGGGCCCGTTTTGATCATCTACATGTTGGCTGGGGGAGGTCCGTCGTCAGACGAGCTGCAACAACCGTCCCCCGCCGTGCTTTTGCACCGGGGGTGTACAAAATGCATATGATCTCGCAACGGACATTCATCTCTGCTTCGGTTGTTTCATGACTGAACAAAAGGTTGCCCGCCAGTTGTCATGACTGAACAAAAGGTTGCCCGCCAGTTGCTGCCCAAGCAACTGGCGGGCAACCTTTTGTTCAGTCATGAAACAACCGAAGCAGAGATGAATGTCCGTTGCGAGATCATATGCATTTTGTAGTGTGATAAAGCAGTGAATTGAAATAGATGATTAAAACCGCTTTCAATAACAACAATATTTGTCGACACTATTATGTAGTCTTCAGTTTTTATGTTTAGAAACAGGAGGTTGTGCACGAAAAGCACCCGAACCTCGAATTATCAGTCCTGAGGTACAGATTTTTGGCGCAATCGTCCACCCAAGCAGCTTACTGAGCATCTCCCGGTGAATTGATCACATTCGTCGACCTAATTATCTAATCCTCCTCTTTTCCTTTGAAGAAACTTCCTTAAGCCTATTCGATCACGTTTCAAGTGATTTTTGACTCGCAAGCCCTCAGCACATCAGTGGGTTTTCTTGTTGATCTATTTGTCCAAGTTTCTTCAAAAACTCAAAATTGTTTATTCGAGCTGATTTTCTTTCCGGTATGAATCAAATATTCAACGGACACTCATCCAATAAAGTGAAGCTTGGGTTTATCCTGATCCTATTTCCTATGGTTCTTTCAAAACAAATTCCTATCAAGAAAAGATGTGTATTTGTTGGTAAGTGGCTAAGCCTGTTTGTGCGACTTTGTTTTTACCACAGAAGTGCTAACCCAGAATCATTTTCCTTGCTAAAAAATTAGACGATGGGCTTCAGTCCAAGGATTGCGGGAAAATGTTTACCGAGCAGGAGTTTGCCGCATTCTTGGCAAAGCAGGCGGCTGATGTAGCAGAGTTCGCGATCACAAATCGTGAGTCTAAGCAAGATTTGAGTTGCAGAAAGACTTACTGGTGTTTCCAGATGTATCTAGGAACCCAGTGTCTTGGAGTTTCTCTTTGCGAAAAGCTGACAAACGGGTTTCTTCTAGCCTGCGGTCTCCTGTCTTGCTCTAAAAGATTCAAACGAGACATTGACTTTCAATACAGCTATTCTCCGTCCACGGTCCACAAAAGAGGGCAAGATCATGAATCCCCAGCTGATCAGGCTGTTAATTGAGTCAAAAAATTCATATGTCTTTGCCCCTGATGAGGTATGTCAAGAGATTGAGGCTCATTGTTTTTGTTTGCAAATTGTTTTCTTGGGGCTGAAAATTGATTTTCTTTTTTGGCTTTAATTAGATCAACTAGGATTTGTCAGCCTTTGTGGAATGTACTTGATTAGTTTAACTTTCAGCTCAACCTGGAAGGTTCATTGATTGAATCCTGCATTATCAGGTGGGAGTACTTGAGATATAAATGGGTTTGATACTATTAATAGAAGGTCAATTAGCTAGAGTTGCTTGAATCTTCTGAAAAGCTGAATTCCATGATCCATCATCAATTGGGAAACCTTCTGACAAGTTTCTTCAATTTGTGCTCATACAACTCCATCCATCAAAAACATAACATGTTGAAAAGCCAAACCATTTATTAGATGTACAACTGAAATTTCCAATTCAAAACATACCAAATTTCATCTGATTAAATGTGATGCAATAACTTGTCCATAAAGCTTTTCAAATCAATCAGTTCCTAATTTCTGTGTAGAACATAATTCACAATACATTTAGTTTCAGACTTCAGTCAAGAGCTTGGATTTCTCTTGCTGGAATGATTTGCCGGTGTTCATGTGGTGGCTTATATGGGCACAAGTTGACATAATTTCCACTTGGCAGTAGCGCAGGTGGGTATGCATGTGTGGCTTAGCTCACGGTGCATTTGGTGAGATCAGCACTGCGGGGTGGAGTCAGAAAGCTTGGGCAAAATGCATGCGGAAAGCTGTGCATTTGGGGAGAAAGTATACACTGGATAACTCATGGATTGCAGGGAGGTCAGACCAGACCAAGAGCTAGACTGCAAAGCGGAGCAGAGGGCTAGAACTGGACTCTGGAGGAGCAAAGGCATGGACTGGATAGCAGAGGCGTGGCAGCAGGTGAATTGGGACATCTGAAGCGGGTGGAGCTGGGGTGGAGGCGCTGGTGGTAGAGTGACTGCTTGGGGATAGACAGAGGTTGTGTGAGGTCGAGCATCAGATAGGAGTGGAGCCTGGAAGCTTGGAATGCAGGTGTCAGGCAGAGATGACTTACTAAGGCATCTTAGTACCAATTTGGGGAACGGTGGTTGAAAAGTGTGGAGGGAAGGAAGGAGAAGGGGGTGGCCGGGTTTTATCTCTCATTACTTTTCCTCAGGATATTACTTACGGACTTGCTTTGCGCACTGCAAAAAACACTTTGCGCACTGCACAGTGCGCGGATTCCCAAACACTTTGCGCACTGCGGGTAAAATACACAACTTTTTGAAGATTTTTCTTGACCAATCAATAGACAGGCTTCCCATTGGCCTCTCTGATTTTTTTGGGTTTTTTTTTTGAAGCATTCTTCTATGTTTAAAAAAATCATTAAAAACCAGAAGAAATGTAGCATTTGGGCGCCTAAAAAACAAGGTTCCCATAGCCCAAAAATTTCAAATAATTGATTGAGTAATGAAAATGTAGGAAAAGCTACTTCAAAAACTTTCAGCCACTTTGTGCAAGCATACAGGTCTGAAAAAGAAGAAACTTCACCACATATTAGCACATTGCATCCAAATTATCCTCATTTTTCAGACCTGTATCCTTGCAAAAAGTGGCTAAAAACTTCTGAAGTAGGTGTTCTTACATGTTCCATTACTAAATAAATGATTTGGAATTTTGGGGCTATGAAAACCTTGTTTTTTAGGCGCCCAAATCCTACATTTCTTCTTGGTTTTAATGATTTTTTTAACATGTGAGAATGCTTCAAAAAACTCCCAAAAAATTCAGAGAGGCTAATGAGAAGCCTGTCTATTGATTGGCCATATAAAATCTTCAAAGAGTTGTGTATTTTACCGGCAGTGCGCGAAGTGTTTGGGAATCCGCGCACTGTGAAGTGCGCGAAGTGTTTTTTGCAGTGCGCAAAGTAAGTCCGATTACTTAATACTAGAGAAGGAAATTGGTACACAGGTACTGCCTGCTTTTTTTGCCCAAAACAGATACCCCTACCCATACTTGGCACCTGGGTGTTTTTGGCGGGTACCAGTGGTACCCGCCAAGTTGTTTTTTGTAGGTATGTACACCATGAACAAATTGATGTGAATAGGTTTCAGGTGACATTCATTAACAGGTTTTAAAATTCCAGTGGTGACTCCAAAATTACTCTCCTTGACCAACTATGGCCCCTTTGTCATCATCAGGGGGTCCTACCAATTTCCCCTAAGTGTATGGTTGGAGTAAAGGCTGAAGTGAGCTTCACATCACCTGCCACATAGTCCCCTCAGTTTTTTCATGGTGGTATTTGCTCGCATCCCTCTTGGGCCTTGGCAAGCTGGTAGGAGTATAACTGCCGCCAAGAGGGGATTTCTCTTGGTGAGAAAGTATTACCAGCTCTCTGAGAGGGATTCCTCTTGGAGGGCACTGGGATAAAAAAAACACCAGCTTGCCAAGAGGAATCTCTCTCAGCAATCTTGTGTGTGTATACTAGTGCTTTCCAAGAGGAATCCCTCTTGGAAAGCTGGTGTGTGTATACCAGTGTACATAGTCCCTCTTGGCAAGCATGTATAAAGCTGCACAAGGCATCCTACTGTACAAGAAATACCCACGGGGGACCCCTGTCCATAATTTTAGGGCCACTTTTTTGTTTTTCCCCAATTGTTTTTGTCCAACATCAGTTGGAAAAGGGGTTGGGACGGGTTGGGATCACAGTGTACATACCATGAACACATCTTCTCTTGACGTAAGTGTTGAAATCTGGTTCTTGGTAAATATTCTTTCTTCTAAGAGTTAAATATTTTCCGGTGTCAGAAAAGAGTTGTAAGCCTTCATTTTTTCATATTCTGAGTTATCTCTGAAGTGACCTAAACAGATAGAATGGTAATGCAGATAGGAGAAACAGACTCTGCAGTCTGTTTCTCTACCTAAATAGGGTCTTGGGGCCGGGCAAGTGTCACATGCTGTAACCTAACAGGTTAGGTTAAACTTACAACAATCTCCAGTTGAATTTGGGGCATTTGTGGTTTTCTTTCTTCTAGCGGCTACATAGTAAAGGGTCACTTAAGATTTAATTTGATTTGAGCCATCATCTGTGTTTGGAAAAATTCTATTGTGTGTTTTGGTTTTTATTGCTGTTATCATCATGGAAAAAAATCCTGGACAGAGACCGGACCCGCAGGGGGAGGTCTCCTAGGTCCAAGCACGCGAAGGAGGGCGCCCGGGCCAGGCCGGGGGAGTCGAGGCTAGATTATGAGTGATTAGGTTCAAGACCGGGCCCATGCGCCAGTCAACCTTCATAATCTAGCTCCTTGAGACTCGCCTGTCCCCGCACAAAGACTCCTCCCAAGCTCTCTCCATCATCTCTCGGAAACTCATCGGCTCTGCACCAGCAGTTTCCTTTTTCAAAAATCATACTACTTTCGATTCCTCTCAGCTATCACATTCGAATTTGTAAGTTACCGTGAGAAAGAAGGAAATGGTTGAAGAGATGGTTAAGCGAACAAACAAGAGGAACAACAAGACACCTGAGGCCGCGACAGCAGGACCGATTACTAGCGCATCTGAAGTGTCTGCGATACCTACCGATGAAGAGAGACGCGAGCCGTCCATCATGATACAGGAGAACTTGAGTCGTTAGTTCTCCTAGTGAATATTCATGCAACCTAAGTAGATGGTTAGCGCTTACATCCGTTTTTGATTCTACCAAATTCGTCACGTGATTTAAGGAGAAGCACTCGGGAAAGAGACCGCCGAGAAAGATACTGCGTTGTCCCATGACACAGACAGTGAAGATAGCTTCAAAGGTTAGCCGCTCTCAAAGTTGCTGAGATGGTCTATCAGATGCATAATCAATCGTAAATTGCTCGATATGATGTTAATCTAATATTGGATCATAATTTGCTTGATGAATCGTAATTTGCTCGATTGCATCTAGAAATCCCTAACCCGTTAAAAGACGGTCAAGATCAAGACACGGCGTCCAGATACAAAGCCATCTTATCGAACTTGCCATTGATCGTCGAACCAGGAGCGGTGACCGTTACGGAGCCTCCTAAGGAAACCGAGGTTGCTGGGTGTACTGGAACGCTGTTAGAAGTTTCGAAGACTGTCAACGCATTGGGTTCAATCTCCGATAACTCTGTTCAACACAAAACCGATCTTCAAGAGGTCTGGGACAGAGCATCAGAGGCCTTTGCGAGGGGTGATAAGAAATCGACGGACTTCTTTTTAAGGCTCTATGGGAAGATGGGTGACGCGACATCGCTGTCGGCACCGGACAAGCCGGACATCCTTAGATCCTCTTCAAGCGACGCGATAAACCCAGCTGTTAATGTGGCTAAAAGGCTGGCGGATAAGTGTTCATCAAGGGGTCCCTGCCGAACCATTTTGATGTAGGGTTTACTCTGTACTTCGACAAAAACATCAGATAATTCAGAGGGCCGATTCCGTTGACCATTTTTGACAAGAACTGGCAACGCGATGCAATTCACTATTACACTAATAGAAGATCTAGAGGTGACGAAAAAGATGGAAATTACATTGGTTTCGAGTATCCGAATGAATGGACGCAAACCTTCAGCAAGTGGACGACCAATCATCGCAACTTCTACATAACCTTTAAAGATATGTATGGCTATACGGAGTTCGCCAACTGGATCTTGTTACATAAGGAGAACGTAGATAAGATTGTCGGCGAAGAAGGATTCATGACGGCCTTCAGATATGATATGATTGTTCACCAGAACGCGTTTTCCTACCAGGTCACGACTAAATCAGGCAAGATCTCGGCGGTTGATATCTCGATTTTTAGAGAAGAAGTTAAGCGTGAAGCGTGGAGAATCACTTTAACGCTAGGCGAAAACAAAGAAACCGATAACCCTTATGCTATTGGTGGCGAGAAATTTGGTTACGATCCGAATACGGGCAAGCAGCGCGTGAAAGCGAACAAAGCGGTCGATGATCAAGCGAAACCGGAGTCTAGTTCAGGACGAGGCAGAGGGGGCTATCGAGGAAGAGGCGAGAGATGGGGCCAAGACAGGAGAAATTCAGACTACGGCAGCTACCGTGACTACAACAATGACGATTTGTACAATAAGCGACAAAGAGATCACGGATATTCAGACAAGCAGTATCAGAGGGGCGGCGATTACGGAGGTCATCAAGGTGGTCACAATCGAGAGAGAGGTGGCTATAGAGACCAAGGTCCCTTGAGGAGCTTTAAGAAGAAGGATAACTCCTCTTCAGCTAAAGAGAAGGAAACTTAGTGGGCTTTCTTTCCCTGGTTTTTTTTCGGCGTTGAGATCTGCTTGTCTTTGTGAAAACAAATCAGATCCTGTTACTTTCATTCTTTTCAAGGCAATGTTATGGTCAGCTAATGACATAAGGTCCTGACTGCAAATGGTTTTCACTTCATTTTCTTTATTTTTATGAATGTTCCTTTTTACGAACTTGCATCTGCGTAATTTTAGCTTATCGGGGTCCTACTCCTCAACGTACACGTCAGAAACCAGAGCCAAGTGTGGGTCCCAATTGTCAAGCACAGCAATCTTGCCAACTCAGATCAGGTGTGAGATGAATTTGCGCGAATGGGAAATTGCATTAAGGGATAATCATTTGCTTCCAGAATACGAAGATGTGCTGCAAGGCTTCGCTTCTGGGTTTGATCAAGGTATCCCGGACCATGATCTAAGTGCACTGGATTGCTTTACGCCCGATAATCACGCATCTTCCAAGAAAGCACGACCCAAAATTGAAGAATCCATTGCTAAGGAATTAAAGGCCAAACAAATGTTTGGCCCCTTCACTAAAGAACAAATGATAAACACTTTTGGTTTCTTCAGATCTAATCCCTTAGGAGCGGTGGTGAACAGTGACGGAGCAATTCGTCCGATTAACGACTTGTCTTACCCTAGGAACGACCCGCTAGTTCCTTCCGTAAACTCATTCGTAAACAAAGCGGATTTTGAAACCACGTGGGACGACTTTAATCGGGTGTCAAAATTTTTTGCACAGGATTCTTGTCCGCTACAGTTGGCGCTTTTTGATTGGGAAAAAGCTTACCGGCAGATTCCAACAAAGATGCGGCAATGGAGGTATTTGACGGTAAAGGACTTCGAGGGGAATTTTCTGGTTGACACACGGATCACTTTTGGTGGAGTAGCAGGATGCGGATCCTTTGGTCGACCGGCAGACGCGTGGAAGCATGTGATGATGAATCACTTCGAACTGGTAATGATTTTTCGTTGGGTTGACAATAACTTATTTGTCAAGGTTCGAGGAGGTGGCGTGACGATGGAAGAAGTTGTTGAAAAATCTTCTAAACTAGGCGTCCTGACGAATAAAACTAAGTATTCGCCGTTCAGCGATGAGCAAAAATTCATAGGCTTTGTTTGGAATGGAGTGGAAAAGACGGTACGCCTACCGGATGGGAAGATCAAAAAACGCCTAGACCAGATTGGGCCATACTTAGTGAAAGGAGGACGGTTCGACTACGAGGACGTCGAAGTTCTGGTCGGGAGGCTTAATCATGTGTCCTACATCTTACCCCATTTACGGTGCCACCTGAACTCTCTGTACAGGTGGCTGATGTCTTGGCAATACAGGAGAGCGCTACGCGATACGCCGCCCGATGTCCGCGCCGACTTGGAAGTATGGAGGTCGACTTTGCAAAGCTTCGAGCACACTAGGATAATCAATTATGGACCTCCCCTCGATATCGGGTGGGTAGGCAATGCTTCAACGTCCTTTGGGATCGGCGTACTAGTGGGGAAGCACTGGGCACAATTCAAGCTCCACAACCCTAGTGACGGTGTGACTCGAATATCGTATCTAGAAACGGTTGTGATTCGCCTTGGGCTCCTGATGGTACTGCAACTGCGCAACCAGCGGGGTAAATCCTTAGTGGTGTGGACCAACAATACAACAACTGAAAACGGGATCAACAACAGGAAATCACGAGACATACCCTCAAATGGGGAGTGGATCATGATTCAAAAAATCCTGATTAAAGAGGGGGTGGAACTAGTTGCAAGGAGAGTAACATCAAAAGATAACAAAGCAGACGCCTTGTCGCGAGGGTTGCGGTCAGGTCAGGCGGTGAAACACCAGCTGATTGTTCCTATTCCGGATGACCTGAAACACTTGTTGTCGCAGATAGTCTTTTTGATTTAAAATATCCCTGATGTCCTGCTTCTATTCTCATGTTTTCCCTCACCGACTTGATCTTCTCCCGCGATGAAAACATCTTCATTTAATTTGACTGATTTCACCTCCTCGGGACATACCCTTCACAAACCCTCAGAGTTAAGTGTCCTGGTACTGCAAGGCTGGGAGGCAAATACCCTCCGCAGCTATAACTCGGCGGTTAGAAAGTTCCTCTCCTTCAAGAGGGAGACTAGTGTCGAGCATTTCGAACTTCCAGCTACTAGGACAGACATCTACCGATTCTGCGTGTGGGCAGGGAAGAAGGTGGATACCATCGACACTCACGAGATCTGCTCGGCGACGCTAGAGAAGTACCTTCACGGCTTAAAAGCTTGGCACCTTTACCACGACGCAGTATATCCACCGGTTTGCGAGAAGAAGATGAAACTGATTCTGAAAAGCCTGGCAAAACGCGACGCCCTCCGCGCTGGGCAGAAGAAAAAGAAGGCAGTAATGATCGATGACCTTATCAGGTTAGTTGACGAACTCGCGACAGGAGACAAATTCGACAAGGCACTTTTGGATCTCTGTTTAGTGGCCTTCTGGGGCCTAGCAAGGCTAGGCGAAGTCACATACCCCGCGAGGTCCGGCGCGCCGCCACTGGACGGGGGGATAAGGAAATCAGATGTGATCTTCGCGGCAGACGGTTCGACGGCGGATATTTCCCTACGCTTTACGAAGACATCAGGCCCGCGGGAGGTTCAACACTTACGGTTGACGGCGACAGCGAATCTGCTTTGCCCACTGGAGGCGATCAAGAGGAGACTGGCCACGGGGAACTCAGACGATGAATCCCTATTCGGTTTCCAGTCGACGTCCGGTAGGATCAACCTGACCAAGAATGCGGCCGTGGCACGCCTAACTCAGGTGTGGGCAAAACTAGGCCGGTTCGGAATTTCGGGGCACTCTTTCAGGGTTGGTGGTGCCTCGATTAGGAACGCGCTTGGCGTGGACATCGCGACCATCTGCGCGCTGGGCCGATGGAAATCAACTTGTTACAAGCTTTACATTCGGCCCTACTCGGCAAACGACCTGGCCAGGACTCTTGCAGCTTTGGAATCTTTAGACTTGCGGAGGTAACCACGTAATAGGGCTCAGACTTGCGGAGGTAACCACGTAATAGGACTCTTTGTTCTCTTCTTGAGTACCAGTCCGGTGTCCCGGGAGGATTGAGGGTCGAAGTTTGGGGGTTCGGCAGGCTCAGGCTTCTCCCTGAGTTAGGGGCATAGCCCGAACCCCTCTCCACTTCGGCCAAGGGCAGCCACTCCCACTCTTTCCTCTTTGCTTCAGGGGGAGGGTCGTCGAGTTGCGTCACTACCCACCTAGGGGCTCCTTCCTAACAGGTCGCGACGCCCCACAGGTAGTGAGGCCTTAGTACACTCGAGACTCTCCACCGAGACCCGGACACTTGCCCCAGTGAAAACCTACCGACAGGAAGGGACCACTGAGGCCTACAGGAAGACCATTGACCGCTACAGCTGCGGCTGCGGAAGAGGTCATCCCGGAAACGTGTGCAGAGACGGACGAGTGGAGACGGCTTGGACTCAACTCCAGCAGTGTGAGGTAAAGGTACAATCTTGAGGATTTCAACCACTAGTTTTTTCAGAGATTCTGAGTTGGGTGTGTAAGGAAACAAGAGCCAGTAATGTAGATGTTTATCAATCTTCTTCAAATTGTACGGATAGATTGAATTTCAATATTGATGGAAAGTGTCTCTCAGAAGAGATGCCTGAGATTCAGACATCTTGCAGTGTTTTGCAACATGGAGGATCATCTGACCAATATAATTTAACAAGTGCTTCTTTGAGACAGCTACACACACACCAATAAGATGGGTGAAGGAAGAAATAAAGCACATAGATTTCCTCATGGAAGATCTGGTTTTGTGATTTAAGAATATGGAGGCAATGCTGTTTGAATGCATCAAACATTGAGTAAACTTAAGCATTACAAATTCTCTTGTAAGCTTCTATCATTTCTCTCCAGATATCAGAAAGAGTTGTATCTGTGCGTTCTAGATGACTGATTACATTGACAATGGTATTAAAAGCTGAATAATTGTTTGATTTGTAGTGAAGTGCACTCAATCCTCAATGAACTTGACAACTGTGTCTGTTGTGGTGAGCCTCATCAAAAATCATTTACTCTCAGCAAGCTCTAGACAGCAACTCTCAAGTCAACCAATAGCTTAGGACAAAACCACAGAACTCAGGATGCAGTTGAAACATGGGACAAAGTCAATCTTCAAGAGATCCAGGGTAATACAAAAGACACAGGATCCAGGCGCCTCAGCTTCAAACAATCCAGCATCACCAAATACAGACTTGCATCAAACATCAATCCACATTGGCCAACAACTCAACATCCCTTTTCTTATCTCACATTTTCACACTAATGAACTTACTTTGGGATTAGTATCTGTCCCATCTTCATGCACCTCATCCCTCTTGTTCATTTCTCTTACACTTCTACTTGATTAAAGTTTTTCACTGTTTCATCTTTCTCACAACAACAAGTCAACCACCCCTCATATTTTCTATATAAACTGCCCTTTGACCACATTTTTTTCCCCATCAGCTCATCAGAAAGTAGTTGTTCAATAGTTATATAGTCTCATAGTTACCCTCATAGTAAAATACAGTAAACATTCTGCCTTATATCTATTTACCTGCTCAACATCCGGTAACCATTTTGTGTGGGAGCATTATTTGCTTCACTATTTCATCACTTTACTCTGATATTTTCTTGATCCTCTGTGCCACACATATTCTTGAGTTTCATGAATCTATTTTTGTCCTCTACTCTTTAGCATTTCACCCAGAGGGCAGCCTTTTCACAAAATCATCCCCTCTGCAGCTATCTATATCTCACGGAGTAGTCTCCACACCACCATTGAGGGAGTGTCAACTTGTTGGTTTTGGGACAGTTCAAGGTATTTTTGGAAGCCAAATTTGTGTGCTTAAACTAAGCAGACCTTTTCCATTGAGTACCACCTTGTTTCACAAAGAGTTGGGAGGCAGTATTTGAAATTGTTCTGCTTTTAACACATTGTCAGATGTTTGTGCCAGAAACCAGAATTGGTGAAGTAATTGACTAATGTTTTGTTCTTCTTGACAATATCTTCCATTGTGGGATGACTGGCAACTTGCTTTACAAGGATGTTGAAAAAAATTTGAGCTTTTGTTGTTCAGGAGTCTCTGAATGATGTGATTACTGCCAAGTGGAAGAATAAAACAATGCAGGTTACATCACAGTAAAACTCACAGAAAGTTTAAGCACAACTGATGGTGAACCTGTGACAAGGGTACATACTTGACCCAATCCAATTTGCTTTGAGTTGAGTCAAACCTTGAGAGCCAATAATATAGGTTTGGTCATGTGCTGCTTGTGGTTGAGATCAAGAATATTGATAAAGTACTTTTTCTTAGCACATTTGGCAGCCATTAATTTGTTTATACTGTTGCCGGATTTGTCTGTCCAGCAATCCAAAGACAGTGTGAGTTGATTTTGTTCTTTGTTTTCTCAAGAATCTATCATTCATGTTGAGCATGTACTACCAGCAGTATTTTTTACAAAAGTGTATTTTTTAAACAGATCACACTAGTTCTAACTGATATTCTTGGATGTAGGGGCTCTCAAGGTACAAAAATGGTAGGTTGGAGCAAACAAGCAATTTAACAAGTAACTTGTGAAGTTCATAGTCTTTTCATTCACAAATGGCTGGAGGGGCTGTTTGACTAGTTGGCTATATTTTTTGCTACTGGGGTTGTTTGTAAAAGATATTTTTCAGCCATTGTCTTGATCAGAGGATTCTGGATGAGTTGATTCATTGACTTTCATGCTGCGTAAGTTGACTTTTGTTGAGCGGAAAGATTCACAATCATTTCTGATGTGGCAGAAAAAGAATAAATATGTATGCCCTTTTTTTGGGGTTAGCCTGGAGGCCGGCATCTTGCCACTGTTCCCACCGGCTGTTGTTAGGTCAAGCGGGTGCATCGGCAAACCAACCCCAGGCAAGTTATGTTAAACTTGCCTGAAGTCAAGTGCTGGCGGGTACACGGTTACACAGCGGGGGTACTTCCTGCCCCGCCCGTTTGTGGAACCAACAAGAGGAGGGTAATCCGTGGAACCGACAAGGATTGGCTTGGTAAGCTTGTCAGTTCCACAAAACAGGTTTTTTCCACGTGGAACCGATGGGCTTCACACTTTTCCGCGTTGGTTCCACAATGTGCCTTCCTGGCACAAGTGGAGACCACGTCAGCTTGTTGCTCACGTTGGCTCCACGGCATTTTCTTTTTTTTTTTCCTTCCAGCCAAGACCACCTCAGGCTGGCCCTGAGGTTTTGAAAGACCAACAAAACTTGATTTTGAAGACAGGAAAAAAAAATTGAAAAAAAAAACTTAACAAAAAAACCTACGGACTTACTTCGCGCACTGCGGAAAACTCTTCGCGCACTGTGGGGGTCGTTGTCTCGACGTCCAGCCCCCAGTGCGCGCTTCTGCCACGGCTCTTCGCGCACTGCATTTTCCGCCAAAAAAACGGCTTGCATTTCTTGAGATATTTTTTGATTAATCAATAGAATGGCTTTTTATGATCCCCCTAAAAAATAATCAAGTCATTTAGGGGTCTCCTTGAGCCTAGAGAAAATTGACATGAAAAAATCATATTTTAACGCGGCAGGGACCTGTAATATCGCTTCCTGTGCCCCAGTAGCCCCAAAAATTTCACAGTATCATGGCACATGTGCAAATTCATGACCTGATAATTTTCAGAATTTTTCCCAGAGATATAAGGGGTGCGCGGCAGGCTTAGTAGGAAATTTACTGCTAACTGTATAGCTTTTTTGTTACACACCCAAACAGTCCCAAAATTTCAGAAATGTTTTCATTGTGGATATTCTCCGCGCCATAAATTTCTTGGCAATAGTGTGTCATGATAACATGAGATGTAGTGCGGCGGGCTTAGTTGGAAAATGACTGCTAACTTATCTCATGTTTTAATGACACAATATTGCTAAGAGCTTTATGGCGCGGAGAATATGCAAAATTGAAACATTCCTGAAGATTTCAGACTGTTTCAGCGTGTAACAAAAAATCTATACATGTAGCCGCCATTTTCCTACTAAGCCCGCCGCGCACCCCTTATATCTCATGTTATCATGACACACTATTGCCAAGAAATTTATGGCGCGGAGAATATCCACAATGAAAACATTTCTGAAATTTTGCGACTGTTTGGGTGTGTAACAAAAAAGCTATACAGTTAGCAGTAAGTTTCCTACTAAGCCTGCTGCGCACCCCTTATATCTCATTTTATAATGACACACTATTGCTAGGAATTTCAGGGAATTAATTTGAAGCATATTTCTCTGTGCTCTCAAAATTTTGTACCTTTGTTGTGTGTAACAAAAAAGTTATACATATACGCAAAATAATAAACACAATACCTATTTGGGCTAAAGGAAAGCTGGTGAAAATTCTGAAAATTATCAGGTCATGAATTTGCACATGTACCATGATACTGTGAAATTTTTGGGGCTACTGGGGCACAGGAAGCGGTATTACAGGTCCCTGCCGCGTTAAAATATGATTTTTTCATGCCAATTTTCTCTAGGCTCAAGGAGACCCCTAAATGACTTGATTATTTTTTAGGGGGATCATAAAAAGTCATTCTATTGATTCATCAAAAAATATCTCAAGAAATGCAAGCCGTTTTTTGGGGGGAATTCACAGTGCGCGAAGAGCCGTGGCGAAAGCGCGCACTGGGGGCGGGACGTCAAGACGACGACCCCCACAGTGCGCGAAGAGTTTCTCGCAGTGCGCGAAGTAAGTCCGAAAACCTATTGCAAACCATTGTTTGGGGGGTTGATAGCGTTTAAAGAAGCGGGGTTCAACAATGTGAAATGGCTGTGTTGCACCACCAGCAAACAGCTGACATAAACCGGATTTTGTTGCGCTGACAAAATCCAAATTCAATTTCAAACTCGCGCCCCGGGTGTGTTGTCACCTGTTGTGGATTTTGTCACCTGCCATTCTCAGTGGCAGGTGCAAGAGAGCATGACTCCCTCGATGGCCGGTGCCAACCGGTCATCAAGGAGACATACACACCTAGCTCCCTTGATGGCCCGTCTGTACCGGCCATCAAGAGGAACACCCTACACCCTCTTGATGGCCAGTCAGTACCGGCCAGCAAGAGGAACACCCTACACCCTCTTGATGGCCAGTCAGTACCGGCCAGCAAGAGTAAAGCACCATTTATACTCTTGATGGCCGCTACTGACCGGCCATCAACAGGTGATACACATACCCCTTGATGGCCTGTCAGTAAACCAGCCATTGAGACAAAAACACCAAACTCTTGATGGCCCGTACTGGCTGGTCATTGAGAGCAAAACTCTCTGGGTGATGTGTATACACATCACCCTTGATGACCAGTCAGTACCAGCCATCAAGAGAAACATAATACACTCTTGATGGCCTGGACTGATTGGCCATCGAGAGGACATACACACCCCACTTGATGGCCCGTCAGTACCGGCCATCAAGAGGAATATACTACACTCTCAATGGCCTGCGCTTACTGGTCATCAAGAGTGAAGCGCTTTGCTGTCAATGACCAGTTGGGTCACTGTGCAAGATGCGCATGTCCTCTCGATGGCCAATCAGTCCAGGCCATCAAGAGTGTATTATGTTCCTCTTGATGGCTGGTACTGACTGGTCATCAAGGGTATACACATCACCCTTCCAGAGAGTTTTGCTCTTGATGACCAGCCAGTACAGGCCAGTGAGAGTTTGGTGTTTTTGTCTCAATGGCCAGTGTACTGATAGGCCATCGAGGGGTATGTGTATCACCTCTTGATGGCCGGTCAGTAGTGGCCATCAAGAGTATAAATGGTGCTTTACTCTTACTGGCCGGTACTGACCGGCCATCAAGAGGGTGTAGGGTGTTCCTCTTGATGGCCGGTACAGACGGGCCATCAAGGGAGCTTGTTAAAACTAACAATGCATTTTGCAGACGCTTAGCAGAAAATGATTGACTTGGGCAGGATTTGAACCAGCAACCTTAGCTTGAAGCTAAGACACTATACTAGAAGTGCTGCCTTTGCCAACTAGGCTACCAAGTCAATGCCTGATGTGTTGATTTTGACCACTGAGGATTACAACATTTCAACAGAGCTAGGTGTGTATGTCCCCTTGATGACCGGTTAGCACCGGCCATTGAGGGAGTCGTGCTCTCTTGCACCTGCCACTGAAAATGGCAGGTGACAAAATCCACAACAGGTGACAACACACCCGGGGCGCAAGTTTGAAATTGAGTTTGGATTTTGTCAGCGCGACGAAATCCGGTTTACGTCAGCCATTTGCTGGCGGTGTCGTGTGGCACTCCCTCTCATCCACGTTCCCCACTGGCAACAGTTTTTAACAAGCTGCTCCCGCTGAATTTTTAAGGCCCACCTACGTGGCCACGTGGATTCCACGGGTACACATCTGTAAGTATCTGTGGGATCCTCGGGGCCATCACGAGGTGCCCCCGTGATCTGGAGGTCACGTGAACGTGTGGACCAGCAGCCGCTGGTCCAACCTCGCGCAGGGGCATACGGGGAATCCATGAGGATTCCTCGAGATATGTATCCTTGTCGGAGGACTCCCCGGGTGTAATTCACACGTCATTTTGACGGTTGACGGGAGACCCGCTGGTCAATCTCACCGGCCAGTTGTCTCTGACGGCAGTTTCGACGGCCGAAACCTTAATCCGCGCAACTGCCGTGTAACCAATCAGAAATCTCTTGCGGAGTTCAGTTTCAAATTTTTAGTTATGTGTACAAATACGTCAACATCCGGTCACAAACTGAGGGCAGCTGCATAATTTTAAATATGTAATCACGTGTGTAGTTTAAAGTTGAGAAGTGTTCCCTTTTCGAGGTCGAATTCCAGTTTCCTCAACGCTTCAAGTAGTCTTCAACTTTTCTGTCCCTCCTTCAGATATTTAATCAGATTACTTTTTGCACCTCCATGCCACATGGAGCTCGACGGAGGCTTGGACGAGATCCACCGCATCGTAGGTACCAGTCTCTACATGGCCGCTGATCGCTCAAGACGGCGCCCCACTCGGTCTTGAGTCGGATGAACTTAGCTGATTGATGTCATTTTCTTCCACCAGCACGATCTCATTAACCCGAAGCCAGGCTCATGGGTGTTTTACATCCTATTAGCTTTCGCCATTTTCAAAGTTTCCATGATCTTCATCTGTCTTGGTATAATTGCAATTCCAATCTACCTGAATAGAGTGGTTCCAGGAAAGCGCTTATGGCCAATCAGGCGTAGTCATATTGCTTCCAGTGAGTCACTTTGTAAAAAGCCACTTTAAAATCAAAGCTTTCCATAACAGCAGTGAACTCCCGGACTGTGTTTTCCAATGGTTAGGTAGAATACCATTCTTGGTACCCAACAGGTCTTTGGTCGTCGCGCTGTTCGAGTTAACGGGATCGACTTTGTTTTTCTTTCACATTTTTCTAAATTACCTGGTGAGATCTGTAAAATCGACAGAGATGGATGAACCTTAAAATTAATGAAGGTGCGTGACACGTGTTATGATGTCAGGTCACCAATCACCCGGAAGTGACGATCACGAAGGCTTTGATCTGGTAAGCTTTGCTACTCTGTTCACAAGGCCCGAATTTGACTGACTTGTTTTGAAGCATCATTCTAATCGCACACCAACTGCCTCTATTTCTATTTCTGTTTCACTTTCAAGGGATGCAATCGGGTATGCTTGCTCGTTTTGGGTTCTACACCTGATCTGATCGTTACACTCACTATCTGGTCAATTCTCCCGTACCCGGCTCAGTGGCCTGCCGTGAGTAAATCGGCAATATTTCAAGCGGATTGACATTCCACCTCATTCAACGCACCACACTGACAAACGATGCAGATCATGGCTGTCGATTTGGGTGACAGGATGGAGCTTGCTTCACAGTTGGTCAGCTTTCCATCAAGTATTTATGTGTCTCTCTACTTGGGGAAGTAGTTGTAGACTTAGTCCTCACCACTCTGACGCTGTAGTCAAGGCCCGCGCCCCGGCTCTGCCAAAAAGATTGGTCGCTTCCCCTCGCCTTGGGCTTACAACACTTCGTGGATGTCTGGCTGGATTTTGGCAATCGTTCTGGTTGCTTACACTTGTCATAAATTCAAAATGATGTCAGGTCCAATACACGCTCAGCTGCACGATATCCATGAGATGATGGTGCAAAGGACCAAGCTTCACTTTGACTCGCCAGAATTTCGAACGCTGTCTGCGGGAATCCAAGATGGGTTTCAGCACTTCTATACCCAAATGGCGAAACGTAAAACTGTCATATTAGGATGGGTTACGGGTTGGATGGCTCTTGGAATCCTGCTAGTATTGGTAAGTTTTGCCTTCCTGCACCAGAAGATTGAAAATTTGTTCCTGGTGTTAAGGCAGATAAAATCGGGTAGTTTTACATCTTCATCATGCAATTGCTAGTCCGAAAGATCGGAAAGGTCTTGAGGTTATGTGAAGCCGAACATCTTACCTTCTTAAACCAGACGTGCGATCAAGACTTTCAAGCTGAAAAACTGGAGATTGTTGAAAAATCACTAGTCCCCCTTCAAGCGCTGCGACAGGAACTGCGTGAGATTTTTTTTCTTCCCCAGGTCTCATCCGACTTTGCACTATTTGAGAAATAATGGATCTAATATAAGTAAATCATCTCTTGAAAGGCCTTTTGATGTTCTTTAGTTTTTCCGTAATGATGGTGTTGTTGGCAGAGGTCTCCATTTGCGCTTATCGGTTCTGGTCAATCAAGAGGGGACATTTCTCGTAAGTTAACACCTGTCATAATTCACTGTTCCCCGAGGTCATGAAGCTGAAGCTTGGATTATAAAAGCGCATTTATGATAGAATTCACATTGGTTTCTGCGATGATACCCAGCGTGTTCATGTCCCCCGTTCTTCTGGTTCAGTGTGTACGTCTAAGCGCCTCAATCCCCCAAACGTAGAGCTTGAAGGAGAACTTGACGAAGGAAGCCGAATTCGTAGTGGACAGGCTTGATATCGTATGCTCCAGCCCACGATGCGCATGAGACTCAAGATAATCAGCAGACGGACCGTACCCATGGAATAGAGATGGGGCGCAGCAAAAAGGGAGGATGGAGTAATCTTATTGACCAACACACCGCAGAAGCCTCGTCACAAGTCTCGACAAAATTCCAATTACCAGCATTTTATCAAAAGTTATTCTGGTGGTATGCCAATCCTGATACAGATGATATAGATTGCTTACACATTCAATCCAATTACCCTCCATCAACGGTGCAAATGTCTACGGCTTCCCTGGTTTCAATAGATCCCGAAAGCAATCGACTACAATTACAATCCATACAGCTTTCCGAACTTCCTGATTCTCATCACCACTAGTAAAGAGAACTCCCGAATTAATTCTGTCATCCCATCAACCAGTATCGAAACAGGCGGAAATCATTTACACCGCTACTGTAGTAAATCAGACAGCCAGTGTTTCTTCATATTTTAGATTAATACTTTGATTTATGATTGTTGTAATACATCTTCCTTATTTATCAACTCCGATCTTGAAACTCTCTCTATTCTCTTGCTAAAATCAATAAAAATATGATCGACGACATTTTAATTCTAAGAAAAAGCACAACCCAAAAACTTAGGAAGATAACAGTTAATTATGGACCTGAGATTCTCTTTGACTTCAGCAGGATCATCTTAATGAGATGATCAAGACGTGCGCCACGAATAAGAGCATAAAATTTCAGAGAATTGGTGAGTTGCAGTGAGCGCTGCAAATTTATACTTTGAGGCGATTGTCTTGAAGTTGCAACTTTTGGTACACTCCTTTTGTTTAAGCAAAGTTACAGAGGACGGCGAAGCAAGTCTTTCAGCTAAAGGAAGGCGAAGAAAGCATGCCTCTGATTCCAATAGGAAAACCTTCGATCAAGAGGTCCAGAAATGAAAGACCGTTGCTGCTCCGATGGGGGGGAAGTGATTCATTTTGCTTTGATATGTAATATTGCTTTTTTCTATTTTTTAGAAAAACAAGGGGGGTTGGGAGGTAGTGTGGAGGACGTCCTTTTGGTTTAGGATACCAGCTAAATGCTATTTTCTATTTTCAAAGGGGAGCAACAGTGGTTTCTATGCTAAGAAATAGAAAATGCAAAAAATACAAATAGCCCGCTTTCTAAATTGGCGGAAAGAATAATAATAAAAACACATGCCATGATAAAAAATTCTTAAAAAATTCCTGGTAAGCGAAAACACAATAATTTATTAGTCCATGTTATAGTAGAGTATTCCATGACAAATTGTACATATGAAATAGAAAACTGCGAGTCCACTAGTTAAAGTCCAAATCTCGGTACACGATGAACATATTTGACTTCATTTTGGATTTAAGATTCAAGAAAATAGAAAGCATGTGTATTGAGCTGATGCCCCTAGGAGCCCTTTCTGCCTTTGCGACATAGTCCTTGGTTTGCTTGCGGTAAAACTGTTTGCGTCAGAATATCGGGTTGTATCACAAGCATTCCTGCAAAGCCAGCAGCCAGATGCCAGTCAATGTGGCAATGAAGGATCCACACTCCTGGGTTATCAGCCCTTATTCGCACTAGTTGTATTGGGAGTCGAAGAAATTAATTGATCAATGATTTTCAAACCTTGAAGTCCGGCTTTGCCCGAGTTTTTTTATTATAAAATTTTCAATTGTCAACTTACTAACAAGGTAGCTTCCCCCGGGGACCACATGGCTAAATATGTAAACAATCCATATGGCGTCAAGATATGCAAGTGTGAGCAGGTAGTGAAAACTCCAAGGGGAAAAAAACCCACACATCTCGACAAAGCGGATTGTCAAGTTGGTACTGAGCCGACGGTAAGTTTGATTCACTTAATGTACCTTTCCCTGAGGCAACTACGCATGTCTAGGAGTAAGATAAAAATTAGCAAAAGAAGGTCGATCTAGAGAATAAGATGAACTCACATCAACACCATCTACAAGTTGAAAAAGGTGCACGAATCACATAATATCGTCAGAAAACACTGTTGGGTGATCTGAGGCGCATCAACGGGGAGAATATAAAATTCTTACGCAGATGGAGGGGATGATCAAGTGCTTGGTCCAAATTGTTGACTACCACGTCCCAAATTCCTGGTCTTGAGATGTTCTGTATGGCCACCTCAGAGGTATTCAAAATTCCCCTTCCTCCGCTTAGCATTTTAGGTAGTATTGGCTTTGTTTCGCGAGCTGGAGGAAAAAAGAATTACTCATGATTTGAAAAAATGCGCTTAAATCAGTTGAATGCCTACTTACAAATCCACGTGGTGTTATCCACAAAGAATCTCCCCAAGACATTTTTAGGACCTTTCCTTGAATTGTCAATAATGGTACCGAAGCTTGTATTGAAGTACACCTGTTTGAAGATGCACGGAGAACGTTCAAGCACTCAATGAAATGTAAGCTTCTGCTCCGGCCTAAAAATGATGTCAACGCTTACTCTTCCAATTGCAGTAGTCTTCAATTTAGGATTGATTATTGGTGAAAGTTTTGTCTGATCCAAGTCAACACATGGTCCATTCAATGTGTCCTTCCAATCTAGTGTAGTTGGCCTTGAAATTCCAGACCGATCTCCAACACTTGCCGGAGGCTTGGAAGAGACTCGTACTACGGCCAAGGCTGTGTTCCCTTCGGCAGTGTCCATTCCGGGAGCGACTGTGAAGGCTTCAAATTCAGCATAGGGAAATGTACTTGTTTACTAACTAAAAAGAGGCTCACGCCAAGCGACTGGAAGGAGGTTCGAACAAGCTCGATTTAGTGAAACCCACTTTGATCTCTGCCTGATAACAGAACTAATCTTTGGAAAACTGGGTGAAACTTACAGCAATCAGTGTCCATTGCGGCCCTCAGGTAGAACGAATCACCTTCTTTATCCGCTCGAGTGTCTAATATCACGCTATATCTGTTTTGCGTTGTTTGGAGGATTTCGTCAGCATTTGTTTGTTTTCAGCAACAAAATGTGGCGTGTTCCATCTTACCTCTCCGCGTTGTGAAGATTAATTCTGTGGAATGGTGTAGAGCTGCGGACTGGAGTGGCGTCCGCTTCGATGACTTCTAGTGGGTGATTATCAACCGAAACCTTAAATAAGGCATGCGATCCCGCTTGGATCAATCGTATCCTGGACCTTTGCCTGGGGGGTACTTGAATTTCTAGCGGGCTGGTGTTTGTTTGACATGGCTTTCCTTGACCATATTTTTCACAGTTGAAAAAACCTACTCCATTCAACAAAGCTTCATAGAAAAATCATCGAATGTTAAAGAATGAAGACTTGATCACATTATTCATTGGATGCGCCTTTTTGTAACATACCAGTATTAGGGGAAGGGGCTGCTAAGGATCCATTATAGCCTTTGGTTGATAGAAGTTTACGTGAGATGGTGGTGCTCGGGCTTGGATTCGACCATTGGTGAACTCGGGAATTAGAAAACCTTTTTATTTGTTATCAATTGGCTGATTCAACTCACTCGTGGTACCAATCGCTGAAAAACAAGCTCAAATAAGAACACTCAATCACTCCTTGTGCCATTGAGCTATTTGGAACTTACTTCATGAAAAGAATCTGGTCATTATCGAAGTCTATCCCTCGAACCAGAGGATCTCGAGGACTGTGAATGATCAATGGGCCTGAAATACCATCGGCCAATAAGGCTGCATAGTGTGCCTTCGAAGTTTTTGCGCCACCGGTTCACCATAAGTATTCATTTGGATGAAAATCAAAGCAGCGAATCATGAACCGATCTAAGCAGAAGCAAAGCTCACATGATACCCTTCCAAATCAATTTTCAAAACAAACATTTTTTAGGAAGCAGTATTAGATACACCATACTGGGCTGAAAGTTGAAGTTAATCGTATGACGCGAGCCGAGTCTTGATGAGAAAGAACTCACAAAAGGTTCCAAACTGGTCCTTGACCGTGAATTGGTAGGTGAATGTAGTTCCAGGTTGTTGCGGGCACTGGGTTACTCCCGAAACACCATCCATCTGTTATCCCTCAGGCAAAAGCCATTCAGTTCAAATAAGGTATGTCAAATCATATCGATGGTGGTTCTACTTACCCATTGGGTACCTCTCTGGTAAATCCCTACGGTTGACAATCTGATTGTTAGTTGCAAATTTATTTTGCGAGGAGAAAACATTCCACTCACCATGCCAATGAATACTGAGTGGGAGGTTGAGCTCATTTTTAACGTTTACTATAATAGTGTCACCCTGAAGTTCCGGTTAAATTTTCTGTTTGAGCTGCGTAGCACATACTGTATGGGTGATGCAGTTATCGCAAAAACGGCAATCTTACCTCATTTGCCTAACAACCAAACGAAGCAATCGCGAGTTAATGAAAGAACACATGCCAATTTTTCCCATACAAGCAGCTATCCCGACTGACCTCAATGAGTGGTCCCGGAAATTGATTGTTGATCACAAAAACATTTCTAAGAAGAAATTTTAGCAGAAGTACAGATTTTAGTAAGCTTCATCAATGCGAGCTCAAAACGGTCTCATCCTCAAATTTCACCTGGTGAACCCATCAAAGGCTGCGGTTTTATTTCTATATGCGCAAAGTTCGGGGCAGGTATCAATTAAAGAGAACCAGGTCATCATAACTGCTCCTTTAGACATACGCTACAACCCAATCGAACCTTCTAACTTGCGGTACACCGGTAATCTCATGGATCTGGTTGAGTACCAACGACGGCGAATTCACCTGCACTGTTTCAGTGGAAGCAGTAGTACCCGCCGAGAATGCTGCGTTCTTCGAGGGCTTGGATTTTGCATTTGGATTCAAACTGGGTCGAAATTTCGAAGAATTTATACTAGTTAAACTCTTGATATGGGTAAGGTGGAAAAGAAGTATCCATATCATGATGGCCCAAAAACGAGGACCACGACAGTTGTAGTCGTAGCAACTCATGATAGTGAATAAACTTGATAACTGTGAATTGAAATAAAATACCAATACTGCTGCGATAATGGCTCAGAATTCAAGACGTAAATGAGTGAGAAGCTCAAAAAGAAACGGTTCGGTCTTGACTATTTAAGCTCCGGTAGGGTTGTTCCAATTTTCCAGCCAAAGAGTGAACAAAAGTTAAACGCGCCTGGATTGAGCAAATGGAGTTTAGTTTCCATGATGCTACCCAAAAAATATTGCACAGAGTCATTAAGCCAGCATGGCACGGGGAAAGCACATGTTGCAGCGGTGCTCAGATAAAACCAGTTCTAGTGACCGGCCGACGAAGTTACTTAGTGGGGAGTTGGAGACTCGAAGGTACTTGAGGCCCAAAATGAGTGTATATGTAGATGAAAGTGATTCCGGAATGAAGTCATTTTGAATTATCTCCATATCAATAGATTATTATGTTCTCCCCGAGCCTTGGATACCCTGACCGATTTACGAGCACGCTGGGATCGGCTATGCGGCAATTTGCGAATCCCATCGAACGATCTCGGCCGTTTTACTGTTAATCGACCATTCTGAGAGCTATGTGCTCACTGCATCAAGAACTGTTAGTTAATCGTCGACGCCGAATCGGCTTAAGGCGATGGGCACGTGGCGCTGACAGGGCTCCCGCTCCGAAGCTTCGGGTGGTCACCTATCGACCGAAGTCGTCTATGCAACACGTGAATTCAGTACAGACCTATGCTTGGAATTTGAAACAGTTTTTGTTGATGCGAACGAAAAATTAAGAAACACTTGCCGCGCTTCGCCGACCGGCCAGCGGGGCCCTGCGGGACGGTCATGTTAGGTCATGTTCCACTCGAGTCGAGCTTAACACAGCGTCTCTGAAGGAGCGAACTTAACTAAGCTCCTCGTCCCCGCAGCGGCCGGGGGGCACCCAATTGGCCTGGTCGAGATGCATAGCATCGAGATCTCTCCCGAACCTACGGCTCCGCGGTGCCGCGGGCTTTGTTACGCTCGCTGAAGGAGTGCCCCGCGCGCACCGAACTCAAATTACTCAAGTCACTCCGTGGCGCAAAGTGCTCACCTCCGAACCGAACTTAACACAAGTCCCTCCCTGTGCTCGCGGGGCGCGAGCACCCTCCCGCTTGCGGGAGGGACTTGTGCCTAATGTCCGATATTTGGCCTGAGGCTGCCCAGCCAAACATCTAAAAATCCCTTATATCCCCCATATCACCGTATACCCATTGGATTTCTTCACAGCCTCTGGCATCATTAGAATCAGATTTTCTTTCTACATATTCTGGCGTGTTTAACACAACACCTACCCCCATCCCTTGAAAAAAAAATTGTTGTAAAAGCATGGCTTGCGAGGCCTTGCAAGGCTGAAACCGTGAGAAAGTGTCTGTACTTGACCTGCAAATGGCCCGGCGGGTCTGTCACATTGCTCAGAAAATGCCCTTACAAGAATGGCTGCTGAGCGGCCAGTTCTTGATGAATTTACTTGAAAAAACATGTACAAGACAGCTGAGATCAAGGGCTAGACATGGCCAACTGGGATTTGGATTATGAGGTGATACCAAGTTGTAGGAGAGTTGTAAACACAAAATCACACATTTTCATTGAAAAAACCCGTCAGCCTCAGGCCAAATATGGGACATTAGTCCTAAGCCTCTCCTTCGGAGACGCTTCGCGCCTCCTTGGAGAGGCTTAGTTAAGCTCGCCTCCGAACGGCCCCGCACAAGCAACAGAGCCTCTCCAACGCACGAATTATGCGCTTGGACAGCTTTGTCCAGGATGTTGTCAAACAGACCTTGTCCGACGAGCTCGGTAGCCCGGGCCCAGATTATTGCAAGAGTCGTCGACCAAAGTCTGTCCGAGAACTGGCCAAGGACTTCCCGCCGGTTGAGAAAGCTGGCTAATTTTTATGTTCTGTTTTTAGCATTGAAACTGTTTTTGCAGGTTTTTGCTCCCCTTTGAAAATCCATAGAAAACAGCAGTTAGCTGATCTTCCAAACCAAAGGGAAGTCCTCCACTGCGACCCTGCCCCCCGGAAATCTCGGAAAATGGGGTCAGCGCGCCGCACCTGACAACCCCAGAGCATGGTTTGCTAAATTCTTGGGTCAAGTAAGCCCAAGTATGTGCGCAGGTTAGCTGACCAAGGCTATCTCAACATTGGTTGGCTCAGCTTCAGGTAGGCATGGCAATTGGGCGGGTTTGGCCCACCCAGGGGCTGCCCGCGTCGGGCCCCAGAATAGACGGGCGGGACGGGCTGGGTCAGTTTGCCTCAAATTGCCGCCCGCCCCGAGCCCGTTTAGCTTGCGGGCAGCCCGCGGGGCTCCGAACCCAATTAGCTGGCGGGTAGCCCACGGGCTGCCCGCAAGCTAAACGGGTTCGGGGCAGGCGACAATTTGAGAGAAATTGTCCCGGCCCGAGCTTTTAGCAGCGGGTGAGCCGCTGCACTTTTTGCTGATTGATCTGAGGGGGAAACAAAAAAAGATTTCAGCGCGCTTTTTTCAGCGGCCTGCAGTGCGTGCTAAAAAGTGGTCAACCTTGACGACAAGAGGGCTGACCGCTGAAAAGCGGTGAAGCTTGCTGACAAGAGCACTGAGCGCTGAAAAGGGGTGAATTTTTTCACTGCTGCACATTTTGTGGTTGCTCCAACTTAAAATTTGGAATCAGCAGCACACAAAACTGCGGTGTTTCTGGGGCTATCATCACTATTGTAAGCCAGAAGAGGCTTAGTGGGCCCAAGCGCCGCAGCCCTCTGCGCTAGAAACGCTTTTTGTAGGAAAAAGCGGCTAAAAGCAAATAAAAGCGCCTCCGGCCGCTGCGCCGCTTTTGCTGCGCTATCTCGCAGAAAAAGCGGGGAAAAACGCTTCGCTACCTGAGGATTAAAATCCGTACAGCAGTTTTTGTGCTGCGCTAAAGCTGAAAACAGCGCCTGGCTGCTGACGCTATCGCTTTTGGGCGCCAAGAAAAGCAACAATGTGCCTTTAGTATACAGATATTGGTATAGTATAGTTATCGTATTTTTTTGGTCCAATAACAGTAGTACTGTTATTTCCATTTTCCGTGATGAAATTTTAATACTGATTGCATGAGGATTTTTTTTAAAAAAAATACTATATCCAAATGAAGGAAGAAACAAAAAAATATCAATACTATACTGGCCAGATTTGGCCAGTACCACTACTCAGTAGGGATGAAAATCTATCTATTTCTTGGGCTTGGGGATCAGAGCACCCAAAGCCTTTCAGGCCTCAGCAAAGTCCCCTGAGAGGGAAAAATCCTAAAAAAGCCACATAAGGCTGCCAAAGGATTTTGAAGTAGTTGAAGGGAACAGACAACCAAGTCTGGAGCCACACACGCCTGCAGCCACAGAGAACAATCTCTCAACAGAACAAGACCTACCCGGTGTTTGTAAATAAGCCTTTGCTATTGCCGCAAGGACCAGGTAGGTGGCATAGTTCACCTGTACAATCATCAGGAGCACACATGTCATTGCCTTATGTTTACACCTGGTTAAGTGTGTTATCGTGGTAACCAGGGGCAAAAAAAGTTACTATATCTGTTTTTTTTTTTGTTTCAGAGAAAAACCACAGAATACTATACGGGCCAATAGTAGTACAGTTATTAGTATAGGGTGGTACAACCAGACCTATATAGTAGAGTACAGTATAGGCCCATTGTTGGGAAAAGCCAATGGCCGCTGCGCTGTGGTAGACCAAAAAGTGGAAAAATAAAAAGTTTTTTCTATGCCACATAATTACTCATACTAGGCCTCAAGAAAGATACCACCAAATGGACCCCAGAAATGGATTCTACCGCCAAATTCACCTCAAGACACCACTGGAAGCACCCCTGGACCCCCTCTAGTGTGGAAGTTACACCTCATGGACACCTATCACACGGCCAGCCCCAGTAACTCAGCTGTCACCTGCCTCAACCAAAGTTTCACAGTATTACACATATACACATCACAGGATACAAACATACATCTCCCTGTCAGGCTACACTCATTACATATTAATACGTACACTCCTTTATATACATAGTATGACATCATTTACCCTGTTTCTGCAGCCTCAGACTTTGTGTATACACTAATTACCCCTGGATAACAGCTCATGCAGTCTACTGTCACCTCATGCATGCGTTAGAATGTTCTTTTGTATATTCTGACATCATGTATGCACCCCTGGCATATTTAGAATGTTCTGTGGTATATTCTGACACCATTCATGCGCCCCTGAGGGGTTATGACATCATTTGTATCTACTCCCACCAGCTAAAATCCCTCACCCTGTTGTCTAGATTAGCTGAAACCCTAACCCACAAGCCCCTTTGGGGCTCCACTTTTTGTCTATAAAAGGAGCTCTCTCCACCCCCAGTGGCCTGCTCCCCAGTTCCTCACCCAGAACTCACAAGTCACCCAACACTCATCCACACTCAAATCCTAAAACCCTTATAACAACAATTCAACCCTTATAACAAAGTAATTGAAACACTTACACGTTGCCATTCAAACAGATTTCATCTGGAACAGACCAGACCTATCACTTAATAAAACTTGCCAAGCTGAGCTTGGTGGGTCTTGTTGACTGATAACAGAAGGGCAGAGCTTGCAACTCCATCATACCCTTCACCATTCAGCAAATAGTTTCATTACCACTTTTGAGTCTTACAGCGCTTCACTATATTTTGGCGCTTTTGTCAGCAAAGCACAGCTGTTGCAGTGATGTTGGTGCCAAGCCCGTTTACATTGTTGAGATATCAACAATTGGGGCCTTTCCACTGATCAAAACTCCAACCTTTTCACATCCTTATCATCCTTTATCCAGAACCTACTACTTTCCCATCCTCTCCGCCACCCTCTAAGCTCAACTCCCCTTGCTCCACCAATTTTTCTCAGCCTTTCACCAGGGGGGAATGTGTTGCACTCTCTAGAGAGTGCCAAGCCGTAATTTTGTATACAATGGGGTCTGATGTGAGTCAAATGTCAACTTCAACTCTTTTTCAATTTCTTTTGAATACAAGGGCAACTGTAGGTCAAGTTGTTTTGGAATGATCTGTAACTCAATTCCAACACATGAACATCTCTTGGCTGAAGTTTTGTGTTAGGTTCATCATCATAACAACTGTGGAATTGAGCTTCAATGCACACAAGTGTTTCCAAAAATGTACCTATCCGTATTCTAAAATACATCCTCATCCAAGTGAGGGGGAATAATTTTCATTGCAGATCTTTTCAGTCAAAAAACCCATAACATCATACCATGCAACATAATTTTGAAATGTTGCAACTTCGGAGGATCAGCCAACTGGCTGATGAATCCTTGCAGCATATTTCTTCCATGCGGATTCCCTATATTAAACTGGAAAGAAAGTGGTTTGCCATCAACTTTCTATTCTTCAAGTATCAATCAGTGTCAGAGCAAGGAAAACCTGTGTAACATGCAATTTTCCTCCCATAAATATGAAATATGAAAATACTGGAGTCAATTTTACCTACCATTTTTCCAAGGGATGAACCAGAAAACAATGTTGAATTTTGAATTTTGAAGAGTTGTCAATTCGGGAATATACACCTTGCCTACACTACGGGTGCACTCTGACGTCTAGCCAACGTCGGTGAACACCCTGCCGACCCCGCACTAAGCCGACGTGGGATTGACGTTGGGGTGAAATTCGTCGGACGCGTCGGCATGATCCCGGCGTCTGAAGGGGTAGTCGGATGGCTCCCGGCGTCGAACTGAGCAGTCGGTTCGATGCCGACGACAAGTGTGATGTGTACCCGACCTTTTGGGCGGGTGGGTTGTACTGGCCCCGACGGCAGCGATGGCAGCCAATCCCATCCTCATCAAGCAAAAAAAACCACCACCCGCAGGAGTCGAGCTCACTACCTGAAGCATGGGATGGTCACATCACATATGCCGCACAGATACCACTGTACCAATTACACTTTAGAGTGTAAGCCTGTACAATGGTATACAATCGCACTCTGACCCCTTACCGAGCAAAACCTTCCTGAAATTTGTGGTAAAGTTAAACCAGCTGGTTTATTTTTTATTTTTATTTTTTCTTTCTGTGTATAATCTGCCAATACTCTTGCAGATCATTTTGGTATAGGTCAAGGGTCCCTTTTTTCAGGTGATTTCTTGACCTTGCCGACGGACAGGTCGGTCCGACTGAGCAGGAACCAGTCAGATTGAGCTGTCTGAGGGCCTTGTCAGACAGGTCGGCTTGTTTACTCAGACCGCCGACTGGCTGACAACCTTTTGGGCGAGCCGACGCTCGTGCCCCACCCGTCGGGACTGTTGGCTCGATCCATGCGCCGGGCCGACCCTGATGACCAGCGCATTGGCATGGTCGGACTGACCTTCCCGTCGGCAAAGGTACTTTGGCGTCAATTTACCCCGGTTGGACTGGTCAGGCTGACCCTTTGGCGTGTTCGACGTCGCGCCCGGTCGGCCTGACCATAATCCGACGCCGGGGCAAAAACGACGTCGGCACCGCTCAACAACTGGAGCCGTAGTGTAATACATGACTACACACTGTAAAATTTTTGTAAATTGAAATACAATTGACTGAAAAATGCATTTTCTAGAGGCCTAAATAAAGCATCTCAAGGGAAACACAGTAGATTGTTGGATATTCACAAGCGCATCAATATTCCCTTGCTCCTGGAGCCAGCTGGAGAAATAATTCAAAATCTGGTCTGAGAAATCCAAGGTGAGTGGTGAATTATTGAATGCCCACACAAATCCCGATGTTGGTAACACATTTTTTCTTGTAAATTTATCATCTTTAGATGTTATACCCAGCCATTTTACGTGAATCTCCTCCAATCTACCTTTGTTTTGATTTGCATGGTTTAAAAAAATGTCTCTGATTGCTCTCATCACATGGTCCTTGTGTAGCACCGCCTGTTAGTTAACACTTCTGCACTGCAGACCTGCTTTATCCAGAACACTTAAAATAAGTGGCCTTCAGAAAGCAGGATTTGCCCAAATATGTGCAGAAAATAAGTAAAAAAAACTGGTGTCTGGTGGTTTAAAGGTTGGTACAAGTGAACTATGGGCACGGTGTGGAACTACTCTGAGGGAAGAATAGAGCTTGAGAGGGAATTGGTGCTTGAAGGGCTGCCTCTCTGGGAACAAGAAAAAGAATATAAGAGTGTGGACTCTTATGGAAAGGGGTGGCAATGGAGATTTCTTGAGGTAAGTCTGGGGGAATTTTCTCTAATCTAATATCTTTAATTCACAGGTAACAAGTTTTTCCAATCTGATTTATTGGCATAAACTAGGCTAATGTAGGCTGACCAGTAATTTCTGTAATTTCTGATGGGGAACAAACGAACAGGAAAACAACCAAGTTTATATACACAGGAAAGAGGAGCCATGAGGAAACAAGGATAACCTGAAGGGAAGCATAGAACATTCTACTTCTATAGGATGAAACAGCCATGTGGTCAGAGTAGTGGGTCAAGGAGTCACATGATGGTGTAATAGTGGGTGGGGATGATGCCATCTTCTGGGGGCTATGGTGCAATCTTCCTAGTTGGAGGAGGGGATATGTGAGACATAACAGGGGTAGAATATTCTATGATCTAAGATAGGAGGAGGTAGGTGTTGCATGAAGTGTTTCAGGAAGAAATAATCTAGGTGGGGTTTAGGGCTGTGTCTAGTATAGTGTGTATCATGTTGGGTTTGGGGGGTGAAGGGTTTCAAGGTTGCTTATACATCTTTGAGCACATGGTTCTAAGGAAACACTAGAAGAAGAGGGTAACATGTGATCTGGGTAGATGTTTGAGACTAGGGAGAGGGTTTATCCAAGAGAGGGGGAGTGTGGGAAGAGGGAATACTATTATCCAGGGTATGACCATTGAGTGGGGATGTTGAGGGCCTTGGGCTTTGCTGACAAGGGGGCCAGAAGTATGGGATTTAGTCTTGAGGTGTGAAAGCATTGTGATTGATGGTTGCTGGTTTTCTGGGTAGATCAGGATTGGCTTACCACAACGGGGATACACTTGGATTGGCTCAGAATCCCCCTTTTTTACCAGGGAGGGGTTTTTTATTTTGTAATTTCCATCCTCATGTTTGGGCAAACATCAGGGTGGACATTGGCCAGAATTTTACCCATGTAACCAAAATTGATGACCAGTGTGTGTTTTTCATTGCTCTGGGAAAGTCCCAGCTCAATTTCCACCACATGCTGGCCATCCAACTGGGCTTTTCCGAGCTTGGTGAACAGTATTTACTGCCTGCCAAGCTCAGAAAGGCCTGTGCAATGTGCAGCACATGCTGGTCATCAGGTTGTTGCTTCCCCGACTCGGGGAACCCTGTAATTTGTCCACCACAACGTTTGGCCGAACATCAGGGTGGACAGGTGCAGTGGAAATCAACCCGCTGCCTCCCCAAGCTCAAATCCGATGACCAGAACCTACTGGCCATCACATGGGTGAATTCTGAGCCCGATGACCAACAGATACTGGTCATTGAGCCAGCCTTCCCAAGCTTGTTAGGCAATATATACTGTCCACCCAGCTCACAAAAGCGCAGCTGGATGGTCAGAATTCTGTCAGCTGGCTACTATGTCAGAGCCACCATGACATAATGTCAAAAGCAAACATGAAATATTATTACGTAAGAAAGATACACTAGTACTGCTATTAATTATAATTAGAAATATAAAACCTGGAATATTATTCCATATTCTGAATCCAAGCCTAATTTAACCTAGGGTACCTGACTTCAAGGTACCCTTAATTGTTATTCCTTCCTTGTGTAAATTGACTTCAAAAGTTTGACAGGTGCACCACGTCCTGTGTGACTGCACATGTATCCAAGTTTATTAAAGACACACAAAATTGAGACCAAAAAAAAAAATTCAGGGGTTTTCCCTACTCATACAACAAATGGGAAAAAAAAAATTCAAGGGTTTCCCCCCTACAAAAACTTGCAAAAAAAACCGTCATGGGTTTTCCAACACAACAAGGAAAATTCAAAAAAAAAACAAATTCACCCACACACAACAAGAAAAACCACCAACAGAAACCTCAACCTAGCCCTCCAACATCAGCAAGTGTGCTGTGTCCACAGGCTCACCACCCAGCCCGTGTCAAGCGCACGGGTCAAAAGTGATGGACTTGAAGGCCCCCGGTCCGCAGCACAGGCTGTGACCAGTGGGGGGCCCACTCTTCGCCTCTCAAACTGCGCACTTGCAAAAGCGGAGAGGTTAGGGGCGAATGGTAGCTGGAATTACAGCATCCCAGGTCGCCCCAGCGGAAAGAAAAAGGATCACCTGCCTCATTTATAATACGAGCCGGATCCCCACGAGACAACCAAAATGACATACTATCGCCAAGGCACCTTCGCTCAGGCAACAAACCCAGTAACCCCTTGACAAGCCCAACCGTAACCACACAACTGCCCGTCCCGTCCGCCACACATCACCACCGTTTGTCTAACTCCAAACGACTCTTGCTATTATTCCGCCACCGCCACACCACCCTTTCATTAGACCCTGGTACGCAACAGTGTCATATCGGCGACTCCGCTTCGTAAAATGAAGGAATCAGTTCAATCAGAAAATAAACACCTACCTGTGAATGCTGTTGGCAAATTCGTTGAGCTTTCCATGACTGCCGGCGATGCGCGCGGCCTTGGACCCCAATAATGTATCACAGGAGTTCACAAGGTTTGTAATACCAGGAAGCTATGCGAGTCAACAAGCCACTAACCCAGTTGCTTAGGTCAACTTCGTTATTTCCCCTGCGCTATACACAACAATAGGCTTAAATTTGAGTCTTTCAGGTTTCCAAGCATGGTTTTCGGGGTTCCTTGTTGGTGTCAATATGTGCACAAAGAAGTGTATCGTACAATAAGCTATAGAAATTATTTTTTAATTTACAACCAGGTAGTCTTGGACCGGGTCGCAGGCGGCATTCAATATGATGCATAACTTTCCGTGAAGGGCTACGTGTGACAAATGCCGCGCATAATTCTAATCACTTTTGATGCGATGTAGTATCACATTTGATGCGATGTAGTATCACATTTAATCACGCTTTGTCAACCCTGCCCTAGATAGCCAACAAATAAGATTGACATGAGGTTAAGCTCCATCACACATAGAATTGGCGCCCAAGTTGTCAGCTTCTGTTGTAATGAGATGATCCCGGCTTAATAAGGACCAAAGAAAAAGATATCCATAGATTCTATGATATTACTTTGTTGTTGTTTAAGTCATTCTGTTGTATAGTCAGAGTTTCTGACTGAGGCCATAAATTTCTAGACTGGGGGTGAATCATGTGACAGTATAAACCGGGCCATTGTACTGTGAGGAACATCAAGAGAGTCAAAAGCAGGCAGTACTGATTAGGTAGTGATCATTGTGTAGATTGTTGTTTGGTAGGGGTTATGTTGCTAAGTTAGGCTGGTTTAGTTTAATACTCCCAAGGAATTGACTTGGGATAAGCTTTTATCACTTCTTATAATGATTGGAGTTGAGACTTGAACATATACCCACAGCGGCGAAGCCGCCGTAGCCTCTAGTACTCATAAACATAACCACATGATTTTACCCCAGTTTCAGTGACGAAACTGAGTTGTTGTGTATAGTTTGGAAGATAGTAATAATGTTGTGTGGCGCATCCAAGCCCGCGTGCTCTGTAGCCAGGCGCACCTGACAACAGTAGAGCCCTGTTGCCTGGAGCTCAAGCACACACGCGTGGTGTACACATATGCATAATGCATAAACCAGCCCGCAACCAAAGCGCCTGGGTTACCAGTACCCAAGAATAGGCCAGGATATGCCCCAATAGGAATATTACATGTGTTACAAGTACCACACACATGTAATTTACAGCTAGATAAGGTATAATAACCACGTCATAAAATATGGACACCTTACACGTCTCACCAGACCAGTATACCCCTTGTAGCGTGTGCAGGAGAGCATAGAAGGCGCCCTAGCTTCCTCCTACGCCTCAGCACACATGACCTACACATGTAATAAATGTATAGAAGGGTTCAAATGAACTGCAGCATTCAATGAGCGCCTCTAGAGCATGTATAAAGCACTGCTTACACATGCACAACTCCACAGAATCCAGTTTGTACAACTCCACAGAATCCAGTTCTAGTACATTCTGTGGCACATTTCCACGGAAATAAGTGTCACACAACCCCCCAACCAGCCCCTATGGCGTGGTAAAGATGGTATAAAATCACGCAGAACCTCTGTAATTGGTCCTTGGCAACCCTTGTATCCAAGCCCCAGGGTTCCACAACCATCAGCGCCCTCCTGCGCAGCTAATTTGCCTCAGACGACGCCCACAAGTGTCCCCATGTCCCTTGGGCGCCCCTTGAGGTCTGCCTAGGCTATAAAGAGGGCTCTTTCTCCGCCCAAAAGGATATTCTTCAAGCTTATTTACATTATTATATTTTACCCGCCTTCAACATGTGCTCAATAGCCTGTTTCCAGCCTGGTAAGACCCTTAGTAGTTATTTTTAGCCTCATTTTTTCGCCAGAAACTGCCCAGTTTCCATCCAGCCTTCAGAATCACCTTCTTCAAGCGCTTCCAACTGCCCAGTTTCTATCCTGTAGAACCTCAAGACCCTAAGGGCTTTTACTAGTAAGTTTAAGCCCCTTCTCTTGAGATTCTACGCCATTCTTTGCTGGGATTTAAACCACCCCTGTTCACAGGCCCCAGTGTTTTTCAGGTACCTAAATCCTCTGCTTTTGCACGATGCCTTTGAGGGATTAAACATCCCTGATTTATCAGGCCCCTCTTAAATTTAATTATATTAATTTTATTTATATAATTACTCTATTTTTGCCCATATTCTTACGCCATAATTACCAATACATCATTGGAATTATCCCTTGACTTTTGTCACAGAGTTTTATACTATTTTATACTAGTTTTGCACCACATGTAGCTAGAAGGAGTAGTCCTTGGCATCACGGAGGCTGACAAATTCCCTGGCAGTTGAGCCAGGAATTCCCCAGCGCGATGTATGGTACTTGATGTTTCATTAATCTGGGAAAGGCCCTCATAAATGAACAACATGTACTATTCATTAAGCTGAACTTTTAGCAGCACATCTGTGATTAAGTAGAGGATGTCTTCACTCAATGACCGGTATAAAACAGTAATTGAGAAAAGAATCCCTCCTATGAATGGAAATACAAACTGGTCATTGAGTGAAGGATATCTCCACTCATTGGCAGGTATACATGGTCAAAAATTGTAGGATTTTTCCATGGCTCATACAGAGGATCATGGAGTGGAGTATTTGTCCAGTTGATTTCTTTACAAAACAGTAATGGAGTGGAGGTATTCTCCACTTTATGGCCATAAAAAATGGTAATCAAGTGGAGGGTTTCTCCACTTGATGGCTAGTACACACCGGTCATTGGAGACCACCTGTGTGTACCAGACTATGAGTGGAGAAAACCATTAGTTGAGTTTAACTCACCATAGGAAACAAGATGGGATAAAGATAGGGAGTTGAAAAATGGACTCCCAGAAATTAAATTATCGACTCCCAAATGGCATTTACGTCGCACGGACTAGTTCAAGACGTCCACCCCCGGTCCGCGGGACCAAAAGTTGACCCGCACGGATTTTGGGAGTCGGAAAATTAATTCCTCCCTCTAGAATGGGAGTCGAAAATTTAATTTTACAAAAATTCCACAAATATACAAATAAATTCATATCTCCTCAGTGGGGCACCCAAACCCCCCAAATATTTTACAGTGGGCAGAATACCCTCTTAAAAGCATATGACGAGCTTCACGGCATTATCACACCCCATAATAAGCATGTGCGGTTGGGGGTCAAATTTGGCTGATTTCCTACTAAGGAAATCCACCAAAGCCTTAAATACAGTGCCCCAAAGTGCACCAAACTTTTACAGTGGGAAGAATACCCTCTTAAGAGAATATGATGAGCTTCACGGCATTAGAACACCCCATAATAGGCATGTGCGGTTGGGGGTCAAATTTGGCCAATTTCCTGCTCAAGAAATCCACCAAAACCTTAGCTACAGTGCCCCAAAGTGCACCAAAATTTTAGCTCATCAATTTTATTACTCTCCACCCAAACTTTGAGCATAAAGGCAGTAACTCAATCACATGAAATAAATTAGAGGCAGCTGAGGCTTTTGGCCCCCGCCGCAGGCAATAGTCCCTCCGCCACAGATAATAGTGCGACACCCACAGTTGATAGTCCTTCCAACAAATTCGCCACAGTTTTTAGTCCCTTTGACACAGTTAATAGTGCCTACACCTCAGTTATTAGTTCCCCCGCCACAGTTATAGTCCCCCCGCCACAGTTGAGAATCCCTCCGCCGCCACAGATAATAGTGCCAACGGTGGGTAGTTACGATAACCATGAATCCTCTTCTTTGGTCTTCAATTCAAAATTAGGAACCAAATAAAATGTTCTGTCAGCTAGATCAAGAAGTCAGAGCTCTCCTCTAAAAATTGGTGAAAGAATTTTCCATTTTTGTCAAAAGAATAAATTGATATCCCTTATTCCGTGTCAAATTTTGCAGTTACTAGTAACTAAAACCAGTAACTAAAAACTGGAAGTGTAATCAAGGATATCCAGGCAGTCTTTTTACAAAAATGGAAAATTATTTCACCAATTATTAGAGGAGAGCTATGACTTCTTGATCTAGCTGAGAAAAATCATTAGGTGGTTCTAAATTTTAAATTAAAGACTGAAGGAGAAAAAAAACTGATAGTAACTGTTATCGTAACTACCCACCGTTGATAGTGCGACCGCCACTGCTAATAGTGTGTCCGCCAAATTTGCCACAGCTTTTAATACCTTTGACAAATTCAATATTGCCTACACCTCAGTTGTTAGTCCCTCTGTCACAATGACCATAATTTTCCATGTGATGTTTTCCTCAAACGGTTTTGCAAGTTGTGTTTTCAAATGGCAAATCTCTCATGTTATGTTTTCCTTGGAGCTCATAATATGCTTCCAAGAGGTTATTCTTCCCACTGTAAAAGTTTGGTGCACTTTGGGGCACTGTAGCTAAGGCTTTGGTGGATTTCCTTAGTAGGAAATCGGCCAAATTTGACCCCCAACCGCACATGCCTTTTCTGGGTTTTTCTAATGCCTTGAAGCTCATAATATTCTTTTAAGAGGTTATTCTGCCCACTGTGAAAGTTTGGTGCACTTTGGGGCACTGTAGCTAAGGCTTTGGTGGATTTCCTTAGTAGGAAATCAGCCAAATTTGACCCCCAACCGCACATGCCTATTATGGGGTGTGCTAATGCCGTGAAGCTCGTCATATGCTTTTAAGAGGGTATTCTGCCCACTGTAAAATATTTGGGGGGTTTGGGTGCCCCACTGAGGAGATATGAATTTATTTGTATATTTGTGGAATTTTTGTAAAATCAAATTTTCAACTCCCATTCTCGAGGGAGGAATTGATTTTCCGACTCCCAAAATCGGCGCGGGTCAACTATTGGTCCCGCGGACCGGGGGTGGACGTCGTGAACCGGTCTGTGCGAAGTAAATGCCATTTGGGAGTCGATAATTTAATTTCCGGGAGTTGATTTTTCAACCGGTGAAGAGAATTTTACAAACCATATTTTGCGGCACATATGTGCCGCAAATACAGAGGGGCGCAAAAATCCACTAGGGGTGGGGTGTAATATAATTTTACAAACCATCATCCTAAATTGGAGGTATGTAAATAAAACTACTGTAAATAAAGGTTTGTAAAATTTCATCAGATGCGCTTATACCAGATATTCACAGGCCATACCTTGCATGTCTTGCAAGGAAAGGTTGTGTAACTACATAATCATATTTAAAAGTATAACTTTACAACCCATAGTCTTGCAAGCGTTGATGTATTGTAAAAATATGTATGTAAATATACATTTGGCTGCCGTGGGATATAAATTTACAATACAACAGCCTGGCATTTGCAATCGATCAAGCAGAATGTTCAACGCACATCAAGATTCAACTAACATCAAGATTCAACTAACATCAAGGTTCAACTAACATCAAGATTCAACCAACAGACATCAAGATTCTACTAACAGACAACAATGATATCAAACAAATGACATCAGCCCGACAACCCCATGCAACCAACCTCCCCAATACCCCCACCACAAACACAAACGGCCCCTCCAGGATCCCGCCGCCGCAATGACAGCTACTCACCCGGCTCCCCCATCTCCCACGGCAAACCCGACTAGTGCGTGACACCGACTACGATGAATCAGACAAGCCCTTTGTTGTTCATTCCGCCATCTAGCCCGACGAGCCCGATGACTTCACTCCCTCCCTCCAGTCCCATTCCCTCACCCTCTCCCAGAGAATCCAATCCCATCCGCGCTTTTCACAGTCTCATTCCCCCACTCAGCTCAAATTCTTCTGATTCTGATTCTACTAAGATGCCTCATTCTCACGTCAAGCATTCCTCTCAAGACACGAAGAAGTTGTTGAGAGTGCTCATCTGGTTTCTCTGGTTTCTCTGTTTCCTGCTTCAATCTTTCATTTCACTTTCATGTCACCTCTATGTCACATCTCTCTCTCATTCTCACTCGTGTACTTAACCTGGGGCAGCATGTGTTGGAAAGCCTTTCCTCATCCTTTCCAACACATCCTCGTCTTCACTCTGCTGTCCCCAGGTTAGTCCTCTCTCTCTGTCTTTTTCTTTTCCTCTCTTTTCCTTTTTGTTCATTGAAATAAATCCTTTCCAACACATCCTCGTCTTCACTCTGCTGTCCCCAGATTTATCTCAACAGGTTATGAGCACCAGTTGCACCTAGTCGGCGCAATCTCATTTCTCGCTACCTTCGGACCATATTGTGTTGAACGTCATTTAGAAAAGGATCACTTCAGCCTCTCCTCTCATCGAGATGGCTCAACCCGCTGCCCCCGCCGTCCCGGACACTTCGGACTCATCGTCGTCTCTAAAGGTGGCCGGCATCCCACAGCTCTCGGCACCAGATTCTTCCTCCAACTACTTGGACTGGAGTTTCGTGGTGACCGTACACCTCTCATCTCTGAACCTCGCCTATCTCCTCAAGCCAGTCAAACTCGAAGACCGACCTGCGAGATGGGCCAAGGACAACGCGGACGTTTGCTTGTTCATCGCTAGAACGGTGCATCAAGATAATCTCCGTCTTATCCGCTCCTTCCCCACCGATGCCACTGCCATGTGGGAATCTCTTCAGTCCGCTCATATCGACTCCACCGCGGGCGGCCGAATCTACTGGCTAAGGAAGTTGGTCACCATCCGTATGTCTACCGACGATGTTGAGACCCACATCAAAGAGATGGCTCTCTGCGCCGAGCGCCTCAACTCGCTTGTGACTCCTGACAAACCGCTCACGGTGGACGACATCCATGCCGCCGCCCTTCTCGGTTCTCTCCCAGTCGACTGGTTGCATTGCGTCTCTTCCCTGATGAACAAGGACTCAGTTACGTCCTCTCGCATAGTGGCCGCCCTTAAAGCCGAAGCTCTCCGCCGAAAGTCTCGTGGAGAAGAGGATCTGTCCATCTCCGCCTCGAAGGCTCGGGCTACCTCCACTTCCAAGGGTCGTCCACCTTTCGACGACAATCTTCTCTGCTCGTTTTGCCGCATCAAGGGACACGACCTCGCCGTGTGTGAAAACGCCGCCCGTATCTTAAGCGAGCATCAGCACCCTAAGGGCCAAGGGGGTGAATCTAAACGCCAGTCCGGCTCCCAGAAGGATCCCTCCAAGAACGAGGGCTCTCGCCGCTCGTCCTCCGGTCGTGGGCGACAGTCCTCTCAGGCTCCCGCCAAGGCTGGTCTCACAACGGTTGTAGAGCTCGGGAGCGACTCCGACGATGAATCGGACCACTCCGGCTCGGCCTATGCCGGCAACGTCACGGCCTCCGATGTATCCGGCCTCGTCTTCTCAGCTGTAGCCTCCTCCGATGCCAATATCGACTCGGGGTGTTCCATGAACATGACTCCCCACCTCGACCAGGTTTCTCGCCCTAGGATCTCCTCGGTTCCCGTTCGACTTGCCGACTCCTCCGTGGTCCACGCCACCCACAAGGGTACTTCCACTCTCCCCATCGACATCATGAAGTCCGTCAAGACCTTGGTCGTCCCCAGCCTCCACGAGCCCCTCCTTTCCGTCGCATCTCTTTGCGACTCATCCCTTCGTCTTGTGTTCACTCCCACTTCGTGCGACATCTACGACGAGGCCGATTTCAGAGTGGTCGGGTCTGTCGTGGGCCGCGGCTATCGCAAGGGCAATCTATACTACCTGCCGTCTGCAGAGGTGACGTCTAAGTCTGCATCTGTGGCCTCACCGCTCCAGGCTGACAGTTCCCTTTTGGACTATCATGTTCGCCTATCTCACATAGGTCTCAAACCTCTCAAAGCTCTCCTCCGTCTGAACAACATCAGACTCTCTTCGATGGACGAAATCGCCGTGCAATGCTGCCCGGTTTGTATCCAGTCGAAGATGCATAGATCTCCTTTCTATTCTCGTTCTCTCTATTGCTCTACTTTCCCCGGTCAATTGATCCATTCCGATGTCGGTTCGTTTGAGGTTCCTTCTCGCGAAGGTTACAAATACTTTGTTTCCTTCATCGATGACTGCTCCAAGGCCATCTCTTTGTTTCCCATGAAATGCAAGAGTGAGGTTTTTAAGTGCTTTAAGATCTTTAAGGCGTCCTTTGAGAAGTCCGGCTCCCACAAAGTTATGTGCCTTCGTTCCAACAACGGGGGCGAGTACGTTTCAAAAGCGTTTGAAAATTTTCTTCTCGAGAACGGTATCCAACATCAAATGGGTCCCCCTCACTCTCCACAGCTCAACGGGGTCGCCGAGAGGGCGAAAAGAACAATTGGTAATCTGGTACGCTGCCAGCTTCTGGGTTCCAAACTCCCGAAGTCTTTCTGGGTTGACGCCCTTCGCCACATCCTTTATTCCCTCAACTCCGTTCCTGTTTCTACTCCCACCGGTTTCGTCTCTCCCAACTCCGTCCTTGGAATCGACTCTGTTTCTCTGGCTGACATTCACCCGTTTGGCTGCCTGGTTTGGTACAAAGTCCCTGAGGCAAACAGGTTAAAACTCGACCCGAAGGCTCAGGCGTCCCTTTTCTTGTCCTATCTCTCCGACGGAAATGGCTACTGGGTTTTCGATCTCGACTCCAGGAAAACGTTGAAAACCCGGGATGTTTTGTTTGACGATTCCGTCTTCCCCTACGACCATCGACCGGTGGCGCCACCTCCTACGATTGACGTTGAGGTCCCGTGTGCTCCCTTGTCCAAACAGGTCTCAAGCCGTGACCCTGTGGCCTCTTCTACTCCCGACCCTTGCCCTTCCATCCTCGAGTCTCCGCCGCTGAATGTGCCTCTAAGAAACAGTTTTGACAGGAGGCTCACCGCCTCTATTCACGCGCCGCTCAACCAACACCGCGGTCCGCCTCCATCCGAGCAGTCTTCACCGTCCAACTCATCGAACTCTCGTGGCGGTAAGTCTCCCCTTTCACCGATGAGTCTTCCCTCGCCTTTCCTCCGGCCGGTTTCCCCCCCTTCCCTTCTTCCTCTTCCTTCCGCTGCGTCTCCGTCTTCAGGGGACATAGGTGGCTCACTTCCCACTCGCCTCAGGTTCACCGACCCTCAACCTCCTGTCGCGAACCCGCTCCCTGCTGCTCCTCCCCTTCCCCTTCCCCCCGCTCCTGAACCCCCTCCGGTCTCAATCCCTCTTCCTCCCTCGCCGCCTGTGGTCGCCTCCCCTCCTCCGGTCCGGCGCTCCAACAGATCCCGCAAGGCACCGGACTGCCTAGGAAACTGGTCCAAATCCGCGTCGTCTCCCGAGGAGGTTGACACTCCTAAGACCTGGCGTCAGCTCCAGCGCTCACCAAATAAGGATCGGTGGCTGAAGGCTGCCAATGAGGAGTTTTCCTCGCTCTTAGGAATGGAAACCTGGCGCCTAGTTCCCCGACCCGACAAGCGGAAAATCATAAAGTCGAAGTGGGTGTTTAAGGTCAAACGGCGCCCGGACAAGACCATTCAGAAGCTTAAGGCTCGACTAGTGGCGATGGGGTACACCAAGGTTCAAGGCCTCGACTACGACGAGGTTTTCTCCCCCACGCTGCGCATGGAAACTCTTTGTCTCATCTGCACGCTTCTGGCGGTCCGCAAGTGGAAAGGCCGTCAAGTGGATTTCAAGACAGCCTTTCTCAACGGCCGACTAGACGAACCGATCTACATGGAGCAGCCGGCGGGTTTCGAGGACTCGGATCATCCAGACTACGTGTGCGAGGTAACAAGGTCCCTCTACGGCCTCAAACAATCCCCCCGGCAATGGAATCAGGAGTTGCATGCGGGTCTAACAAGCTTGGGCCTATCTCAATCACGCTACGACCCCACTCTTTATTTTCGTTTGAACGGCAAGAAACTTGTGTCGGCAGTTACCGTCCACGTGGATGACCTGACCATCGTCGGCGAACCGGCCTATGTAGACTCGCTCATCAAATCTCTTGGGACCCTATTCAAAATCGGTGCGGACGAAGAACTGCATCACTTCCTGTCCATCAAGATAGCAAGAGACATAGAGAATCGCCTTTTGTTCATGTCACAAACTCACTACATCGAAGATTAGATCCCTCGGTTTCTTCCCGATGGCTCAACAACGGTCTTGACCCCCACGGACTCAGCTTTCAAAAACCTTCGCCGAAGACAAGCAGGCGAGGCAGTCTCTCCGGGACCCTACAATCAAATCATTGGCTCACTCCTTTGGGTGGCCCAGTGCACGCGTCCGGATATCTCATTCGCGGTAAACAAGTTGTCTCAGTTCCTGAAAGATCCGTCCGCGTCTCACTGGTCGGCAGCCGTCAGAGTCCTGAATTACCTCGTAACCACTAAACATCTTCGTCTACGGCTCGGCGGGTCACTTGTCTGTAGTGGCTACTCAGATGCGGACTGGGCCGAAGACAGAGAAGACCGCCGCTCAACTTCTGCGTATACTTTCAGGATTGGTGACGGAGCAATCTCCTGGAAATCTCGAAAACAGGCGACTGTGTCGCTGTCAAGTACAGAAGCCGAATATAAAGCCCTGTCCGACTCCTGCAAGGAGGGGATTTGGCTCCGAAATCTCCTGACAGAACTTCATTTGCGCCCTTGAGATGCCCTTCCTCTACATGTCGACAACGAGGGGGCCGAAGCCCTGGCCAACAACCCTGAACACCACTCCAGAACCAAGCACATCGACGCGCGATATCACTTCGTTCGTGAATGCGTCAAGGACTCAAAAATCAAGATCTTCCATGTCTCAACACACGACATGTTAGCCGATATGTTGACCAAGCCCCTCTCACGGGTTCTTCTGGAAAAACACCGGAGTTGCTTTGGAATTGTGTAGTTTTTTTTTCTTCTTTCTCTTTCTCTTCTAAATTTTTTTTGCTCTGTTGTTATGTCCTTGGTAGTCTCTTTTTTCATTCAGTTTTCAGCAAGGGGGGGTGTTGAGAGTGCTCATTGGTTTCTCTGGTTTCTCTGTTTCCTGCTTCAATCTTTCATTTCACTTTCATGTCACCTCTATGTCACATCTCTCTCTCATTCTCACTCGTGTACTTAACCTGGGGCAGCATGTGTTGGAAAGCCTTTCCTCATCCTTTCCAACACATCCTCGTCTTCACTCTGCTGTCCCCAGGTTAGTCCTCTCTCTCTGTCTTTTTCTTTTCCTCTCTTTTCCTTTTTTTTCATTGAAATAAATCCTTTCCAACACATCCTCGTCTTCACTCTGCTGTCCCCAGATTTATCTCAACAGAAGTCCCAAACCAAAGTCCTGAAGAGCCCAAACCGCCCCCAGAAAAGCCCCAAAAGAGAAATCCCCATCAAGTTCCCAAAGCCGAACAAAACTAACTTGAAGGAACTGATTTCTCAGAAGCCTGACCGCGTGGAGGATAGAAGGCAACCTCCAAAGGTATCGAAAAATTGGTGTGATCGTTATTCTTCATGCAGCAACCCACCCATATCTGAATCGACCTCCTCCGATGATGCTGATGATGAAGGATTTGCAAATGGTCGTGTTGAAAATAACGACTCCGAGACGGACGACGACACCGCTGCTTATAAACCTCCTAAACGGCCTTCCAAAGGACATCGTCGCCGCGGTATGGCGCTTCTACCTGTGCGCGGTAGACAGCAGGTTGAGGGGAAAGTGCTTCAGCTGCCCTCGTTCGTAGGTCCGGATCTGGTGAGCGCGAAGAATCGAGATAATTGATAGCGGTATGGGGGGGGGGAGGATTTTTGAGTGAGAAGGAAAGAACGAGGGAGTTTGGATTGCCCTTGGCGATTGTGGTTGTTAAGCTCTTTGAGTGTTCTCTTAAAAGATTCAGGAAGTATAACGTTGGATTCGAAGGCTCGGCAAATGAAATAACTCTGAAGTCTCAGGAAGGATCTTCACGATCCGGATCAATAAGCTCAAAAACGTGATGATATCCTTTCGTTCTCTGCAGAATACCATGCCGACCCCTCTTCTAAGTTCGGCTGAACTTAGATTCAGGGTTGGTGACAGTCCTTGCGACAAGCTGCGCGACAGGCCCTCGTGCCCGCCGCGCGCACGCTACAACCTAGGGAGGAAGAAAACAGAGTCCACGACAAAACAAAACAAGGAAACCAGGCATAACAAACAAACAAACAAAAACTAAAACCAAAACCAACCCATCTCCTACACTCCCATCCAACGCGCGCAGAAGAGAAACAGAAGGAAATAGCACACTCATAAAAGAAAAAGAAAAAGGAAAACAAGACAACAAAAGAAACAAAGAAAAGAAAAGAAAGAAAGGAGAGGTCGAAAACTGGGAAGAACAGGAACCATAAGAGAACCAAGAGGAGGACCAGGGAGGTGGAGAAAAACCAGGAGAGCCGGACAATTCTAGATCCGGAGACGCGTGCCGCCATTGAATCTTTTAGACTTGACTTAGTTGATCCTGAGAGGGGGTGATTTCTTGATTTTGCGCCTTTTCACGGCCTCCACCAACTTGATCACCACAGCGGGGTGGTTGAAAGTGAACATGACTCTGGTTCTGTCTCCGATGATGCTGATTGCTCCGATTCCGACAACACTAACGGCCATGGCTCAGACTCCGCCAACAACTCTGATGGTGAATGTGACAACTCTGACGATGGAGAATCCCTTCCTCCAAAACGCCTATCAAAAGACAAGGAGTGGTTTCTTCCGGATCTAGAAGATAAATTTGAAACATACATTGATCACGGGTGTACCCTTGATAAGCAAGGTTACCCAATCTACCCCAACGGACGCACTACGTTTCTACGATTACCAGGCGAACAGATCACTAACTTTGGGACCGTTGGCTTCTCCAAGACGTGCTCTGTCAACTATCGCCGGAATCGCACTTGGAAAGTCACACAATACTTCTGTCTTGGCGCTCTTGTCTGCGATAACCCATCGTGCAACTGGGCTGGACCCCCCCCCCCCCCCCCGACTGGAAAGGCAGGTAAAGAAAAGTTTAGTAACAAGTAAGTTGGTTTGCAACTCACTATTACAAATCATATGGGTTGCAAAGTTTTTTACAAACGTTTGCAAAATATAATTACAACCTATATCGACTGCAAAATAAAATTACAACCTACTGACCGTACTGCTTTATTCACAGGAAAATGAGATGCAGAGGCCTGGCAAACAAGTGCAAGGGCAGAGTCTCACATCAAAGGTGCCCAGACTCAGTTGCAATTCAATTCGACCACCACCTTCCAACCGGTTGGGGTATCCTCAGACACAAGGGCACTCACCCTCACCCGTGGCCCAAGGCTAAAAAGCCGGATCGTATGGCCAAGGAAGAGTTGAAGGCCGAAATAAAAAAACATCCAAAGGCAACAGCGCTTGCGCTGAAGGTTTGTTATTTTTGACTGCCTTCTTTCTCCCTCTTTGATTTATTGACATGTACATTCTTCTCCTGCAGATGGGGAAGGCTTCAGATCCGACCGCTGATATTGACAGTGTCGTAGCAATACACCCGGCTTACATAAACCGAGATCGCCTTGCGTATTACCGCCGCACCATCCTCGCGGATTTGGGCTTGGCCCCGGACAAACTTGGAGACGGTGTTGGGGACAAATTCCTCTTGACCATGTTTGGATGGGCTGCGTGAGTAATTTTGTTGATCTTTGTTTTAATTACTTATGTCTAATTTGGTTCACTACTTCTACAGGCGGGTAATGTGGATCATTTCATCTTCATTCATGCCGCAGAATGAGCATTTCACATTCCAAACCAAATGGATGTCGGACCGATTAATGGCTCGCGACAGTGATAATCAAGTGTACAGCGGAGGCCTTCTATTGGATGTAACTTACCGATACTTTGAGAATGGTTACTTGCTAACGACATCAATTTTTTGCGACGAGCTCCAACGATGGATTCCGATTCAACTCACTTGGATCCGCGGCTTGAGTGAAGAATACTACAAGATTCACTTTGCGACATTGTTTCGACAGTTTTTGGCAGCCTCAATCACACCTGCCAAACGTGACACTCTTGTCCAACAAGTCGTGGAATTCTCGACAGCTCAAGTAGAAGGATTTGTATCCGCTTACCTGGAGGTCTTTCGTCAAGGAACTCGCAAAGAGGTCGGGAGGATGTTGAAGGGGTGCCGCGAGCATTTCCATCAATCAGTTACACGGGTCAAGCGGAATCGGTCACTCATAACAGTCAATCAAGAGGTATGTCTTCTCATTCTGATTCATAGTTTGTAAAAATAAATTTGCATTGCATTATGAGATTTAAAATTACTTTTACAACTCTTGCAAAGTTATTTTACAACTCTTGCAAAAGAAAACTGTTCATTTTTACATCCCTTAAACATCCGAGCCAATAACTGATTCCTTTACATTTTCTTCCTTAGGAGCCCTTCAGAAAGGCTTGCATGGATCTCCTGGAACCAGCCACACCCGATGGCCAAACTCATGAACAGAAGGTCGACCATATTCGACGACGTTATCCAAAAGTTTGAAAATGGCTAGACTGGTGGACCGTTTCAGATATTGAGGCACTCTTGTTTCCCTCACGAGAACCACGACTTGAGGATACGCCTGATGGGCTGCCTGACACTACCAATGGCCAAGAGAGCTTGCATCGGACATATTATCGCCTGAGGTAAGCACAAATTAGTTTATTTTACAATCTTAGTATCATCCACTGACGAAGACTCACTTTGCCACCATCTATAGTGATGGAAGACAGTGTTTGATGCTCGGAATGATAGATCTTTACAAATTTGTCGACATGCTCGAGCGCGATTGGAAGGCGCTGATGGAAGGAGTTCAGATAAGCTATGGGGCAGGTGATAAAGGCCAAGACGTTGGTGTCACCATGGGCCTGGGAAAAAAGCGCAAGAGAGGAACCAAATATGTAAATGATGGACGACCACCAGACACTACAGAAGAACTCATTGGGAAGAAAACTGGGCGGCCGCCACAATTGAGGAACTTCAACAAGAATCTCTGGGCCGCCTATGTGTCATACCGCGCCAACACAACTAACCCCAAGAGATCAAACCGCTGCTGGCTCTCCGCAGGTTTGGAATCGATGTATGCCCTCTTCAGTCCGCTGTGGGCTCGTGGTATTAGTGGAAAGGGGAGCAATATTTTCACCCAGATTGCACACCACTTCTCTTGTCGAGTCACAGGCGAATTAAATGGAAGCAACACGATCAGATCGACGATTTCACGGGGCCAGAACAGCGTCTTTGAAGCCGTGCGCGATAAGTACCCGGGAGAGTTTATACCCGGAGCTTTTGCATCGTGCGATCGTTTCCTGGAGGTTTCGTTGGATCCCAAACTCCACAAACGGGCTGCCTACAAGGAGCTCTTCTCCGTGAAGGAACAATGCGAATTCACCTGTCAGCTCAATTGCGAGACGCCGCAATCACATCCTGATTGAGAACACCAAACATTGCACGTCCTGAAAGTCGAGCCGTACATGTTCCACGAAAACAACATCCCTTACTCAGATGTTGCAAAGTTGATCAATCTCTGGCAATCATCTGGTTTGATATCAGTCTCGGGGCTTGTCTGCAAGTTGTGCACTAACCCGGAGCCCTCTTCAAAACCGAAGCCAAAAAAGAGAGCAAAACTGTCAAAGGTCTCGTCCGAAATCGCCATTGTGGCTAATCACACAAATCTTGCTCACTACATCATTGACCAATCAAAGCTAGAGTTCAACAAAGATCATCCAGCACCTCTTCATCTGCATTTTCATATCGAATTCACCGGCAGCACCAGCGACGCTCACCGGCTCGAATTCATGGCAACAACCAATTGGCCATTCAAGTTGACTGTCGGAGGGCATATCTACACGCTAATATCTCGAGGCTACTGGAAAGATAACCATTATTGGTGTAAGGTATTGCGAAGTGCAAATATCTCCGCCGATAAGGGCAGTTTGACTGCTGTTTGGCTTCATAACGACGCCGCAAATGACGGTTTTGCGCAACAAATCAACCGGGTCCCAAGTTCGATTGCCGGAGCAGATCCATTCACCAGTTGGGTCTTCTATTCTCGCGTGTGGACCCCTTCGGAGGAAGAGTACGTCGAGAAGGCCATTGATAGGATCAAGCAAGATAATCCCGACGCTAGTGGCGACATCCCCTTCAAAGACTTGAAGTCAATTTTGAACGTCTCTCACAACTCAACTTCAATCGCTCATCAGGAGCCTCCGCAAGCAAAAAGTAAGGAAACAAGCAAAAAAATGGGAAAATCCTCATTGGCAACAACAAGAAACAAAAAGGCACAAATCAAAGAAGACTCTGAATCGGAAAGCGGTGAATCAGGAATTGCAGAAATCAACAAGGAAGCCGATGATATCCTTGAAGAGGATCAATCATTGCTTGTAGATCACTTAGCCGATCTAGACTTCTTGTTCCTGGAGGATGACCCCTCCGAAGCTCGGAAGCCAGAACCCTCCAAAGCGCGCGATCCAGACGAATCTTTCCTTCCGGATGATTCTATCCTGACAAATCAAACCGTGGATCAATCAGAAGGTCGCACCCAGCCACAAGCGGCTGCATCCCTTCCCAAAGGCGCGGAAGAAAAGCAAGATTTGTGTCAAATGGCTCCGTCAAAGGCGCCTCTTCGTTTGAAGTTGAAGTTCACGGCTCCGAAAGAACCAAACCCAAGCCCGCAAGGAACCAGGCGCTCTAGCAGGATCAGGAAAGTCGTGTAGGGTGTAGTTTTCATTTTTTTTCCAGCCTTTTACACTTGTTTCTGTGTTTTTTCCACTTGTTTCTGTGTTTTTTCCGCTCTTTTTTCCACTTCTTATGTCCCTGTGACTGCAAAATAAATACACGTGTTTTTATCTTTTTTTTGTGAATTTATACTTATGTGACTCCTCCAGAAATCAATGCCAGAGGTTTGCTTTGAGGGTTGCAAATTATGGTTTGCAAAATTTGAATTTTGAGGTCTGATTCACGGTTTTTGCAAGACATTATTTGCAGCTCATAAAGGTTTGTGGGTGAATGAGGTGCAAAATTGTAAGATTTGCGCCTGAAATGCCATTTGACATACCTTTTCTTTTACAAACCATAAGGTGCGTGAAGGATGGATTGCAAAATTAGATATTGGAAATCTAGGGTTGGATTTTGCAAAAGTAGTCTTGCAAACCTTCCAATTTGCAAGCTAATTTTTGGGGGCATGTGTTGTAAATTTACATATTAGGGCGACTTTATTGAATTTTACATTACATATGAATTACAAACCATATGTACTGTAAGATATGGTTTGTAAAATTATAGCAACCCTTTTTCAACTCCCTAAAGATAAGACCAGCATGAGTTGAGTATGAACATATGAACAACTCTCAACGTGTCAGCCGGGCTACCATTCTAGAATAGAGCCCCACCTGCAGCTCCGGTAGTGCAGCCAAGAGCACCGTAAATTGGGTGCAGAACAGACCGCAGCGCGGACCTCTGCACAGCTTAGATTAGTTTGAACAATTTTTATAACAAATAGCTTCCTAGAGAAGCTATACACCAAAAAGACCGCCGCGCGGTCCAGAATCTCATTGTACAACAAATCATAAACAGGTACATGTAACAAAAAAAGAACTATGTAGAGAAAGACCTTCTTAGACGACCCACGTGATTCAAAGCATCCAGCCACTGTTAGCATGGAGACAGGTTGCGCTGGGTAGCGGCTAAAATCAATCAGCCACGCGACACAGAGTACATACTACAGTACTTGATCGCGTAGAAGCTACCGCCGCCTGTAGGCGGCTAAACAATAAATCCACGCGAAACAGAGTACTTCCGTACCTGATCGTGTGGAGCCAACAGCCGCCTGGAAGATAGTAACAAGGAAACGAGTTTCCGATGGCCATAGCACCTCAGAGACGGTAACCTAAAGTCCCAAGGGTTCCGGTGTTCTCCGCATGTATACCGACATTTATCCATCCTCTACACGAGAGCGGAGGATGGATAGAGCGTCAGGTTGAGTAGGGAGTTTCCGTAGAACCAGCGAAGAGGCCCCGTTGCCTATGACCCGTCTCCAAGAGATACGGGTCCTACGAGTATCATGAGCAGTAAAAATGCTATGCTCTCCGATGAGATGTATTGGGAGGATAGCTAGTAGTTTACCAAGCCGAAGAGCTCGCCAGAACCGCATAAAAAGACGGGCTCTGGAGGACTCTTGCTCCCTAGAATCGTCAACTTCCATCCAAAACCGCCTGCTCCCTTGTCGCCGCATCATTTGTGTCAACGTCGCCAGCCTGCTGTTTTTTTAGATTGATTGCCTTGATTCATCATTTTTTTTGCTGGACTCCTGATTATCAGTAAGTCCAGATCATTTCTATTCATCTCCTCGGGAACATCTCCCTTTTCTATACATATTGGGAAATTGTCGAACTACCCCTGCTCGTCAGACCCCAGAAAACACAGGACATACTACCCCTGCTTGTCAGGCCCTGTAAGAACCGCTCCGGAGGGCACCATAACCATTCCGCTGCTCTTGCGGCCCCTCCGTTACATCCCATTAGGGATATAAATCTTTAAAAACCATCATCCTACCGCGTCTACAGACGCGCCCACTCGCTGCAGTCACTCGTGTAGCTAGAGGACTTTGTGTCTTGGCATCACCAAGCCTGACACAACTCATATCTGGCAGACTTCTAGAAAAAAATTACGGTCTGGCACTCTCTAGAGAGTGCAACACATTCCTCCTTGGTGTTTGACCTCACCTCCTGGATACTAGTCAGTCTCTGAACAGGTAATCTTGAGAGGCTTGTATCCTTCTCTCTCTTTCCTCTCTCCGGCGTACCGTGTGGTAGAAGAAGGGTGCACTCCTTCATGAGATGACTGGAGCAGACCCTCTTCTACGCAAGATAATCCCAAGTAGTCAAGGGATCTCTGAAAGTGGCGTAGGATAAGCACGTAATAGAGATATACAGAAAGGAATAACTCCACAGTGTAATAATAATAATAATAATCTGCCATGAAGTAAAGGAAAACACTGTAAAACACCGCATGAAGTAGCCATAAGAGAAAGATAGCCGCAAGAAAACCATAATCATAACCACACAAAAAAATGAGTATTAATCTGCAAAATTAATCCAAGTCTGTAGAAGATAGCATAATCCTCCCCCCATCCATAAGAAGGAACACCCCCCCCCCCTGTATATAGACAAATTTCCACTTCTCTGCTGTAGATAATAAATCAAGGAAAAAATCTGCCGGATGTCATAACCCCAATAAAAACAGAAATACCAAATAGAAATCCTTCTCCCATCCAACAATGGGCCACTACACTACGCTATGCTACGGGCCAATATCCGTTAGTGTATCCATGGTTATTTGGCAAGACAAATGGGGTATTGTTATCCCCAATTATAGCCCAATACACTAACAGTTAGTGTATCCAAAGTTTTTCATTGAGGATCTTGGGTATTGTTATCCAGAATACACTCAAAATACACTAACAGGTAGTGTATTTCTTTTGGATAACCAACATTTACCTGAAAGTTAGTGTATCAGGGTTAGGATAACAATCTTCTGCACTACAGTATCTGTTATTTCATGGTTTTTAGCCTCTAGTAGAAAATGATTCTCAAAACCTTATGTCCCAGATTTTTTTTTGTAACACAAAACCAACTTTACTACCAAAAATATCAACACACTGAAAGTAATTTTATCATTAATTGCAGAGATGAACTGACAGTCATTGTATTTGTTATCAGGAATAACAACAGATAACAATCATGAAACTAGGATTTGGTTATTGTTAACCTGGCATATTTCAGCTACACTACCAATACAATAACAGCCAAAAACAATAACATCAAAAAGATGTATTGTTATTGCAATAAAATCAAGGATAACAGTATTATTTGTGTAGTCCGATGGAAAAAACTAACACTACACTACACTAACAATACAGTTAGTGTATCAGCCCACCGTTGTCCCATCCCATGCACGCCACCTGCCTCTGCTCCCACACCGTCATCTGCACCTCCGCCACTTGCTGTAGACAGCCTCCAGACCTCCAATCATCCACTGTCCACACCCCTGTCTAGCCTCTGGCATTGGGGTCCCACTTGCCACCTCTGCACCAGCTAAATCCGCTGAGGTAGCCCGCTTCAGCTGCCATGGCTTCCCCCAATCACTGTGAAGCTCTAGATATTCCGCTCTGGACTGCCTGGACTGAGAAAGTCTGCTCTGCTTTGCATGCCGCAGCTCCGCCACCTTTGACTGCACGCTCTGCGCCTAGCATATGTGATCCACCGTTTGAAGGTCCCGCACTGCCTCAGCTGCCTCCAGAGCCCTTGTGCCCCGCAGCACTACACACTTGGAAACTCTGTTTGACACTTTGGCGCCCTGCACCAGACTCTACCACCACAACGGATCCTCTAGAACTGAGAAAGACCTTTCTCTGCTAGTCTCAGAGGTGTGGCTCCTCCTCCCGCGTCCACAATTGAGTAGAGATAGAAATCAGTCTACTGTTTAGATATCCCACGCCTCGCCAGTGCTAGTCCATTTCATACTTAGTATCTTGTCATTCAGGGTATGGTCACTTTAGAGACCTACCCTGACAGCTTTAGTGCAATTAGTATTGGAAATGGAGTTGGAGTAGTTTACAACAGTCTTGAGTCATGAAAAAAATAAGTCTTACACAAGATGTGTTTTTATATGTTTTGTGTGTGCAGTATGTAAAGCTGATATGAGATTGTTCAGAAAACTGATGGTAAATGTGGGCTATTCAAAGTTTCTTAGCCCTCCTCCTTAACCTTTATTCAAGAGCACAATTGTAAGGGGTGAAATCCTCTTCACTGGGAGCTGGGTGGAACTGGGCTCAAAAGAGGGCACAGGGACAAGTCTAGGGCCAACCAAGGGAGAGGAGCTTGTATTGCGCTGGCTCAGAGAGAATGATGGTCAGTTCTCTCTGAGATGAAAGAGAATAAACAGGAACAAGAGAGGGAGAGGCCTTACCTGGCTCAGAGAGAATGATGGTCAGTTCTCTACTGAGCCAGAGAAGAGGAGAGGTTGAGCTATGTACAAGTATGTGAAAGGCCAGGTGTCCATTGGTGACACCTTGTGAACCCCAGAGGAGGAGGGGGGTTTACAACAATGGATTAAGATCACTGAATTGACTTGTTAAGAGCGCAATGGGTTAGACAACAGCGGGTATTTATCGCTACAGTAACGCGTAACATAACAATGAATCAACAATTGTTGGCCGTTATTGTTATTGTTGCAGGTAAAGGCGGTGCAATATCAATATCTGACCAAGACATTTTTTTTGCAACGGGCTTTACGATATCTGAGCGTGGAGCAACAGATATTGGGCAAGATAACAAGCAATAAAACGCCAAATTAAGGCTAATTTGGCCTTTTATTGCTCAATAACACGTTATCCAGTGATAACGCATTATCCAGTGATAACCCATTACTTTACTGGTAATGGCCTCAAAAAAATAGGCTTGTTACGTTACGCTTGATGCCGCTGTTTGCGCGTTACTGCTAACAACAACTGTGAAACCGCTGCGCTGCGCTGACATCAGCGGCACTTTTAGCGCAGCGCAGCGGTCTACCGCTGATCCTCCAGCCCGATCAGCGTTAGCGCAGCGGTAAGAGCGCTGCGCTAACGCTGAATTCAGCGGTTTGCTGCGGACGCCTGCTTTTGATCAGCGTTAGCGCAGCGCCGCTGAAAGGCGCTAACGCTGAAAATCAGCGCAGCACAGCAGAATGACCGCTGACGGCCGCTGACTGCTTTTTCAGCCTCAGCGCGCTGATTTAGCTGCGCCCCACTAGGCGCTGAACATGGCAGCAGTGACAGTGGCGCTGCCAGCGCGTTACCTACATAGTTTCATTCACTCAATCAACCTCCCACCACCTGTTTGCCCCCCATTGGGCCTCATCTAGTCCTTATGACCATGTTGGGGCACCACAAAATTAGTGCGCTGATGCTGAAAAAGCGGTCAGCGGCCTTCAGCGGTCATTCAGCGGTCATTCCGCTGCGCTTCGCTGATTTTCAGCGGTTTTCCGCTGAAAACAGCGTCAGCGCAGCAGTTGACCAATGATTCAGCGGCGCTGAAATCTGCAGCTTTTTGCGGTGAAAATAATCAGCGGTTAGCGCAGCGCTTGTCCCGCTGATTTTCAGCGCAGCGCTCCGAAAAAACACTGCGCTGACCGCTTCGCAACAGCGCAGCGCAGTGGTTTCACCGTTGCTAACAATAACGGCGGGTAGTTACTTGACAAAAATCCCACATACATCGTAAAGTAAAGTAACTACCCATGGTTGGGTTAGAGAATTTCAAAATGGACCCGGGTACAAAGGGAGTTAATTATTAATCGCTATGCCGCGGCGGGGGTTCAAGCATTGATGGAGGACGGCAAATTAGGGGTTGAGGAACTTGATGCCAATGCTTTTGATCATCTCATTGGAGACAATCCTATCAAAGGTAGTGTTCTTGAACCGGGCGGGCAATTCGCGGGAGTCGAGCAGATGGACAATGATGCTTTACTTGCCGCTCCACCGTCCGGATTGTGAGATTACAGACCCAGACCCGCAGCAACCTCCTAGGAAGCTAGCGCGACTAGACCAGAACCACCCGCAGCAATCTATAAGAGAGCTCGCGCGGATAGACCCAACCCAAGCCCCAGCTGCACAAAGAGGTAAGCCCCTCTAGCAGTCCAGCCAAGCCATAACCCAAGCAATAGCTAACAAGCAATGCACGGTCTCCTGTAGACACGGCATCCGCAACGGCAACCGCAAAGGTATCAGGAAGATTAGCACAAGCCCCCGGGTACGTAGCCGAGCAGAGACAAGGTTGATAGTCAGATCATACTGACCAACCTTACACCTCACAGAACCCTTGCTCACCGTATTCGGAACAAGGCCCAAGACTCACTCCTAGCCAGGATTACGGCCAGCACCGAATCAGGTGAGCAGACACTGCATAGTAGCGATTGCTATCGTAGAACTAAAACCTAGCAAACTTTGTTTGCCAGACTCAGACCAATCCCAACCGTACAGACAGGATAAGACTAAGTTACTCAGATAACTAGTCCCTGCACCGGTGAGTCCAAGAATCAGAATCAGCGGTGCGAGCACCGAGTCAAAGACAGCTCTGACGAATGTGCTGCTCGTCGCATTAGACTCGCCCCACCCATTCTACACTAGCCAAGCTCGCACTCAAGTTCCCTAAAAGGTTTACCCAGATCCCAGCATCTTTGCGTGCTGCTTTCAGGTAAACCTTTTCTTCAGATTCAGCTTTTCTTTATTCATAGTCAGACACATTGTAAATACAGAAGAAGTTAAGACAAAGCAATCTATTTCAGTTGCTCTCATTCTTTCAGATTTACAGTCTCGAACACGCTCGATTCACTCTTCTCAGCAACTGAAAGCAGTATGTGATGGCCAACACTAGAACGCAAGGCTCCACAAGCTTGGACAAAACCCCGGCCCCAGCCAAGAGTGACGCTTACAGTCCGGACAAGGACCACGTCAACGTTCCTAAATTCAATGGTTCCAATTTTCCGCTGTGGGAGTGCAAGATCAAAATGCACCTGCGTCCTCGACACCTAGAAACATACCTCGATGAACCCTTGTCGAAAGAGCCTGACGACGACGAACGGCAAGGAGCCCTAAGAACTTGTAGCATATTGAGCGAGGCGATGTCGAACGCCATATTCACCAGCGTCATCAATGATGATAACAAGCAAGCTCCATGCAAAATCTGGACCGACATCAAGAACATCTACGCCTCCGACTCCTTACTATTGGTTTTCCAAGTATGGAATAAGTGGCTTGATCTCCAATTCAACAAGGATATGAATTCCTACATTACAGAGATGGAAGAAAGCCTCGCCGAATTCAGCTCACTCGGCCTCAAAGTCCCTGACGTGCTGGTAGGCTGCGGAATAGTCGGAAAAATCACTAAACGGCGGCCAATGCTGATGCAGGCGTTATTTGCCGACCTCAAAGCTCTCGCCAAACCGAAGGAGATCATCGCTAAACTCCGAGACATTGGACGCCACAAAACTTCGACCAAGATGAAGTTTGTAGAAGATTCTGATCAGACCTTAACAGCCCTGGCCACCGGCCCCAGTCATCGAACCAAGAAACCCACCAAATCCATTATTCGATGCAGCGGTGGCAAGCACAATCCTCGCGCAACTACCCACACTGAGGACACTTGCTGGACAATTCACCCAACCACTCGTCCACCAGAGAAGCCGCTCCTTGAGCGGGAAAGACCAGAAAAGCGCCACCGGACCTCCTATCACACCACAGCTGATGACGACGATGAGGAACAGGCCCACCATGCAATAGCTCGTCCGACATTCACTTACAATGCGACAACCCCGTCAGCTGAGGTGCTATTGACGATCCTGGACTCGGGGGCCAGCAACCATATGCTGAACTCCCTCGCCTACTTTGTGGACACAACTCCGGTTCACATCAACATCGCCACAGGAAGCGGCAAGTCAGACCTGACAGCGGTTGCTCGAGGCACGGCGAACTTGCGCCTTATCTTGGGTCAAGTGATAACACTACGAGACGCGTTATTCGTTCCGAAGCTCACGCGCAACTTAGTATCCATGATGCAGCTTCTCGACCGCAAGGCCGCCATCTACAAATCCAACGGCGCGTTTGAAGTCAGAATAGACAACGAGAAACCCTTCAAAGTGTTTGTCGGTAACGACTTGCTCGAGATCGTGGGTGTCAACCCTCCGCAAAACACAGTTGTTAATCTAAACACTACAGTCTCGCCGCAGCTCACAGATTTCCAAAAATGGCATAACCGACTGGGTCACGCGAGCTCCGGCAGGATAAAGCAAGTCATACCCGACAAGATCAGCCTCACCAAGACTCACTCCTGCACTGCATGTATGCAGGGGAAGTTAACTCGGCTTGCCTGTAGCGGCCACTTCAAGGCAGCCGACGATCCCCTCAGTGTAGTTCACGCGGATATTGTTGGGCCCATCTCACCTCCAACTAACGGAGGCGCCCGGTGTGGTAAGCCAATCCTGAATATGGCACCAAAATCAAAGTCTTTTCCCCTCAATATAACCCTCTCTGGAATACTCAAGCACCCACCTCCCTTAAGGATCAAGGCCAGGACAACTCATACCCATCAACAGGCCCCCCTTTCTCTCTTCACCCTTTTTCCCCACCTTCTGGATACCCACCTACACCAACTCAGTATTTCTCAGGCTCCCAGCTAGGCACAAGTGGGAGAAAGTCACCCATCAGACAGAGCCAGACTATTAGGAAAGACCCTGGACATTGACCATCTTTTCTTCCCTTCCCAAACCAGCATAACAACCCCAATTAGGATTAGCCACACATGTAATAACCATAGAGATCCCATCTTGGTTACCCCTTGTCCCCTTTGGTTTCAGCCCTTCCCTTTTCAGACTCTCATGTGATATGTAAACCCTTGTTGTGATGTTTCATTGTCTCTCCACATTTCAGCCTCTTCTCAGAACTTCCCATCTCCATAGTAGTTTCAGCCTCAGCCCCTTGATTGAGAATTTTCACTGTTTCATCTTTTCTTCCAACCACAACTCAGCCCCATAATATTTTGTATATAGTCTGCCCTCTTTGGCCCTACCTTTTTGTCCCCCATCAGATCCTGTCCCAGCAATCCAGATCACTGGTCACCATTCACTAGCCTAGCTTATGCCATTAAATCAGAGTGGACAAGCTTGATAAGTCTATGCCAAATATATCAGGTTGGACAGACTTTACATTACCTTTACCTTGCTATTAGATTAGTAGAAAGTAAACCCTTAGACATACCTCAAGAATCTCCATAGCCACACCTTTCCTTAAGAGTCCATACTCTTATATTCTTTTTCTTGTTCCCCTGAGAGGCAGCCCTTCAAGCACCAAATCCCTCTCAAGCTCTATTCTTCCCTCAGAGTAGTTCCACACCGGTACTTTCTAACGCTAGTAGACCAATGCACAGGCTACATCCACACAGCCATCCTCAAAGAGAAACGCCAAGCGACACAAACCATTCTCGACTTCTGAGTGTTCTTCGAACAGCAAACCGGCTTCAAATTGAAGAAATCAATTTGGGACGGGGGCGGAGGATTTGTCAATGGGACTCTAGGCGACTACCTCAAGGCCGAGGGCATCCAGCATAACGTCGCCCCAGCATACACCCCGCAAAATAACGGCGTGGCTGAGAGAGCGAATCGGAAGATCATCGACATGACGAGATGCCTCCTGATGCAGGCCAACATGGCCCCTGAATGGTTGGCGGAAGCCGTGCAAACGGCAACTGCAACAACTAATTGCTTACCCTCCCTTTCCTGCGACAAATCGTCGCCAATCGAGCTCATGTTCAACATAAGGCCAAACGTCACCTTCTTCCGGCCGTTCGGCTGCCGAGTCTGGATATTCAAAACCAAGCAGAAAAGAGAATCCAAATTTGCCTCAATCTCTTGGGAAGGGATTCTCCTGGGGTACGATAACAATTACTCCTTGTACAGAGTCTACCGGATGGAAGATCGATCGATTGTCAAGGTCAAACACCTTCACTTCGACGAAACCACTTTCCCCGAGTTTCCAGCGCTCAACAAGAGCTACACACCACTTGGCAACAACAAGCTACCCTCCTTCAAGCACGACGATCCCATGCCATTCAGCGAGGACGACTTGCCCAAAATCTCTCAGGACAACAAAAAAGAACTGAGTGAAGAAGAGAGCCAAATGGAAGACATAGTCAGGCAGCTTCGCGCTAGCCAATCCCCGGCTCAAAGCACGCCGACTATCGAGCAGGACCCAATCCCACCGACAGCAAGCCGCTACACCTGGACCACTGCCCCTCCATCCAAGGAAATCACCAGCGCGATCGACCCCAGCAATATTGTCTCAGGAAAGAGAGTCCGGCAAGCCTTCCTGATTGAAATCGAAATTGACCCGAAAACCCACAACCAAGCGATGAAAGGCAAGGACCGAGACAACTGGATTCAGGCTGAACTGAAGGAGATAGCAAACATGCTGAAGCATGAAGTCTGGACGGTCCGCCAACAGAAGGACGCAGATGAGCCCATTCCGGCCACGTGGGCTTACCGACGCAAGCTGGGGGCCGGCAATGAAGTTATTGAATTCAAGGCTTGCATATGCGCCCAGGGATTTCGTCAAGTCTACGGGCGAAACTTCAACGCAATCTACGCCCCAACAGGCAAAGCGGCCTCGTTGCGTCTTCTGATCTCCTTCGCGGTGAACAACGGCATGCTTATACACCAACTGGACGTTCGAAGTGCTTTCTTGACATGTCCACTTGAAGAGACAGTCACTCTTCTGCCACCGCAGGGCTACGACTGCCCACCAAACTCAGTCCTCGACTTGAAGAAGGCCATATATGGCTTAAGGCAAGCGCCTCTTGCTTGGTACAAACGCCTTACAACATACCTGAAGACTCTCGGCTTTCACATCTTGCTCTCTGACCCCTGTGTGTTTTGGAGACGCGAGGAGAAGGGTAAGCCGTCAACCTGGCTCTTCGCCCATGTAGATGACATCGTCATTATCAGCCGCGACCCACTAGTATTCAAGAAAGAGATGGAGCGTGAATTTGATATCAAGTATCCTGGTGAAGCTGAGTTCCTTCTAGGCATGAATATCGAGCGCTTCGCGGGCGGTCTTCAAATAAACCAAACACAATACGTGGAAAGAAAGCTGGTTGAATTTGGGCTTGACAAGGAGCATCCGGCATCGTGCCCTCTCAATCCTAAAGAACGGCTGAAGAAAGCAACACCACGTGAAATAGAAACTTTCAACAAGCTGGGCGTCAACTACTGCGGACTAGTAGGCTCACTCAACTATCTCAGCATACTAACACGGCCCAACATTTCGTTCGCCGTGAGCCAGCTATCTCAACACCTGGAGAGTCCGGGCATAAAACATTACGAGGCAGCCGTGCAAGTATTTAGGTACCTCTCCGGTACTTGTAATGTCGGCCTTACCTTCAAGCGGTCGGACTCGTCGTATTTGAAGGCCTTCTCGGATGCTGACTGGGGGAACTGCCCAGACACTAGGCGGTCCACCACGGGATTTCTGGTCACGTTTGACACCCACCTGCTCAACTGGAAGGCATGCAAACAGCCCACCGTCTTGCTTTCCACTGCTGAGGCGGAGTACAAGGCTCTATCCGACTTGGGCAGAGACCTGGCCTGGTTCGCCAGTCTCATCAAGGAGATTGACATCAAGGAGTCAGTCAGCAACATTCAAGTAGCCGTCGACAACAAGGGAGCTATTGACCTGGCCAATAGCGAGACCTTGCAAAACAGCTTTTGGACGAAGCATATGGACATTCGCTTACACTTCGTCAGAGAGCTTATTCACCTGCACCTTATTCAACTGCGCTACGTCAAGACGGGCGCCAACGCGGCGGATTTTCTCACGAAGGCTCTCGGTCGGGCAACTATTCGTCGGTCGCTAAAACAAATAGGCGTCGTCCAAATCTCGGATTCTGCTTTGAATCTAACGACTCAAAGCATGGCAGGCTGTGAGATTACAGACCCAGACCCGCAGCAACCTCCTAGGAAGCTAGCGCGAATAGACCAGAACCACCCGCAGCAATCTATAAGAGAGCTCGCGCGGATAGACCCAACCCAAGCCCCAGCTGCACAAAGAGGTAAGCCCCTCTAGCAGTCCAGCCAAGCCCTAACCCAAGCAATGCACGGTCTCCTGTAGACACGGCATCCGCAACGGCAACCGCAAAGGTATCAGGAAGATTAGCACAAGCCCCCGGGTACGTAGCCGAGCAGAGACAAGGTTGATAGTCAGATCATACTGACCAACCTTACACCTCACAGAACCCTTGCTCACCGTATTCGGAACAAGGCCCAAGACTCACTCCTAGCCAGGATTACGGCCAGCACCGAATCAGGTGAGCAGACACTGCATAGTAGCGATTGCTATCGTAGAACTAAAACCTAGCAAACTTTGTTTGCCAGACTCAGACCAATCCCAACCGTACAGACAGGATAAGACTAAGTTACTCAGATAACTAGTCCCTGCACCGGTGAGTCCAAGAATCAGAATCAGCGGTGCGAGCACCGAGTCAAAGACAGCTCTGACGAATGTGCTGCTCGTCGCATTAGACTCGCCCCACCCATTCTACACTAGCCAAGCTCGCACTCAAGTTCCCTAAAAGGTTTACCCAGATCCCAGCATCTTTGCGTGCTGCTTTCAGGTAAACCTTTTCTTCAGATTCAGCTTTTCTTTATTCATAGTCAGACACATTGTAAATACAGAAGAAGTTAAGACAAAGCAATCTATTTCAGTTGCTCTCATTCTTTCACGGATTTCAAAGCTACCCGCCCGGTCTCCCTTCCTGATCTATGCCTTGTTGATGATCAGGTCTAATCCTCTCAATGACTGGTGTGACCTTTCATTGAGAGGACCATTGAGGGAGTGTGTCCTCTTGATGACCAGCTAGAGAGGAGTACATGTACTCTTGATAACCAGCTACATAGAGCTGAGTATACATGTACTCCTCTCCATGAACGGTCACAGCTGGCCGTGTTGAGGGGGACCAGGTGGACTGAAACTCAGAGGGCTACCGGGATCACGAGGGGCTTGACCGTGAAATATAAGGATAGATTTCAGTAGGGAAAAGCTAGAGAGTGAGAGGCCGGTAAAGGAGTACATCTGGGCTACTTAGTAGAAGCATAACTAACTATAAGCATACAAGGAGTACATACGGGCTACTTAATCTTAACATCCCCCCTTGCTGATAACTAAGTTATATTTTCAGTATCATAACAGTAATAAAAATTTGGAAATTGTTTCTCTACAAGTTTGAATAGACTAGTAAAGATAGAATTCCCGTTCAGTAGGCTGATGATAAGCGTACTAAGAAAAAAATAGGGTGATAGTTAATTGAGGATCAGTTACTCGTAGATTACGTCGACTTCGTTTTCGTCGTCGTAAGAACCTGATTCATAACCGCCCAGCTTGACGGCGGTGGCGGCGCCAGCTTTTGTTTTTCCAAAGTTCTTCGGTTTCGGACACTCGTTGGATCGATGTCCACGTTTGCCGCAGTTTGAGCAGGCGACACGTTTGTTATAGGCGGCAGAGGCAGAGGCTAGATCGGTGGTCCTGTTGCCGTTTAAGCTGACTTCGTGGGCTTCCATAGCTCCGATGACGTCGTCGAGGGACATTTCTGTTGCTGTGTAGACAATGGCATCCCGAACGTTCGACCAAGAAGAGTCGAGTCCTCCAACGAGACAATCGGCAATTTGGCGATCGGTTGGGAGTTCTTCAACCGTCAAGAGATCGTCGGCAGCTACCCAAACATGACCAATCCACAGAGCAATAGGCTCATTCGGGTCGTGACGAGCGTTCCAAAACGCTTCGTGGAGACGCATACGCCGGGCCCTAGTGTTTTTCTCGTAGGCGTTGACAATGGTTGAGAAAAGCCAAGAGGCCGGTTTAACCTTGCGATATCGTTGGGAAAGCGGGTCGGACAGGGTTAGCCGGATTGTATGACAGGCTAGATCCGAGAGTGAATCCCAATTGGAGGCTATCTCTTTTGGGTTGTAGCCTTTGGCGAAGTCGGCCGAACGGATTGCCGAGGTGTCCTGTTTAGTATCTTCTTTAGGACGAGGTAGAGTGCCTTTGACAATGTCGAGCGTGTTCTGCATACCCAGGACGCCTTCGAGTCGATCGCGCCATCGAGGAAAAACGGACTCCGTGCCGTCCAAGGTTGCAATCGATGCAAGGATGGAGGAAACATTGTGAACTTGGCGGAGGTTGGACATGCTGGTTGAGACAATCAAAGATGTAATCGGATGATTAGAAATTCGATTGAAGGCCAGCGGCGAGTTGATGTTCTGATTCCGAGAGGATGAAGACAAGCGGTCGAAGCAATGTTATCGAGCGAGACTAGGAGGGTCTCATAACCTGTTGAGGGGGACCAGGTGGACTGAAACTCAGAGGGCTACCAGGATCACGAGGGGCTTGACCGTGAAATATAAGGATAGATTTCAGTAGGGAAAAGCTAGAGAGTGAGAGGCCGGTAAAGGAGTACATCTGGGCTACTTAGTAGAAGCATAACTAACTATAAGCATACAAGGAGTACATACGGGCTACTTAATCTTAACAGGCCGTCGAGAGGAGTATACAAACACCCGGCACTTGGGAGAGGTGCCCGAGTACCACACCGCTTTTTGCCAGAAAAACCGGCACCGGGCACCGCATCCGGTACCGCCTGGTGGGTGCGGGGCGGGGGCGGGCGGTACCGGGTACCGCCCTACAGGAATCAACTCAAACCAGCCCCCTGTTCTATTTTCAGGGATTTTTTGTGGGTGTACGAAATCCAAAACTGGAGAGTTTTATGAAGAATAGGGGGCAGGGGAGGAAGAACTACACTATGGGGTTTCAATTCTACCATGTCAGTCTCACTAGTTTTATCTCTTAGCAAATGGATCCCAGTTTAGGAGGAAATCTTCTACCTGGCAGTGGAACGTGCCAAATGGTATCTGCAAGCATCTAAAACCACTTATGTTGATCCTGGATTCAGGATCATGACAGAAATTATTGTGTTTTAAATGCAAAGCCAAGCCTCAAATTTCAAGTTAGGCACATTCAAACTGTTCAAAAAACCCCTGTTGAATGTATGTTTAGTTTTGCTCACCAGCCCATTTTTTTACTCTTTAGATTTGAATACAGCCGCTTCAAGTTCAGCCCCTCCATTATCATGTGTGTATCCCATGCACCTGTCATTTCCAAGTGTGTTCAGTCAAATTGGTCTGAAGAGAGATCATTCTCCATGTGGAATTATTCCCAGACATAATTTATTTCCTTCTATAATAAACCAGTAATAAACCACAATAACACTTTCTGAATTGCAATTTAAAGCCAAGATAACTGCAGGAAAAGGTCCCATGGCAACCTTTTACGCAATTACTTTCCAACTTGAGTGATTGTTTTCTATCTTAATTAGCAAATGATTGCGGATTTTCTATCTTAATTAGCAAATAATTGCGGATTAAAATCTTAGGTTTTCTTTGAGGAAAATTTTGAATTTATAGAGGGTGTGAGTGTCTCTTCATTCATTGAAAGGGATGAAATATTCATGTTGAGAAGATCCAAATTCACAAATTTTGGTACATAGATGGCTGTGAAATATACAATGTGTTCAAATTGAGCAGTCCTTGATTTGATCTGTACATGTTGATCACAAGTTTTTGTATTTGGTAAGCCATATTCATGCAAATCTGAGGATTTCAATTACTCCCAAGTTTTGGACAGAGACCTTGGTTTGCTTGTGGTAAGACTGTTTGCTTCAAGACGTCAGGCTGCATCACTAGCATTCCTGCGAAGCCGGCAGCCAAATGCCAGTCAATATGGCAATGAATGATCCATACCCCGGGGTTTTCAGCCTTTATTCGCACTGTTTCAGGATAAGGATGCAGTCAGATTTAGCAGCCAATCCACGAGAGTACTTATTCAAGATATGTCTGCTTTTATGATTATAGGACTTTTCTACACTCACTGACGATATAGCTTCCCCCAGGTACTACGTGTCTAGATGCAAAGCATTCGAATTACAGACAGAAAGTTTGAATTTTCAGAGATGAAGATGCAACTCACACATCGCGACAAAGTGGATTGTTAAGTTGGTATTGAGCAGTTTGTGCATTCGCTTCAGTCAAGGTCCCGTTTCCGGAGGCAACAACACATGTCTTACCGTAAAATAGATATAAAAAAATTAGTTTGAATTTAAAGCAACTTTAAATAATTCCACGTACATCAACACCGTCTAGCAAAGATTTGAGATTGGCAGAGACCAAAAGGTTAACATGTTTTTGAATCTGGCAGCAATGGACTAAGAACTCTTACGGAGATGAATAGGATGGTCAACTGCCTGGTCCAAGTTGTTTACTACAACATCCCAAATACCAGGCTGCGAAATATTCTGTGTTGCGACCTCAGAGAAGTTCAAAGCCCCACTTCCACCACTGAGAAGTTGAGGAAGAAGAGGCTCTGATTCTCGGGCTGAAATTCATTAAAGGGGCAATACATCAATCATAGAACGTTTTCCACCTTCCAATTTCAACTCACGAATCCATGTTGTGTTGTCAACAAAAAATCTTCCCAGTACTTTCTTTGGTCCTTTCTTTGATGGATCAATAATGGTACCAAAGCTTGTGTTAAAGTAGACCTGTGCCCAATTGATGGAGATAAGATGATTCAAGATACACTTGGTCAGTCTTAATTCTTTAATTGAGGTGGTGATAGAGTGGTGATAAGGCTTACTCTTCCTAGTGAATTGGAATTCAAGTTAGGATTGATTCTTGGAGCAAGTTTGGTTTGGTCCAAGTCTATACATGGGCCATCCACGTCATCTTGCCAATCCTGGGTGTTTGGAACTGGTATTCTGGCCCGAATGTTTCCATTTGCTAGAGGGTTGGAAGAAACACGGACCACGGCCAACGCCGTGTTTCCTTCGGCGGTGTCCATGCCGGGAGCAACTGTGAGATGGTCAGAATCATGTGGTGCGTACAAATCTAATACAAAAATGCTCACGCCAAGCCCCTGGAAGGTGATTTGAGAATTCTTTGGTTATTTAAACGCAATCTGCCGGGGAGATAAAAGTGCCTTTACTTACAACAATCGGTGTCCATTGCGGCCCTAAGATAGAAAGAGTCTCCTTCCACGTCTGACCGAGTGTCCAATATCACACTATACCTGATTTTTGTTAAAAAAATCTTTTTCAGCGGTGATTCAACCAGTTAGCTGTTAGAGAGTTCTTCTGTACCTTTCCGCATTGTGCAAAGGAATTCTATGAAAAAGTTCAGAACTTTGGACAGGAGTAGCGTCTGCTTCAATAACTTCCAATGGGTGCCCATCAACAGAAACCTTGAACAAAGCGTGAGAGCCAGCTTGAATCAATCGGAGCCTAGACCTTTGATTTGGAGGTACTTGGATCTCTAGTGGGTTGAAGTTGGTTTGACATGGATCTCCATTGGCGTGCTTCTCGCAGTTGAAAAACCCAATTCCATTCAACAAGGCTTTGAGAAAAATTCATATAATCAAGATACGGAAATAGGTCTATGTTTTAGCTGCTGGTGCTGAGTTTTCCAGTGCTTTTTATCCACATACCACTATTCGGAGATGGAGCTGCTAGAGTTCCATTATAACCCTCAGTTGATAAAAGTTTACGCGCGATGGTGGTGCTTGGACTTTATACAACCAAAAATGGTTGACCATTAGAACCCTTTTTCTCTTTGCTATCAACATAGCACTTTTACTCACTCGTGGTACCAATCGCTATGACAAGAAGATCAAGCAAAGTAAGGAGGAATTGAGCTCCTTAGGGAATCAAATAAGATACAACTTACTTCATGAAGATGATTTGGTCGGTATCGAAATCTCGACCTCGAACAAGAGGGTCTCGTGGACTGTGAATGATTAGTGGGCCAGAAATACCATCAGCCAATAAGGCACCATAGTGCGCCTTCATCATTACCAATCAAATATTTCAATTTTCAGTATTCATCTCTTAAAAGGACACCAGGGTTCCGTGGAAAAATTGTGATATGATCCAAATGTTCAATGTAAGCTCACGTGATACCCTTCCAAAAGCGCACATTTAAAAACCAAAAAATCAGAGGTGTGGCATTAATTTTACATACTTCAACCCAGTGAGAAATGTTGTTGAAAATCTGTTGAAGTTTAGCTCACAAAAAGTCCCAAACTGGCCAGTGACAGAAAATTGATAGGTGAATGTAGTGCCAGGTTGTTGCGGGCACTGGGTTACCCCGGAGACACCGTCCATCTTGAACCCACAAAGAAGTGAAAACCCTCTCATTTAGGATATGCGTTCAAATTTCAAAAGCCATTGGTGCTAGTTCTTTACTCACCCACTGAGTACCATTTTGATAAATACCTGGAAAAAAAATCTAGTCAGTTTCCCCTCCCCCCTCTCATGTACGTTACTGAGTTTTAGTGCTGGCAATCACATACCGTGCCAATGAATACTGAGAGGAACATTGAGCTCATTTTTGACGTTAACAACAATAGTGTCTCCCTGAAAATATGCCATTCAACTCTTCAGTTTAGTATTATTACATAAGTCCAGAATGTACAAAAGTCAGGATGAAATATACCTCATTGGCCTAAAAATTGCATTTGAGACAAATGCTCAAGTCAGGCATAAAATCTGAAAACTCTCTTTTTGTAAAATTGTCCCCAATTCCACTTACTTCAATCAGTGGCCCTGGGAATTGATTGTTTATTACAAAAACTTGCCTAGATTTTTTCCAGATGTAACATTATTTTAGTACTCTTATTTATCAATAAACACCATCCAAGAAATGTTTCTTTATGGAAAATAAATTCACCTAACAAAACCATCAAATTTTGCGGTCTTATTTCTGGATGATGAAGAAAAAAATGTCAAATTCCATCATGGCATTAGATTTTGTTTGAACAACATACGCTACCACCCAATCATACCGCCTAACTTGAGGTACATTAGTCACAACATGGTCTTTTTTGAGGACAAGAGATGGTGTATTAACTTGAACTGATCCATCAACATAAGGGCTTGTTGGGGTGTATGATATTTCTGATGAGTAACTCCACGACTGAGAAGTGGTTTCCATCCGTGACTCCGTCTTTGTATAAGATAATACTCTGGACGCACGTAAGTCCATGCCGCAAGTAATCTTGAAGAACATACATGTTAGAATAGCCCCCAAGAAAAAGGCAATGGTACTTTGATAAACCATGATAAGAATACTTTTTCTTCCTTTGGAGGAGTAATTGACGTTAAGATGTAATTTGATGGGTATGTAAACAAGAAACAAAAAATCAAAAGAAAAAGAGGAACAAGGATGGAAAAGCTTCGATGTTTTGTGGTAAGTGATTGTCTATTTGTCCATAAGAGAGAATGTAAAGTGTAGCGTTGCAGTCGTTAAGAAATTAACAAAATGGCAAGTGTACTTTCGATGAGCCAAGAAAGCCACGTCCAACGAGCACGGTCAGTCAAAATAAAGTTGGTCAGCTGGCGGGGAGCCATATATTTATATGAGCCAGCCCTTTTTTTAGAGAACGAGGAGAGCGAGCCTACATGCGTCGGTCAGCAAGGGAGTAGCGGTCTAACGAGAGGAGCCCATGGACAGCGCACGGTGTTGTCACGCCGTCTTCGCTGAACCCCGACGGAATTTGGGTTGGCAGAGCAATCGGTGCAATGAGATGGTTTTCTGACATCATATGGTACCAATCTATGGTCTCGAGATATTTGAGGTTTCTATGAATAATGAGAACATCGATGGACTCGGGGGCAATATAGTATCCATTCTGCCGACGGCTTCGGACTCACAAAAGCCGGGGGCCATCGAGGCCGGCTGAAAGGCCTCTCTGCAGATGGGCCTCCGCTTCACATCGCCTTAATTAGGTAATAGGCATATTTTGTTCTAGTGCTCAGCGCGAACCTGGGGCGATGGTACCGTGTCTACAGCCTCAGTCTGAATGTAACGCTGGAGCCGGGAGTTAGACTCCGTCGCCATCCGCGGTGTGCGTGTGTCGGCTTCGGCGTTTCGCCTGGGAATGCAACAACCGAAGCCAAGTTCCATCTGGCATGGTGATAACTTTCTAAATTGTCCAGACTCCTGAGATAGCTCCTGCTATTTATGTACACCACAAGAGCGATTTCGGCTCCCTCGGACCGACAACCCAACGACAAAGGGACACACGTCGGGCTACCGTGTGAATGTACGGCAGCACGGCGTCGGGGTGTCCCTCCTGTCAGGCTGCCGTGTGAATGCAGGGCAGCACGTCGTCGGCGTCTGCGACGGTCAGGATGCCGTCCCTCTTGACGACAGGCGACCACCTCGGTCATTAGCGGTCATTCCGCCGCAAGCCTGCCGGTCAGTTGCCTGGCGGCGACCCGGTGGCTCGACCCAACTCGCGCTGCCTGTCAGCCGCCCGGCAGCCGTCCTCGTCCTGGGCTCCCTCGGAGCGACAACCCGACGACATAGGACACACTGTCGGGCTGCCGTGCGAATGCAGGGCAGCACGTCGTCGGCGTCTCGCGAAGGTCAGTCTTTTTTCTGACACATCTGATACTGCAGACTTGAGCTCACAGGGCTGTCAAACCAACCCGGAAGCTGTCTCGCCGAGGCTCACCCGGGTCAGGATGACCGCGTTTTGCCGCCGGCTTGCCGTCGAGGCCTCCCTCAGCGTAGCATTTCCTGCTCATCTCAGAGGTTATTCTTTCATGCAAGAGCTTGAGAAAAAAAAACGGACTTACTTCGCGCACTGCGGAAAACTCTTTGCGCACTGTGGGGGTCGTTGTCTCGACGTCCAGCCCCCAGTGCGCGCTTCTGCCACGGCTCTTCGCGCACTGCATTTTCCGCCAAAAAAACGGCTTGCATTTCTTGAGATATTTTTTGATTAATCAATAGAATGGCTTTTTATGATCCCCCTAAAAAATAATCAAGTCATTTAGGGGTCTCCTTGAGCCTAGAGAAAATTGACATGAAAAAATCATATTTTAACGCGGCAGGGACCTGTAATACCGCTTCCTGTGCCCCAGTAGCCCCAAAAATTTCACAGTATCATGGCACATGTGCAAATTCATGACCTGATAATTTTCAGAATTTTTCCCAGAGATATAAGGGGTGCGCGGCAGGCTTAGTAGGAAATTTACTGCTAACTGTATAGCTTTTTTGTTACACACCCAAACAGTCCCAAAATTTCAGAAATGTTTTCATTGTGGATATTCTCCGCGCCATAAATTTCTTGGCAATAGTGTGTCATGATAACATGAGATGTAGTGCGGCGGGCTTAGTTGGAAAATGACTGCTAACTTATCTCATGTTTTAATGACACAATATTGCTAAGAGCTTTATGGCGCGGAGAATATGCAAAATTGAAACATTCCTGAAGATTTCAGACTGTTTCAGCGTGTAACAAAAAATCTATACATGTAGCCGCCATTTTCCTACTAAGCCCGCCGCGCACCCCTTATATCTCATGTTATCATGACACACTATTGCCAAGAAATTTATGGCGCGGAGAATATCCACAATGAAAACATTTCTGAAATTTTGCGACTGTTTGGGTGTGTAACAAAAAAGCTATACAGTTAGCAGTAAGTTTCCTACTAAGCCTGCTGCGCACCCCTTATATCTCATTTTATAATGACACACTATTGCTAGGAATTTCAGGGAATTAATTTGAAGCATATTTCTCTGTGCTCTCAAAATTTTGTACCTTTGTTGTGTGTAACAAAAAAGTTATACATATACGCAAAATAATAAACACAATACCTATTTGGGCTAAAGGAAAGCTGGTGAAAATTCTGAAAATTATCAGGTCATGAATTTGCACATGTACCATGATACTGTGAAATTTTTGGGGCTACTGGGGCACAGGAAGCGGTATTACAGGTCCCTGCCGCGTTAAAATATGATTTTTTCATGTCAATTTTCTCTAGGCTCAAGGAGACCCCTAAATGACTTGATTATTTTTTAGGGGGATCATAAAAAGTCATTCTATTGATTCATCAAAAAATATCTCAAGAAATGCAAGCCGTTTTTTGGGGGGAATTCACAGTGCGCGAAGAGCCGTGGCGAAAGCGCGCACTGGGGGCGGGACGTCGAGACGACGACCCCCACAGTGCGCCAAGAGTTTCTCGCAGTGCGCGAAGTAAGTCCGAAAAAAAATTGAAGAGTTTTTTTTTTTTTTGACAAAAAATGACTTTGCAAAAATTTGGATCAGCCCATCTTGAGGATGCTAGGCTGTATTCTCAAATTTCCCCTATCAACCAATCACACTGCAGGCATCTTGCTTTCGCTGCGGGCCGCAGTGACATCATGATGCTGCATATCAGAATGCAGCGACATCTGGCCGGCTGATTTGCCTTTGGACAGCCGGCCACCACAGTACATACATAACAACCTCTCAATGACCGGTCCTTGTGCCGGCCATCGAGAGGATTACACACTCTTCTCACTCCTCTTGGTGACCAGCTCATGGACCGGTCATCGGGAGGAGTCCACACTCCTCTTGATGCCAGCACACACCGGCGTCAAGAGGAGTACAGACACCTCTCGATGGCCGGCACAACGACAGGTCACCGAGAGGAGTACACACTCCTCTCAATGGCTGGCCGGAGGCCCGGTCATCGGGAGGAGTACATACACACTTCCCTCAATGGACGGCACAGACCGGGCATTGAGGTGCATGTACTCCTCTCAACGCCAGCCTGTGTTGGCATTGAGAGGAGTATGGATTCCTCCTCCCAATGAACGGTCCTTGTGCTGGTCATCAAGAGGAGTGTGGACTCCTCCCAATGACCAGTTGCTATGCTGGTCATCGAGAGGAGTGTGGACAACTCTCAACGGCCGGCACAAGGACTCCTCCTGATGGCCGGTCCTTGGGCAAGCCATCGAGAGGACTGCGTACTCCTCTTGGTGACCAATTGTTGTGCCGGCCATCGAGAGGTGCGTTGTGTGTACATACCCCGGTGGCCGGCTGATGGACAGCCGGCCAAGTGTTGCTGCAATACTTGTTCCGCGGGGTTCGAATCCCCACTGAATCGACAGATGTCGCTGCGGTCCGCAGCAACATCAAGATGCCCGCAGTGTCACCATTGGCCTTTGGCCGAGTTGGAAGATGCGGTGCCTCTGAGCATGGGCTGCTGATGGAACATGGGTTCAAGCCTTGCTACGAGGATTTTTTTGCGGCGTGCCAAGCGTCTCATGCCTGGACTCTCACGGCCTCTCACGGCAGAGGTGCAAGTACATGATCCCACGCACCCATCACATGGCGGGTAGCTCGACGGCTGATTGCCGATGGGGCTTCCCAAAAACATAATCTCACAAACTGGAGAGTTGCTGAGAGATTTGTTTGAACAAGGGCAGCCTGTTGACAACCCGCCCCTGCTGCCGTCAGATATGTGGCAGCGCTTGTGGTTGGCCCAACACTGTGGCTGCAAAACGCGACACCACAATGGCGGCCAGCAGGAATCGGGGAGGGTCAGGTTGCCGGCAAAAACAATCAGCAAACCAACGTCGGCGCACTCCTGTGGTGTATGTAACGCAACTGCAGACTGACATGCCAGCTAGTGGAAATATTCAACTTGGTAGTGGAAAAATGTATGTATTGTCTTTCCCGAAATTCTTGGACATTCCACTCATCTATTCCTCTCTGGGATCCCATATTTTTTTTCCCCCTGGGTTTTGTCTGCAGAGTGCCGTGCAACATTAATTTATGCATTCCTTTTTTTCATGCCACTTTTTCTATGTGTGTGACTCTCAATGCATAGCTCCAAGCTGCTCCAAGCTTGCCAGAGCCTATCCTCTGAACCTTATTCTTTTTTCCTCCCAAGCACTGTCAACCATATTGCCTCCCCTCCCCAGCCCCCCCATCATATACCCAACCTACCGGAACCGATGGCATCCCTTCAACCCATCCTTTATTAGTCCAACTGGTCACTGTCCGATCTCTCCAGACAAAGCCAACCTCGAATCCATACTCGCTGGTCACTGTCCTCTCTTCTGCTGGTCGGCTGTTTTTTCTGTTATTGGTCTGGTGTTTCCTCTGTTATTGGTCTGCTGTCTTCTCTGTTATCAGTCTTTTTTTGCTCTGTTATCGGTCTCTGTCTCTGTTAAGGGTCTTTCTGTTGTCAGTCTCAGTCTCTGTTATTGTTTGGTCTGTTATTTTTCTCTGTCTCTGTTATTGGTCTCTCAGTTATTGGTCTGCTGTTTAGTGTGTTGTTGGTCTGTGTCTCTTGACCTTGTATTAATACTCGGGCTGATTTCCATCTCTTCATCTTTTTTGTTGGTCTGCTGTCTTTTTCCCTGCTTTCCCTTTTATTCTCGGCTGTGCAGAACCAAGCTTTCCCTTTCATTCTTGGCTGTGCTGAACCAAGCAGCCCACTGCTTCTCCTTTGTCAATTTTTCCTTATGTGCCCTAAAAGTCCCCGGAATCAATACTTGTGCCTGAATGTGAAGTAACAATACACAAGAAGTCATTTACTCTGACCTCAGAGGTCCTGATACTCTATCTGAGTGCCAAAGTCGTGAAACTCAAGCCGGACAGGCTCCGAGTTTGAGAAACAAGGCAGATGGCCGATTCCCATGTCTTTCATGGAGCCGGAAGGCCTCTGAGTACAAGAAATCAAACAAGGCAGATGACCAGATCAAGGTTTGATTAATTCCGACGGTCTCTAAGCAAAAGAGACAACACAAATGATCATTTCAGTCAATTGAAACAGTCTAAGCTCAAGAGACAAGCTCAATTCAATCCGTGTACATAGCAAGTTCAATGTGTATATCATTCAAGCACAAGAATCAGAGAGATAACAAGAGGGGTTTTTGGTGGTTCATGTACGGAAATAGATTGGTTCAGGAGACACAGACAGGGCACATAGTCAGATCAAAACAAAAAATTTGATGAGCTACTCAATGCTAGTTTTTTTGATTGCTGGGGATTGGGCAGTCATAGCCAGTGTGGCGGTAGAGCTCTCAGCACAAGGCGGAATAACAGTATGAGTGGTTTGACAAATCACCCAAGTCGGATCGGTGGCATTGACAAGGGCTTGAGTGCGGCAAAGGTTACTCTTGACTTGAGAGAAACAGACTTCAATCGGATTCAATTCCAGACAGTACAGTGTAAGACTCAAAAGTGTTCCTGAGAACCTTTTGCTGACTGGAGAAGGGGATGATGGAGGTGCAAACTCTGCCCTTCTATACTATCAGATAACAAGACCCACCAATGTAAGCTTGGCAAGTTTTAATGAAATGATAGGATTGGTTGGTTCAAGATGAGCTTGTTGATGACACTGAATAATTTGTTGATATTGTTATTGTAAGGGTTGTTTATGTATGTAGGTTGTTAAGTATATATAAGGTTGTTTATGTAAATTTTGGGGTGACTGTAATTGGTAAGTAGTGAACTGAGGGAAAGACGACTGGGGGGGAAGAGAGCTCCTTATATAGACAAATGTGAGGTAATTTAGCTACAAGGAAGCCCTGTATGAGGGATTTTAGCTGCAGGGAAACTGAATGAGTGACTATGATTGGTCAGAACATGAGGGATTTAATGTGGTACTTCTATGATGTCACCTGCAGCTGTCAGTTGTGAAAATTCACTAATTTAGAATGTATGTACATACTATGCAGTATAAATGAGTATGTGTAGCTGTCCAGCAGGTGGGTTGTGTATGTAAACGTGAGGTTGTAATAGGAGGTGAGGTGTATATGTAGCTTGGAATGTAACTCTTAGTCCTGTAGAGTCCCGTCCTTGCGCCATAGTCCGTGATTTCTAATGAATGTTATGTAAAGAAAAGAAAACAAAGAATTTTTTTATTTTTGATGTAGTGGAACCTTTCCGTCTACCACAACAGGGGGAGATAAACAAGTTTGACACCTGCCTGAAGGCAGAGTCTGGCAACCCTTGGTCGTTGATGAATCTTGGCATTGTCCATGACAAAAATGGACTTGACAGTGGGGTAAGGGTTCATGCGAGGTAACTACGAGAAAAACTAGATATTAATTGACTTCAAATGCTAGTGACAGTGGTTCAAAGCCAAGCTTGCCAATTTCCACTTCAAAAAGTGTTCAAAATCACAGGCTTTAAAGGTGTGTTCTGCCACGCTCAACGCCAAAACTCCGTCCTAGCTGATTGCCGGAATCAAGCTGTAGTGTGATGGATTTGTGTCGAGCTGGTAACAAGAAGCTTGAGTACCTTTTCCGGACCAGGAAAAGCTTTGGAGCAAGTCGCGAGAAAAAATTGCTGACTCATCTCAAAGAAAAAGCAGTCCAGTCAGAACAACTGCAAAAGGTTATTGTAGTTGAGCAACACTGACCAGTAAAGACAAGAAACTCGGCAGGCACATTCTCCATGGTTGCTATCCATCAAAATTTCGCAGATTGAAGGCTCGTATCTTCGGAACACCATGATGAGGGCTAGGCAATAAATTGGGGTAATCAAAAACTGGAGGGGGCCGGTGTGGTATACAAAATGGGAAAAAATCAAAAAAATTTCTCTCATTTGCGTAATTAGTCATAGAATGCCTCATGGTACGACCATATGGACCCCAGAAATGGAACCTACGGCCAAATTACCCCCTAGTCTCCACTGAAAGTGTAACTGTAGCCCCACTGCACTGGAAGTTAGACCCTCCGGACAACCTGTAGCACCCTGTTGACCCCTGTCACGCACCTCAAGCCACCTTTCCCTACTCCATGGTATCTCCACTGCATATATTATTTTGCCTTTGTTTTCTATCTGCATGAAATCATCCAGCACTGCCACTGCAGTCTGTGCCATTGTTCTCCGCATTCTAGAACTTTCACCTCCACTTTTGTTTGGTTTTATTGCAGCACATGCCATTGTTCCCTGCATCATGCATGCACTCCTTGCATAAATTGTACACAGCCCAGGCCAGCTAAAATCCCTCACTGGGGCTGCCCTGGAGCTAAAATCCCTCACATTTGTCTATATAAGGAGCTCTCTCCCCCTCATTTGTAGCTCCTCAGTTTATTACGGACAAGTGATTCACTCACCACCTTGTACAACTTACGACTACACTCATAACAACCTTACATATCAATAACAACTCTTTATACGGTGTCTCGAACAGACGCATCTTGAGCATTCACTCCTATCACCTAATTAAAGCTTGCCAAGCTGAGCTTGGTGGGTCTTGTAGCTGGTAGTATAGAAGGGCAGAGCTTGCAACTCCTTCATCCCCTTCTCCATTCAGCAAAAGGGTTTCACAACCACTTTTGAGTCTTACACCGGTGGGGAGGGAACAGGACCCTGGCAAGCGCAGCCAGAGGGTACTCATGAAAATGTATGAATGCTTCAAGCCACTTTGGCTCACAACCAAACATGATAAATGTATTCTGAAAAGATGGGCACATGTACGCTTAAAGGGAGAATAATGTACTGTTAATTTCTCCTCAAAATGTGGTAAATGTTGGCAAGAAAAGCCAAAAATATCTTTTAAAAATGTATGAATCCCACGATTTTTGAATTGATTTTCATGAGTACCCTCTGGCCGCGCTTGCCAGGTTCCTGAGGAAACGGTTCTGCCGCCGATAGTGGGAAAGGAATCGGAGTCCAAGGGGGTGGGAGAGGTGGGAGATATTGGCTCATGTGGTCACATCGTGCGATCTTCTGGTAGTGTGGGAGACAACTAGGCTGGGATACTTGGCGGGCAGAAACACTTGGACAGGACAAAACCCTGGTGGCTCATGTCAGTTAAATCCATACTTGAGCTCGCGATGCTTCCAAGATTAACAGGAAAGACAATACATATAAAGGCCACGGAAACTGCACGATACCGAACTTAACACAGTCCCTCCAAGGAGGTCGCACGAAGGAGAGCCCTTTGGGCCCCCTTGGAGGGACTTTGATAAGTTCGGCACAATACAGTCCGGCGGCGGTCAGCTCTCCATGTGTTGATCCCGGGTGTCCAATCTTGGTTGCATTGCTAAATAAGGTTGACTAACCTGCACCGGCACGGTACAGTCCGGCAGTGGTCAGCTCTCCACGTGTTGATCCCTGTTGATCCCGGGTGTCCAATCTCGGTGAGGAAAGAGAGAGGATCTGAGAGGATCCCAGGCGTGCAAGAGATAGAATGTATGTGCCAGGCAGTGACAGGGTTAGGGTTCTGACCTGTCACTGACGGAGGCTAACAAGTACTATACACGATGTGTAAGTATGTACATAGATAAACACTAAAGTTTACATGAGTGTACATATGGCCGCATTTGGCAGCACTATATGAAGCGCATAATAACCTATGCAAAGTGTATGCAAAGGTGCAATTATTACACTGCAAAGATTACTACACCTTCATGACGCTGGCATTTGTCTACCAGCGTCATAATCTAACCCTCCAGTCACCAAACAACGAGTAACTTGGGAAACTACAATGAGCTTGGCGGGGGGTGGGGGGGGGACTCCCTCCTTACAGTAATCCGTAATGTGTATAGTCCGTAGAAATTCATAAGATGAAATAGTGAGAGAAAAAGTCCCTATTCCTCCACTCCCTCCACCCGCACAACTCTGCTCCCAGCCAAAATTGCTGTGAGAATAAAGGTTGGTTGGTGGGTAGAAAAGTCCACTAGCCGCCTTCTTCAAGAATATATGTGTCTGGGCTGAATGATTATTGGTGTCTTGGCTCTGCACTGCTACTTTCCGCTAGCCTTCAGCGCTCCTCAACCAGCCTGATCTATAGCGTAATAATCCGCAAGTGAATAAATTTTCGCACTCCGCAAGTAATCTCCGTAAGCAAAAAAGATAAGGTCATGTAAAACTCTTCTAATACTCTAGTACGTCCGTAAGTGTAAGTACAATGATGAGTAGTAAGTAAGATGATGGAAAAGAAAAAGAGAAGAGAAATGGTGAACCTCCACCCCCCAGCTTCCTTCCCTCCACACAATTCACCGTTCCCACCCGACCCCTCAGATCCAACACTTTCCCGCACTAGTCCGTCAGCTCCACCCGCTTTCCCGCACATGATTTTTCCAGACTCTGCTCCTCTCTGACGCTTGACCTCCCAGGCCCTCTGTCCCCGTCAGTCAGTCTCTTGCCACCGCCTCCGCCCCAGTTCCACCCGCTTTGGCTGCCTTGGCTCACCTGCTGAAGCGCCACGGCTACAAGTCCACAAGTGTAGTCCGCCGCAGTCCAGCCCTGTCTTTCTTCTCCGGTCCAACTATCCAATCTGCAATCTGTGCATTCCATAAGATTTCTTAGCGTGCTTTCTGACATCATCCTCAGTCCTTATGTCACCGGAATGCACTCTGCACTCAGCTGCTCTGTGCATTCCTGCCTGGGCTATCTCCAAGTGGACATTCTACCACACCTGCCTATATAAATCACCACATTGCCCACGTAATTCCTTTCCCGCACTTGCCAAACTCCGCATGCATCACTTCCCAGCCTAGTACCTTTCCAAAATCTGTTCTTCCACAACCTCTTACTAGCCTTTGATCCCAGTCTCTACCTGGCCCGTCCGCCCCAATGGCATCCGCTTCCCTTGGTGCCGGTCCACATTATTCAGTCCATCCAAAAATTCCCGCCAAAGTCCTACTCCAACCCTTCCGCTAAGTCCACGCGTCCAGATTGTGTCTCAAACCCAGGTTCCCTTGTCCCCGATGTGGTATGATTTATGGTTACCCATCTAGCCCATTTCAAAATTTTCCATTTTCTCATATGTACACTCACAAATCACCCATTACGGCGGCACCACCGGATTCTACGGCTAAAACTACACATGACACCATGGACAACACACCTTAAAGCATTCACATTTGTTTGCTAAGTTTTTGGGTTAAACAAGCCTGGGTTTGTGGGCAGGTTAGCTGACGAGGTTGCCTTCAAGTGGGCAAACACATTTGTTTGGTCAGATTCATGCTAAAGTGCGCTGAAATGAGTTGCAGACCGCGCTAGCCTGAGGCTAGATTTCAGGTTAAGGCTTGCTAAATTTAGCTGAACTTAGCCTGAAATCAAACCTGAGGCTTGTTGACCCTTGGTTAGCCCGGACCAATGTGATTGCCACTTGGGTTAAGTTGCCCAAAATTGTCAACTTAACCCAACAAATGTGAATGCTCTTACACCCCTCTGGATCAAAAGATACAACCCCTTCAAGATACCATCAGTTAGTTTCATACACACAAAACACTGCACTCAGGTCATGTAATCCATTACATGAACCACACTTAACCAGGACCATGTAATCTGTTACATGGACCACTCTGACAACTTGTCTACCCTTTACATATACATTGCATCATCAGCTGCACTCATTACATCATGCAGTGTCATGCACACTAGGTGCAGGCTTATGCAGTCTTATGCAGGCTTATGCAGTCTTATGCAGTCTTATGCAGGCGCATGCAGACTAGTGTAACATGGGCTGCAGTCTGACAGATGATAGATGACATCATGCAGGTGTCAAGCTAGCAAAAACACCTCATGCAGCTTGCACATGACATCATTTGACATTTCAAGCTAGCTAAATTCCTTTGCATGACATAATTTGACAGCAGGTGACAGACAGGGCAGTACAGATGATCAGATGACCCAATGAAATCATACGTCAATGACATCATAGGCCAAACTCAAACCTCTCACCAGCTAAATTCCCTCATCATTACATCATGTGACCTGTCAATCGGGCTAAATTCCCTCATCTGAGCTGTAGCACCAGCCAAAACCAGGGCATAGCACAGTGGTATTCAACACATTTTTTGGGCCCCTCAAATACTGATTTGTCGAATATTTGAGTATTTGGAGATATTCAACGGAAAAACTTCCAAAATACATTAAAAACACCAAAAAATTACGTTTTTTGTGTTTTGGACTTATTTTGGCCCATTTCTGGGCCATATAATTTTGAGGGGGTCATCCATCAAAAATATCATGGTGCCAAAGGCGCTTATAATATTTCCAGAGGAATATCTCATAATGGCAGATGCACTATTCAGAGTGCCAGACACACTTTTGATAGTGCCAGACGCACTTTTCATAGTTGCGGACACACTTTTGATAGTGGCAGATGCACTTTTCAAAGTGGCGGACGCACTTTTCATAGTGGCAGACGCACTTTTTGCAGTGGCGGACGCACTTTTCATAGTGGCAGACGCACTTTTTGTAGTGGCGGACGCACTTTTCAAAGTGCCAGAGGCAAGGGGTTGGTAGAGGACCTGTGCAAACTCATCTGGGGCCTTTGGGCCCCAGAGAGGCTTCCATTGGCCCTCTATGCGCGCCTTTGAGGCATTATTTGAATTTTTTCCAATATTCAAGCTTAAATTTGCCCAGGCATTATTCGACTTGAATAATTTAGATATGAATACTCGAATCAATTTGATTTGATGTGCTATGCCCTGGCCAAAACCCCTCATTTGACAGCTCAGGGCAGCTAAAATCCCTCATTCCTTGGTTGCCCTGGAGCTAAAATCCCTCACTCTTTTCTATTTAAGGAGGCTCTCCTCCCCCCCCCATTGTAATTTCTCTCAGCAAACTACTTGCACTCAACTTACCCCATAACAGTACAACACTTGCTCACTCTACAGTATTAGCCCCCACTATATTGTGGTTTTACCATTATTACATAACAATTACATACAAATCACAACTCTATTACATCACTCACTCATTGTTAGCTCCTCTGTCAGGGTGTTCCACAACCACCTTTGCGGCAACACACGGACCATATCAACTTACAACTCACTCAGCACCAGTTAAATCACCCATATTTCCTAAGCCACCTGTTAGATGTATGCTATCTTTTGATACACCTCCACTATCACTACATAAACCTTCCAATCATAGATTGGGGGCTTGTTTTAGTGTCTAGTGACCCAGGAAAGTCAGAGGTTCCCTCATACATCCCTTTCCGCACTCAGCAAAAGGTTCTAGGGGAACACTTTTGAGCTTTACACCGGTCCCGCAGCTTGCCCTTTTGCCAACTTTGCATGTGCTTTTGTAGCTGTACAACCAAGGTTTTCCATTGGCCTACAGATGAGATGCATAAGCACGCATGTCTATTGTCTTTTTTGGATATGTAGACTGAGCATTTGCTCAGCCGCCCCACTGCATATATTTCCGCATGTGCTGCGGTGAGCAGACATTCTACACCGCTCGCCTATATAAATCACCACAACGGTCTACGGTTCAAGATCCAGATGAAGACTCAAGATTCAAGTAACCAGTTATCAAGATCTAGCCCTCAAGATTATCCATCTCAAATCTCAAGCTCAAGATTCAAGATTTTAGGATTGATATTGATTATTGTTGTTGATTTTTCTCTCTGTTCTTTTTGATGCGTCTTCAGTTCAGGTACAACTCCTCTTTCCATTGCACCCATTCTCTTATGTTACTCTCCTCATTTTTCTATGTATGTGGTTGATCTTTGTGTGTGTTTTGCTTTGTTTAATGTGTTGTGCAGAGCTTGTTTGTAGTTAGGGATGTGATGAAAATATCTGTGAAATGTTCACTTCCTGGAGTCTGAGTTCAAACTTCAAACTCAGATGATGGGGGAGCCATGTGTCAGCCTACGTGATGCCAAGGATATTATCCTTCTAGCTACACGTGGTGCAAAGCAAAAGATTAGAGTTATAAAACTCTAAGACAAGGTTATAAGGGTTAATTCCAACGTAATTGTTGGGAATTATGGCGTAAGAATAAGGCAATTTGGGCCAATTTGGGCCAATTTGACGTAATAAAATGAATATAATTAATTTTAAAGAGGGTCCTGATAAATCAGGGGTGTTTAATCCCTCTAGAATGAAGAACTGGGGCCTGTAAACAGGGTTGTTTCAAATCCCAGAAAGAAATAGCGGAGAATCTCAAGAGAAGGGGCTTAAACTTACTAGTATAAGACCCTAGGGGCACTTGAGGTTCTTCAGGCGTGAAGTTGGGCAGTTGGAGGCGCTCAGAAGTGGTAATCTTGAGGGCAGGGTGGTTACTGGACAGCTTCAGGGCGGAAATTGGGGCTAAAAATCACGAAAGTAGGTATTTTACCTGGCAAATCACAGGCTAATGAGGCTGTTGAAGGCGGGTAAAATTCTAATAGGTAATGTAAAGCTGGGGAATCTCCTTTTGGGCGGAGAAAGGGCCCTTTATATAGCCTAGGCAGGCCTCCAGGGGCGCCCAGGGGACATGGGGACACTTGTGAGCGCATTCTGAGGCAATTTGGTTGCGCTAGAAGGCGCTGTGGGTCGTGGAACCTTGGGGCTTGGATACAAGGGTTGCCAAGAGCCTTTTACAGAGGTTCTGTGTGTTTTTACACATGCCTTACACGTCATGGGGGCTGGTTTGGGGGTTCTGTGACGCTCATTTCCGTGGAAATGTGCCACAGAAGGTACTAGAACTGGCTTCTGTGCAATTGTACACGTGTAAGCAGTGCTACATACATGTTCTGGAGGCGCTTATTAAGTGCTCCATTTTATTTGGCCCTTTCTACATATTTACTACAGTTGTAATTTACACGTAGTGAGGCTTGGGAGAAGCTGGGGCGCTTTCTAGTGTCTCCTGTGCACGTTGCAAGAGCCTTTTTCCATCTAGAATGTTTTGATATTGGATGACGTGGTTATTACATCTTGTTTGGTGATTAATTACATGTGTACAAGACATATAACACATGTAATATTGCTATTGGGGCGTATTCTGGCCCATTCTTACTTACTGGTAACCTGAGCGCTTTGGTTGCAGGCTAGTTTATGCATTATGCATATATGTACACTAGGAGCGCGGGCTTGAGCTCTAGGCAACAGAGCACGCAGGCTTGGGTGCGCCACGCAACAAATAAAGCCATCTTTTAAACTATACACAACACCTCAGTTACGTCACTAAAAATGGGTGTAAATATATGTACTTATATATATATGTGCATACAAGTGCATCTACGCGGGGCGTGATGTACTTGCGCAAACTTTGAAGTTAGTTTACACAAGGAAGGGATAATAATTAAGGGTACTTGTAAGTGAGGTACCCTAGGTTATTTTACCCGTAGAATAAGAATCTTCTATAATATTTTACATATTAATTACATAAAGCTGAGTAATTAATTAATTATATATGTATTTAATGTTTTTGCGTAGTTTTACATGTGTAAGAGTAATAATATCTCTTTCATATGTAAAACTATTTTTTATATTTTTATTTGTCACGGTGGCTCTGCCATAGTAGCCAGCTGACACCATGGCAGTCTTCTGATCCATAAAATACACCATCAAGATTCTCAGATCCTTATCCCTTATCCTCATCACATCATCAGATCCTTATTAACCCTCAAGATCCTCATCAGCATCCCTTTCCATATCCTCAACCCCCAAACCGGCCAACAAGTCTCACTGACATTGTTGTTCAAACCCCTTTCTTTGGTTTTGCTCAGATCTCATTTATCCTAGGACCTCACAGGAAGGCAGGCTCATCACCACTATCCCTTCCAAGCACTGCCTTTGGCCTGGCACCGTAGGAGTTCGACACTGTAGAAAAGGAAAACATGAGAGAAAGAAACCCATCCTCCTCTACCAAGCCACGCTCCCACAACCATGCACATCATCTGTCTATTCCGCTCTCACATGGATCTCCTGTCAAATTTGCTGCACGTCATTGCCCACTGTTGGACTCCTCTCGCCATAGCTTCCCCGCCCCTGTCTAGCCTACAATGCCGGGATCCCACACACCGCCTCCACCCCAGCTATGCCCGCTAACGTAGCCCTCTTTGGCTGCCACAGCTTCCCCCGGTCACCGCCACTACTAGCCAGTCTGCGCCAGCCTGCTTAAGTCAAGTCCAGCCACGCCGCCGCCGCGCTGTGTAAAATTGCTCCACACTCCGCCACAAAGAATGTCCTCCGCGCCAGCCTTGCGGAACCGCAGTCTGCAACCCCGTAGTCCCCGAACTCCGGGACTCCTTGCGCCACGGCAACGTTGTAACAGCTGCGCTGCTTTTAGCGCAGCGGTTTTTTGTGCCGCTGCGCTAAACGCTGCGCGCAGCGGCCAGACCGCTGCGCTAACCGCTTTTTGTTTTCCTGGGAAAAAAAAGATAATTTTAGCGCGCTAAAAAAAGCGGTCACATAGCGCTGAACCGCTGCGCTTCAGCAGTAGCGCAGCGGTTTGAAAAAGAAGAAAGAAAATGGTCTAAATCATGTTAAAAGAGGTTTAACATGCAGTTAAATTCCGCTATCCGCTAAATTAGCGGATAGCGCAGCATATTCCCACTTCCGCTGCGCTATCGCTAATTGCCCTGGGTGGGTAGCGGTCAACCGCTGCGCGTAGCGAGTAGCGCAGCGGTTTTTTCAACAGCTTCTGCTACTTGCCTCTGGGACGTAGCCATGTGACCGCTGCGCTGCGCTAAATGACCGCTTTTTTTAGCGCAGCGCAGCGTTTACAACGTTGGCCACGGTCACTTTGACACCGGTGGGCACCTTACATCACCACAAAGACTTCCTGGAGGTGGTTTGAAACTCCCTATTGGATAAACATTTTGGTATTTATTCCACAATTTATTTTGAGCTGAAATTGTAACAATTTTGGCATTTACTTCTATGTACACTCATTCAAGAGATAAAAGCATCTTGAAAAATACAAACACAAAGAGGGAGGTAGAGAGAAAAAATACGGAAAACCTGGTTGGTTGGGCAAGTGCAGTACAACATAAACCATGTTGGTTTTCCCAAGAATCCATTTTAGAATAATTCTAAGCTGTACTTGGAAGTGGTAAGTTTGCCTTGCCCCTAAAGAAATTTGTAAACACTGAGGTATTAGTTGCTGAAAGAATTCAGAGTACAAAGAGGATGATCAAGGGTTGAAAGTTAAAACAAATGCACACCTTGAATATTTCTATTCCAGCTCCAACGCTCACGAAGTACTCGTCTTGACTGACCCCAAAGCTTCCCAGGTTTTCTGCAGGTAAATATAAAAATGGTAAAAAAATTTGCAGAAAGTCAGAAAAGTCTGAGGATTGATGGAATATGATTCTTAGAGCTTACTGAGCAGTTCTTTCAAGTCTCCGCTGAAAGAAGTGTATTTGCCGCTATCTTCAGCAGGGAAAATTGAAATCACCGGAACTTGGGTGTTGCCTTGCCAGACTTGGAATTCATACTTTTCATTGATTTTGATGGTGCCAGCCGGGTTTCCATTTATCGCCTGGCGTTGGCCCGCGGGCCGTGCTTTACCAATTGCGCTTAACCAGATCTGCTCCAGCCGAGGTAATCATGATGAGCCAAAAGATTGGAACAGTTTTTTGTCGTGTTTGTAAATTGCAGAAAATGCTATGCAAACCATAATCTCTCTTGAGGCACACTCTTGCTTGACACAGTCAGGCTGCGTGGACAAAAATATATCATAGGACTATTAAAAAGAAAGAAGAAAAAAGAGCAAGAAATCAGTATCTCTCCGTTCTTCGTGTCATGAAGACGGTTTATAAATACTCACCACATCTGCAACGAGATCGGTCGATTGGTCGGTAAGTTTCCAGTCCCAAGTAGTACTGAATTTTTTGGCGTTTTTGACTTGAAGATGAAGCGGCTGAGCTTGACTACCTTGATCGATCTGAGGTACACCCCAAGCCACGTTGGTGTCTGAAATAGGTTAGGAGGAGGAAACAGAAATTCAAGAGGTCGTTAGATGGTTTGGTTTGGTGGGTGATAAATATTTTACAGGCGTTTCTGGTATCTTTCGTGTAACTGGACTGGAGTTACTTACATGCCTTTACCTGGTCCTTGTCTTGATCAGCAGATGGAAGGTCAAACACCACCTGCCAAGCCAAGTTACCTTGTGTGAAGGTCTGACAGGTTATTTCACTCTTGCCTCCATCCTTCACTTTCTGACCTGCAGAATGTAAGAATTAAGAATCAGAAATGAGCACTGGATGAATGGATGGTGTATTTGGATATAAATTCAAGGATAATGGAAAATTTGGAGTGCATCGAAGAAAAAGAATAAGTGGGGTTTACTTTGCCAGACGTTCTGATAAAGCGTGAGTCTTTCAGCCAGCGCTACTTTTTGCCAAGGAGATTGGCCTTTGTTCCATGTAATTTTGTTTCCTTTGCAGTTAGATTCTTGAAGTTTTCCCATTGTCTTCACCGCATCATGACCAGGCTTGCTTTGATCTGTTCCAGATGGGTCTGCTGGGAGACCATCCACTGACACTAGGGCAAGTAGGGAGGCAGTAAATCGAAAGAAGTACGCTTGCTTCATGTTAGTAAACTATGAGTGGATGTTCCTAACTCTTAATTCGATTGGTCTCGATGGCTGATCGGCAAAAAACGGGAACGCTAGAAGAGTTCTGGGATGTGATCAAGAGAGGATGCAAATTCCTGGGTCGATTGACAAGAAGAATACAAAGAACAAATATACTTTAATAGCGAACTAGTTCCGAAGGGTGGAGCGAGTTGACCGAGCTGTGAAGAACCCGCTTATTTATAAACATTATTTACAGTGAGCGATGAGTCGAGTGAGCCCACTGACAACGACCAGCAGACGATTGACGCCTGGGTGAAGCACGGAAATTTATCATATAATCTTTACTGAATCATGGTAGAGATATTTCAGGGGATGGGATTGGCAGCTTCAGCATACGATGAGGCCCAGGGGGGGATGACTACTACCATGGCCTCGGTCTGCTCTGGGTTGCCATGAGGATTTGATGGACGATCGGTGGCCGGCTTGAGACTAGCAGATTCCGCTCTGATTTTCACTGGGCCAGCTAAGGGGAGAGGTCTATATGACGCTCGTCAAGACGCACAACTGGTTTTGCTCCGGATGCACTTCCGATGTAGTTGCTATGTATAAGCCCATCAGCCGAAGTAGGGTCGCCGAGCCCGGGGTAAGCTCAGATTCCTGGATACCCTCCGGGGCTCTGTTTGATTGCAAGGCTAGACTGTTCCCTCGGGCTATCCCTGGTGGTCCAAGTTTGAAGAGTCTGGTGCGTTTTGCCTCCAACGACCGAGAACAGCAAAAGCTGGATCCTCGGCAAAGGAGTAGTGAAATCCCAGTCACCAGACTTTCGAGTGTTGATGATACCCACCAGAGCTGATCTGCCAGGAAAATGAATCAAGTTCAGGTTATGATCCATGCCAGCTTGTGTCGCGCATTGATGATGGGGTGTTTGTATCGCACCTCAACCTGTTTATGATCACTGTATTGGTGGAGCTGTTTCCAGTACAAGCATTTGCGCATACAAGCACACATAGTGCAGATGCTTATACTATGAGAGACCGGCACTTGTCAAGTTGTCGGCGAGGTCGGTTAATAGTCGGCACCATCGGTCCATCAACCAAGCAGGGAAGGATGACTGAAGGGACTGATCGGACGAGCAAGCAATGGAGTGAGCTGCTAGGCTGGCTGGAGAGCGAAGATGCCTCTACGGGAGAATTCAAGATAGCGATGCACTCATCAACCGACGGTAAGTGGCCATCTCTCCCAAATACTCCCATCAGGTCCATCCACTCAAGATATGTAGTCGGCCTCCAGGAGTTTGATCCGTATATATTCAACCGTTCTACTAGGGGGTCGTAGCTTGGTGGCCATCGAGGATATAGAAGTAAGTAGAGGTGGTCCTTGGTATCAAAGTATCTCGACTGTCGCTCACCAATTCCTACAAGGAAGCAACGAAGATTTTATCGTTGCCAAGATCCGCGCTTCTGGATACGAAGACGATACCTAAGCAGTTTATCAAAAATCATTGTTCGGAGCTCACGTCGACCCAAGCCTTAACGTTATTCCTGACGGTCTATCGGTTGAATCGACGGACGAGTAAAGACTTGGAGAAATTCGAATACCCATTCAGCTGCTATTTATCCACTCTACCGGCCGATATTTCGCAGATACCCTTAGTGTGGCAACTCCGAGCGGTCTTTGGAAGTTTGGAGGAGATCGATCCAGGCGATCTCGCCCAGCTCGATCGGCTCCGAACAGCTCTAACCACCACCAATTCCTTCACGTTTTACCAGCTCATGACCACGACTACTATCAAACAATCTAATGATGTTCTTTCCCGCTTCATCAATGATTGGGCCAACTTGCTCCCTACCTTGCGAGACTGTTATCCAGATGCTCGTCTTGGGGAACTGCTTTGGTCTTGGTTGATTGGTCTGTTGAATCACTCCCATTTTGCTGCACCCCTCTGTTGAGTGGGGAAACCGGTGAAAACCCCGTTTCAATCACAGTCTTATATCCAAGCAATAGTGAAGATGAAGCCTGATGAAATGTTTCTTTTTCAACCCCCATAACAAGTTAACACTAGATGTGTATCTTTCCCCATTGGAGCCAAGAATTCTGCAGATAATATCGCACTAGCCCCTGCGTTTGACATGGTAAGAACCCCCACCAAGTGACTTCAGCCTACCATCTGACACCAAGTTGAACTGACCATACGCAGGCCAATCATTCACCGGTCAGCAAGGTCACGGCGGTAGCCACTCCACAAACACTCACGATGTACTCATCGACGCCGCAGGTGAATTTGAACGCGAGGGCAGGGCCGCCTCCGAGCTACCAGTCCCTGGCCGCGCCATGTCAGCCCCGTTTCATGAAAGGCCAAGAAATTACTTTCTCTTATGGCCCCCATTCCAATTCCACCCTCCTCACCGAATACGGCTTCGTTGCCTCCGAGCCTAATCCATGGGACTCTATTGACGTCACCGACGAAATAGTCGCTCTTTTTGATCACTCTAACCCCACTCATATCACAAAGATTGAGTTACTCAAAAATACTGGTTACTGGGAGTGAGTGTCCCTTGTTCCAAATTTGCGCCTTCTTTACTGCCAAACACAACATAATTTTTTGGAAATCACATTGCTACCAGAGACTATACGATCCAATGTAACCCGCTCGAAAGCTCCCATCGGATCCTAGTAGCTTTGAGGTTATTGCACAGTTCAGAGGAGAAGATTTCAGAATGGCAAGATCATATAGACGGGCTAGTGGACGAACTGGAGGGGGAGATCGAGCAAGCAGTCCAATGTTCTCTCGCCGAGCTCTTTGCCTTACTCAAGGCCAGATCTCGGGCGCTCGTCGAGAGCATCGCACGGCCTGACATCGACCCGTCTTCTTTGGGGTTGTCTGCTTACGCGATCATGTGCCTCAAAACGCTTGCGTCTAACGAGATGACCGCTGTCTCCTCCTATCCTTCGGAGACCACCTAAAATCTTGCTCCGACCTTTAATACAATTTTCCTTGCTTTGACCTATTTTACCAATCCTTTTCTCACTCCCATGGTCTGCAGTTTACATCGCCAAGCTGGATTGAATTTTAGCCAGCCGTGCCTCTCATCAAGAAGAATGATGAACATCATGCCCCCATGGAGAGCGTGCCGCGGGAATGCCTGGGTGAGAGGCTTTGTTAAGCTTCATGTGGTTTGTCTCATGAACATATCTAACAGCTTTCATTGAGATCTAGAAAAAGAGTGCATTTTATCAGGATCTCCAGTTGAAACGGTGTGTTGCACACTGAAGGGGGAATTGAAAGTCAAAAGGAATGTGGTGAGCTATGAGTGTGAAGAAACAGTTGATCAGGATGCGAGCAAACAAGTATTTTGTATTGAAATCAACAAAATCTTTGTAATACCGTGTCCATGGACAATTAGTGGTATCGTGGGCTTGATGGGAGGTTATCTAGGTGTGGTAAGGTACATGTTCTATGAGTTCTTGCTCATGTAAAAAAAGAGTCGGCTGGCTGCGAATTCTTTGAAACTGGGTTGTGTACAGCTGATCCATTGGATCTTGTGTGAGCACATGATAAAAGACAGCCAGGGTCGTCACCCTCTTGTGAGAAGATGAAGAGGAGAAGTTTGCGGCGAGGGCCTTGAGGGGTTCTTCCCTTTCTTCCCTATGGATGGACACTGCCTTGCTAATCTGGGGATCTTTTTCGAAGATCGCCCGAAATTCATCCAGATTGGCTGTGAAGAGTTCAACAATGGCCGGATGTCAATATCAGAGGGTTCGGGTTTGAGTGAGTGTTAAAGAAAACTCGTTCTACAAACCTATCTCTGGTGAGAATCCAGCTGACGGATTGAGGAGCTCTAATTTGGGAAAGATGGGTGATTGAAAAAAGCATCATCAGTGTGATGATATATGGGCAAGATATATCTGATGGTAAAACAAACCCGTTTCCCATCTCAAATAATTTCCTGGCGCATTACGTCCTTGCTTGAAGATTTTTTGAAAATACAGAATTGCTTTATTAACTTCTTCTAGAAGCCCTTCATCATCTAGGGGATACATCCGCATAAGGCTGTAGAGGCCGTACGAGGCAGATACGGCCATGTGTGGTGTGTTCAAATCGCCAGTCATGCCAAGCAAGTAGATAGCATTGGAAAGAGTTGCAAGCCATTTCAGGATTTGGGAAACCGAGGTACCCTGCCTCTCCACAAGGTATTTGAATTCAAGTTGTATTTTGAGAGATTCATATTCGGCTGATTGCCCCGGCTCTGCGAATGGGATCTTACCCGGGTGTCTTCGCCAGATAATATCGTTCTGGTCTTTCTCTAAACCAATTGTGAATTATTAGCTTCCAGCTTAATGGGGGCTATGGTAGAATTCAGTAGCTGTGATGCATATAATCTAAGGAGTTCACTTACCATATATGGTACGCCTCTCCTCGACTTGTGAGGAACATGAGCCAAATGGACCAACGAGAAAAATGCGTAAATAGCGAATGAGTCAGAACAGGGTGACGGAAAGAGTGCCAAATAAACAAAAACCTCAGCAATCATCTTCCTACTCGGCATTGCCCGCATGCAATGCGATGAGAAACAGGACAGAACGATGTATATGGGAGGGGTTCTGGTGTGAGAATAGGTTTATTTTACACACGCGTCAAATGGGGAGAAACCTCAAGAAATGCTAAATGCTTCTCGACGTCGTGAAATTGTGCGGGGAAGATCCAATACTGCATCGACGCGGCTGGGTAGGAAACCCTTGTTGGCTGAGAGGAACTGGCAGCCGCCTCGGTAGCGCGGGCTCCATCGGGAATTCTGGGGATGAGCACTCCTCTGGTGCTATCTGCCAGTTGACAGATAAAAATTGACAGACAGAGGCTGGACGCGGTGAATCGCATCTTGCTATGCTAGAGAGTCAGGAAAGCGTGATGATAGGGGCGAATGCCTATTCTATGTACCTATGTTGGGACGGGTGGGGGCAGCGGATTTTATATTGCTCATCTGCACGGCTATCATGTTTTCCGTTTCAGAGCAAGCCGACCGGCCGCGTATGGATGATTTCTTTAAGCGCCCATGCGCAGTGGGTCCAACTTGTTTCGAAGTACATCGGCGTCAACCGGAAAACACGACAATGCCGATATGTCCGGACTTGATTCCAGAGTGGATTTGCCCTCGATGGCAAAACAATCTTCCGGGAGTGGATGCAACGCTTCACATGATTCATTTTGCCCGTGTTATACAAAAATTGATTAGTGAATGGATGTCCAAGCCATTTTCACTCTTTAATGTCTGTGTGTGTAGTTCTGCACACGGTTCCGGGCTGACCTTTGCCGCAGTACGCGCAGTTGAGGATCAACCCGTGGGCCCTTGTATTCCCTACTAGGGTAGGTTTCCATAGGTTTCCACCTGGGTCAGTGCTTGTGCGGTGCCGGTGAAAGAAGAAGCCTCTCCTCATGAAGCAGAGAAGAAAATGGGCAGCTGCCGCAGCAGCGGTGAGAGGGAGGGTTGCACCCCCTCCAGGAATTTTGCTCGCCCTCCCCCGGCCCTTCCTCTCAATTATCTATTTCCGCGCGATAAGGATTACCTGACACCTTTAAAGGTAGAAATTGACAGGTGTTGATTCTGAGTAAGGCGATGCCCGGACAGGTGGCATTGTTGGCCGACATGTGGTTTCTCTCATACATGCACGCTTTGATTGAGCTCTAGGAAAACGACGCATTTTATCAAAATCACCAGTTGAGATGGTTTGGTGAACAGTGGAGGCCGGATTGCAAGTGAAAAGTGTTAGATTATGAATCTGGCAACTCAGGCTTTGTAGCTTAGTGGTAAAGCAGGCACTTAGAGTTAGCCCAACCCGTGTTCAAGTCCTGGTGGAGCCATTTCTTTTCTGACAGATTTACAGTCTCGAGCTCAAAGAGCCAAGTGTACCTGCAGAGGAGAGAGCACACCAGCGGGTCTAGGAGAGCCTTAGAGCATCCAGATTCCGGGAGGATGTTAGATTATGAATCTGGCAACTCAGGCTTTGTAGCTTAGTGGTAAAGCAGGCACTTAGAGTTAGCCCAACCCGTGTTCAAGTCCTGGTGGAGCCATTTCTTTTCTGACAGATTTACAGTCTCGAGCTCAAAGAGCCAAGTGTACCTGCAGAGGAGAGAGCACACCAGCGGGTCTAGGAGAGCCTTAGAGCATCCAGATTCCGGGAGGATGTTAGATTATGAATCTGGCAACTCAGGCTTTGTAGCTTAGTGGTAAAGCAGGCACTTAGAGTTAGCCCAACCCGTGTTCAAGTCCTGGTGGAGCCATTTCTTTTCTGACAAAAAGGAACAAGTATCTCATTTATTTATCTTTTTTAAAAGAAACATGATCTGTGTGATACCGTGTCCATGATGACAATGTGTGGCATCATGGGCTTGGGGGGAGGTTATCTAGGTGTGGTAAGGTACATGTTTTATGAGTTCTTGCTCATGTGGAAAAAGAGTTGGCTGGCTGAAAATTCTTTGAAACTGGGTTCTGTACAGCTGATCCGTTGGATATTGTGTGAGCACATTATTAAAGACAGCCAGGGTCACCACCCTCTTGTGAGAAGATGAAGAGGAGAAGTTTGCGGCGAGGGCCTTGAGGGGTTCTTCCCTTTCTTCCCTATGGATGGACACTGCCTTACTAATCTGGGGATCTTTTTCGAAGATCGCCCGAAATTCATCCAGATTGGCTGTGAAGAGTTCAACAATGGCCGGATGTCAATATCAGAGGGTTCGGGTTTGAGTGAGTGTTAAAGAAAACTCATTCTACAAACCTATCTCTGGTGAGAATCCAGCTGACGGATTGAGGAGCTCTAATTTGGAAAAGATGGGTGATTCAAAAAAGCATCATGAGTGACAGTGTGATGATGTACCAGCAATATATATCTGATGGTCAAACAAACCCGTTTCCCATCTCGAATAATTTTTTGGCTGAATAGGCCTTCGCTTGATTATTCCTTCAAAAAACACAATATCTTGACCGAATTTATGTAGGAGCTCTTCATCCTCTGGATACCTCAAGATGAGGCTGTAGAGGCCATATAAGGCAGATGCGGCCATGTGTGGGGTCTTGAGTTGGTTTCTTTGCTCAGCTAGGGAGATAGCAGAGTAGAGAGTTCTAATCCATTGCTCGACTTGCGCAACCGTGGTACCAGGTCTCTCCATCATGTGTTTGAATTCAAGCGGGATTTTGCGAGCTTCATGTTCAGCTTGCATCTTCTGCCACTTCTCTGCGCCCACGCCTGGGCTGTCTTCCAAGACTTCTTGCGGGTCTTCCACTGCATTTTTATGGTATTCCGCTGCATATTTCGGATCGTTCATTGCATTATCCTGGTCTTTCACTGTTGTTAATTATCAAGTGTAATTATTAGCTTGAAGCATAGTAGGAACTCGGACCAAATTCAGTAGCTCTGGTGCGTATACTGGAGGGAGTTCACCTACTATATTTGGCATGCCTGCGCTCGACTGTCGGGGAACACGAGCCAAACGGGGCCAACAAGAAAAATGCGATGAGAAAACAAAAAAACCTCAGCAATTGTTTCACTACTCTCAAAAAGTACGAGAGAGGCACGGGAGTGGTTCTGGTGAGACAATAGTTTTTTTGGCCGCACGGGACCAATAGGATGGAGCCTCAGACACTTCAAGATCTTGCCCGACTTCGTGAAATTGTGCGGGGAAGATCCAAAACTCCACCGACGCCGCTGTGGAGGAAGCCCTTGGTGACTCGGAAAAACTGGGAGCTGCTTCGAGAATGGTACTGGGGGTAAACACTCCTTTGGTATGATCTGCCAGCTGGCAGATAAAAATTGACAGGCATAGGTTAGACGCGGTGAATCACATCTTGTAAGGCTAAAAAGTGCGGAAAAGTGTGATGATTGGGGCGGGTGATGAGGGTGAGACGGATGAGGGCAGGGGCTTTTATGCTCATCTGCAAGGCTTATACCGCGCATGGATGATTTCCATAAGCTCCCATGTAGCCTCGAACTTTCATTTCAGTTTCATTTCAGCTGATACAACATGACAATTCCGACATGTCTGAACTTGACCCAAGTCCCTCAGCCCTTCATCTTGAGTTCCCCAGAGTTCCTCTGGGTCATCTGACCCAGTTGGTCACCGTTTCAGCATTTTGCGTTCGCGTGTTGACTAAACAGGAGAGTGAAGGGACTGGTGGACGCCCGGAGTGGATCCCCGGGATTAGCTGATGTAATTTAACTTTTTTGGACAAAACTTGATGAGTATTGAAGGCTGTCCAGTTTTGTACAACCCATGATTTAAAAACAGGCTTACTCCGGCTCAAAGGATGCTGGGAAGACTCCTATTCTGTTTTTTACGGATAAGCCGTCCAAATTTCGCTTCCGGTCTTCCAACTAAGACTGCAGGGCAGGTTGCCATCGATCATATCGCTCTTCAATACACCACAGGTGAAGTTTTAGAGTTTGAATCCAGTAAAAATACTGGAGGGCAAGAAAAACCGAAAAGCAATCGGAATGCTTCCGGTGTGGTCGAAGGACCGGAATCATTCCGATCGCAATTCGGGTTAAACCCAAACCTGAAAAGATGGGTCCGCGCCGGAATGAAGTCGGAATTCATTCGACTTCATTCCAGGAAACAGACCGGAATCTCATTCCAGTTTCTTTCCTGGATTTTCCCCGGAATAGTTTTGTATACGACCGGGCAAGCCCCACAAACGCAGCGTTATATCCACTAATCACACACCTGACTGCATGGTGTGTCTAGCATAGTGGTCAAGCAGCTCCTGTGGGGTGGATCAGCCAGATGGTGCTGGTTTGATTCCCCTTTTGTTTGACCAGTTGCCCACTCTCATTTTCGAGCCTTCAGCAGACCGCGCCAACCCGTCACCATTCCGAATAGCCATCAAAAGCAATTCGGAATGGGGTTGGCAATCCGAAATAAATTTGGAATCCCATCCAGTAAACCGCTGGTTTCCTTTCTGGAGAATCGCCGACCGTCAATGGACGGTCCGCCCTTGCAGGCGGGCCAACCAAAAGCATTTTGGTGGGCGATCAAAATAATTTCGATGCGCTTCACCCATGGTGTAGTTGGTTTCCTGATGTTCTTGAGTTCTTGAGGATCTTGTAGGATCGTCCGACAGGCGGACATCGGCAGGTTATGGTGCTTTTTATACCCACCGGATTCTTCGAGCGCCGCATTAGGAATGATAGTCCGAAGCCGGATGCAGGATGCAATTATAGGAGAGCCAAAGGATTGATTGTTGGCCCTTATAGCCTCCACCAAATGATTCGTGGTGGGAGAGTTGTTGGGTACTTCCTCGTTGAGGTTTACATATCCTGACTTATCCCAAGCCCAGTTAAGTGGATCTTTAGTGCTCCCAACTCCAGGCGCAAACCACAATGGAACCGGCGAAGCAGTTGCAGGGCTATACGGTAACAGTCGAGCGAGCCGAAAAGGCAAGGGAGATTTGTCAGTACTTCCAATATGTTTCCATCCTCCAATCCAGCACATACCTGATCAATGGTTAACTTGCTTCTGAAAAAATTGGAGCAACTGAAATAGATTGCTTTGTTAGATGCTGAGAGAAACTAAATAGATACAAGTAAAGAGATTAAAACTTGTAGGCTAAATTTACCTGAAAGCAGAACAAGATGTTCTAGCTTAAGTGATAGGACTGTGGAATCTTGTAGTATTGAGCAGTTGCCTATATGACCAATGCTACTTCAGCTTGTTGTCTGTCAACTATTGTGGAGCTTGTTAGCTCCTTCAATCTTGTGTCTGTTCTTCCCTACTTATGTCTCTGTTCTGGGACTTACGAGTAATTAGCTTGATCAGCTTAATCTCCTCAATTTGTCCTGTGCGTACGATAACGTCGCTGCGTGGTTGCTTGTTGAGCTGTCTTTGATTTCCTTTAGGAGGTTGTCTTGGTCCTGGTTCTAGTCTTCCTTCTTCCTTGGCATTGACTGTTTTAGTTCTCGCTTCTGCATACGTAGAAGCAATACTTTCTCAGCTATGCTCTGGGTTAGGTTTTGGTTCTGGGACCGCGGAAGGGCTTACCATTCAACATGGCTGGGTCTGGGTTCTGGGGACCGCGGAAGGGCTTACCATTCAACACGGCTGGGTCTGGGTTCTGGGGACCGCGGAAGGGCTTCGCCATTCAACGCGACTGGGTCTGGGTTCTGGGGACCGCGGAAGGGCTTGCCTTTCAACGCAGCTGAGTCTAACCAAGCAGTGTCCATAATGGTTCCTGCTGGTGTCATTGGTCTGTATTCCTACAGCTTCGATGTACATATACAGCATCCGTGCTCGATGTTCTGGAGCACTTGACCGACAAGTACAGCTTCCAGCTCGAACATCTCACGTCAGGCAAGAAAGACCCAAATCTCACCATCAAGCACATGGCCGGGAAGGTCGAAACATTTGAGAAACTACATTCGCTCCTTCTCCCGTCAATTAGAGACCAGCTCACTGGCCGAACCAAACCCATGATCCAATCAACATCCACTACCGACGATAACAACCAGAGAAACACCAACAGAGCATTGATTCCCGAAGTAGCCAAGTTTGCCATACCGCTCATCAAATTGGCAAGAATCTTAATCAAGAAAACATTGGGAAAGATCTTCAAGAAACAACAATCAATATTGGGTACTACACTAGAACTTAACTCGGAGACAATGTCACAGGTATACGAAACCCCTCAGTTGATCTTCGGCCTCAAGCCCCTGGCCAACCTCTTATGCATTCATTATGATCACCCAACTGTTGAAAATCAAGCCAAAATTTGTGACACAGTGGAAAAAATCCCAAAAGAAATGGAATCTACCTTAACTGTTCTGCATTTATGTCTGATTCCCTTCCTGGCCCAAATCAAAGATCAAGATTCACCCAAAACTCAATTGGAGTCTTTCCTTCCGATCTTAAGACAATCTTGGGATACGGCTAGTGATCATTTGATGGATGTTATCTTGTCCTTCGAAGTTGAGCAAATAGCCATTTGAGCTCAAGTCAAATACCAACCATTGGGATTGAGGAGGCAATCATTAGTTATCTTAATGTTTATTATTACCAAAATTTTAACTTTTATCACTGTAAATTACCACCACAACCATTATAAATTGAGCTTGGCACTGCTCCACTTTTTTCATGTCTGCCCCTTCTTTTCACAGGTTTCTCCTAATGAGAAAAAACCAAGCAGTGTACGACTTCATGGATGGATGGGTAATCAAAGAGCTATAAATTACAGCCAATTTAGCTTAGCAGGCGGCAAATTAGCTGTCACTAGAGTTTACCGCTGTGGTGCTCCATTCCAAACCATAAGTAGTACTTTATTGCTTTCTTTTACATATATTCATCATTACATTGAACATTTCCCCATAACCCTTCACAAATACCTCATTATTATTACATATTCAGATTCTACATCAAATTTCACCTATGGTCACTCATACATAGTACCCCCTTATCTTCAATGGTTCAGTAGTTATAGAGGATATAAGACTTACAGACAACCTACAGTCTTCATTAGTTACAATGCTCATTTCATTAGTAACCTACTTGAATCATTACAGTACATTCCTTTCACATATTTATTCTCACATACTAAACCCTTTACATACATTTCTCATTATGTACTATACCTATTGTACACATTACATCATTGGATCTGTGCTTACCTCTTTCAGTAGTGCTCATCATTACAAGTTGTTACTATTTTCTCATCACTCTTCCCCATTAGTACATTCTTTTATTCCCATAACCAGCATTCCCCTTTCAGCATTGCTCATCATTACATACTGTTACTATGTTCACATCACTCTTCCCCATTTGTATATTCCTTTATTCCCATAGCCAGAGAACTCCTCATTGTCTGTGCTCATCCTTCCTTCATATAAGAACTGTCCTTCCCCCCTCACTTGTACCTTATGCAGAATATATAGATAATTTTAGATACAGAAATTATAAGTGCCCATTCTCATCAACCCATTGCCATTGAACCATTGCCCATTGCTTCCCCCCCCCTTTCAACCATTGCTCCAACTCTCTTACCCTCAGTAGTCAGTAGTTAAGCTCATAGTACTAGCTCCTAAGATCAAGCAGAAATCAGCCACACCTTTTCTTCTTTTTCTTAGTGTTACTCTAATCCCCTCAGCATTAGTCAGGAAGGCAGCCTCATCAGCACCCTTGCATAGCTTACATTAGTACTAGTGTTGCTATCCATTTCCCTTCCAAGCTCTATTCTCCCCTTTGAGTAGTTCCACAAGTGGTGTCCCAACAGTGGCCTTTCTATACTTCAGATATCTTCAGCTCTAGTAACACTCTTACCATCAGCTACATACTACTTTTACCTACACATCCTCATACTCCTTTCTTTATAAATCAACCTCCTGCTTTTAGAATCAACTTCAACCAACAATAACACTATCAGCATCTCCATTATCAACCTTCAACACCCTTCAGGTTTAGATTCAACTTACCTGCCTCAATCATGTCTTCCCAAGGATCTCCCAACACCAATGTTGCTCCCAGTCTTTACCCTCCAGTGGATCCTTCCAGTAATGCTGCAGTTCAGGACTCCACCACTTCCAATGCTGGTCAGACTCAGGTTCCTCCTACTGGTCCAGGTTACCAACCTTCTTCTACTGGTCCAGGTCCACAGGCTTCTTCCAATGCTCCAGATCCTCAGGTTTCTTCTACTCCACAAGTCAACTCCAGTTCTTACAGACCTCCATTTGGACCTCAGACTTCTGGTATCCCTAGATACACAGGATGTAGAGATACCAATCAGCCTTCAGAAGATTCAGAAGATTTAGAGGCACCTCCACCCCGTTTTCCCAGGTTCCAGAGCCAAAGGGACGACTCAACACACTCCACCAGGTCCAACACTCACTTTTTAAATAAAGAACCAGCTATGCCTAGGTATCAGGATCCTGTCAGCAGAGGAGTAAAGATCAAACCCATGGACAAAGAGCTCTTCTTTGATGGAACCAACATGCCTGTGGAGAAATTCATTAGAAGGTATGAAAGTGCTGGAAGAGATGATGGTGCTAACTCTAAGGAACTGGCTGGACAAATCATTGCTTTCATCAAAGGGTTGGACCTTAAGGATGAAGTGGAAGACATGTCAGGCCATGAAAACTTGGATTGGGAAACCCTGAAGAAACAGCTACTCACCAGATTTGGAACCTCTCAGCCATTGGTCAGATATACCAGGGAGGATCTCAGGAAACTAGTCTACAAATCAGCTCAGGATGGAGGAATCAGCACCTTGGAAACCTTCAACACATTCAGAAACAAGTTTGAAACCATCACTCACTACTTGGTAAGAATGGGGTACAGTACCAGCCTGGAGGAATTCAGACACCTTCTTTTGGAAACTCTTCACAAGGATCTGGATCAAAGGGTTACTAGGAGCTTGATGAAGGACAATCAAATGCTAGCCTCAAAGGATGGAGGTGATATCTTGCCAGACACTGAAACTCTTCTTACCTAAATTCACCAGGAAGTTTACTCAAGATCAGTGGTCAACAGAAGGACTAAATGGAGGGCAGAAGAGAAATTCACTTTGGACAACTCACCTAGGACCTCCAAACCCACACCTGCTACTCAGGGAGCTGCCCCTACTGCTTCTACTTCTCTGGACAAACAAGTGGAACTCCTTACCAAACAACTTGCATCTCTCACTGCTGGCAAAGGACTACCTCCCCACATGGACAAACCTGCTAGGACCTGGCCATTCAAATGCTATTATTTTCATCAGGAAACCCATGGAACCAACAGCTGCTCTCAACTTGCCCAGGACATGTCTAGTGGTGCTGTTATCAAGGATGGCAGACAAATCAGTTATTCCCTGGATTCCAAGCAGACCAATCAGAACCCCAGTGGAAGAGTACTCTAAAACTAAGCTCACATCTTCTTTTGGCCAACTAGAGGAGGACCCAGTCTATTATCAAACCCATAGTTATGAAGCAGACCTTGGAAAGAGGACCAGAAACAACTCTAAGGATCAGGATGAAGAGGAATCAGCCAAGTCAGACAAAAGGATCAGGAAGGAGAAACAGGACCTAATGGACATGGATACAGAGGACTTACTTCACATGACACAGCCCCCCACTCCTAGTGCTTCCAAATCCCCTACTTCAAAAGGCTCCCCTCAGGTCAGATTCCAGGATAAGGACAAGGATTCAACCACTGCACCTAAGGACAAACCAGTTAAGAAAACCTATTTGGAAAAGACTTTGGCCAAGGAGTACCCAGGAATTGAAGAGGAAGTGGCTAGTAGGATGTTGACTGCAGGAAAGATGGAGTTGGTGTCAGCCTTAGAGTCAACACAGCTGACCTAAAAGCTGCCTTTTCTACCTTTTTACATATGAATTACTTCATATCTTTTTCATCTTAAGAGATAACTTTGTTTTGACTTCATATTCTGTTTTCCCATGCAATTTTAACCCTAGTTACAACTTATCACTTCTTTGTAACTCTACTCCTTCCCTGAGTTCTTGAGTTATGGCGCGCATGCGCAGTTGTGACGTGGCAGCGCTACCAGGTGTGCCAACCACTTGTACATATGTAATTATGTAAGCAAACTCTGAAAATTTTCGAAGTCAGGATCCCCCACAGCCTGAGGAGGATCTACAGACTTCAGCACACCAGAACCATACCCCAGAGACACCCAGGATCACTAACCAGAGGCCACTTCACTCCCAGTATCACCACAGGATATTGACAGTAAGTACCCTCTTCTACTGACCTTTTTTATCTCAGAGGAAACTCTGTTGCTCTTGACTGCTCTCTCCCTGCTTCTGTTTCTCTCTTCTGCTTCAAAAGATCTATAGGTTATCTCTTGTTAAGACCTTTGAAACCAGAGCAGAGTAGTCATCCTACTTCTGAATCCCACCACCGTTTCCTTGGTGTGAGTGGAGACTGTTGCATCTCTAGCACAGTTGGCAGCCTACTTTTCTAGGTAGAGCTTGGCCCATATTAAATCAAAACTCAAAAGATCAAGTTTCTCTCTTCTCAGTTTCTCTCTTCTATTTCTCTTCTCCTCACTGCTTGTATTTCTTTATCCCCAGAAATTCAACCAGTGTCCCCCTTTTCTTTGTGTCCTGTTGTCACATAAGAGACTCAGGCTCACAGTTGGCCTTTGGAGAAATCTTTGCTATATCACCAGGAGTTACTGACTGTATTAGGAAGAAGATAACCAACAGAAGGGTCCCATTGGATGGTGTCAAATCAGCAAACTTCACAGACATGGAGGATGGAGAAGAACCAGTACAGGAGCAACCCACTACTCACTACTCCTGCCCCCTTGGATAAATCACCATCACTATTGGAGGAGAGAAACATCAAGCACTCTTGGATACTGGCTCTATGGTCAACATTATTCCTGAAACTCTTGCACATAATGTCAGCCTGCGTGATGCCAAGGACAATAATCCTTCTAGCTACACGAGCTGCAAAGTGAAATACTAGAGTTTTAAGGACTCTGGGGATGATATCCAAGGCTTTGGAGAGGTTGTGTGGCGTAAAAAATAGAGAAATAGTAGTTTAATTATATTAATAAAATTAATATAATTAAAATAAGAGGGGCCTGCAAGCAGGGGTGGTTTAGATCCCTCTAAGGTATCGTGCAAAAGCAGAAGATTTAGGTACCTGTTAGTACTGGGGCCTGCAAGCAGGGGTGGTTTAGATCCCAGCAAGAATGAAGCGGAGAATCTCAAGAGAAAGGGGTTAAACTTACTAGAATTAAGCCCTTAAAGTCTTGAGGTTATTCAGGGGAGAATCTGAGCAGATTCAGACGAAGGAATTGAGCTAAAGTCAGCAACTAAGGATCTTACCAGGCAGAGAACAGGTGTTGAGCACGTGTTGGAAGCGGGTAATGATCAGAGTAGGTGTAATAGCATGAGGGAGGGTCTTTGGAGCGCACAGAGGGCCCTTTAAATGGTCATGAAAGCCCTCAGGGAGCGCTCAGGGAGCCATATAGCTGCTGGCCAACTTGTGGGCGTAATTCTGGCTCAATTTGGCGGTTGGCCAACTTGTGGGCGTGATTTTAGACCAATTTGGCAACGCTACAGGAGGACTATTCCTTTTTGGGGCGTGCAAATGGCTGCAAAAGTAATATTTGGCCGTATCAGGACTAGTCTAAAACACTTCTAACTAGTAGGAGTTGTTACGTGTGTCCTATCTTCTAGATTGGGCCACTTATGATGCTCCTGTATCATAATTAGTCTGAAACACATGGTAATTGTTTCAGGCTAATTTACAGGTTACATAATAGTAATTACTGTTTGGGACATGCAGACTGTCACGTGTGGCCAATTTTTCTGCTTTGGTCTACATAATGACATCACATGTACCAATTGGTTGGTACTTCTTATCTTTGTGCGTCAAGAATGTTTTATTTACATCATTACATATGTAATGGAACATTCTAGGCGCTCATGGGACTCAGAAGTTGTCATGTCTTCATAGTATGGCGTGATCATGGCCTTTTTGGGTGTCTGTGGCGCTTACAAGCATATGTACATGAGCATATAAGCATGAGCGCTACCTTATCCGTGGTAACTGGGTATATTTTCATGTGTAATTTACACAGGGAAGGAGTAAGAGTTTAGGGTACGTTGCAGTGAGGTACCCTAGTTTATTTTAGGCGTAGATTAGGAATCTGAAGTAATATTCTACAATTTACATATGTAAGAGTGCGTAATAATGTCTCTTTCATAGGTAATATTTATACTTTTTATAGTGTTACATATGTAGGAGATTAGTAATAATGTCTCTAACATATGTAACAATTTTATTATTTTTCTGTGATATTATGTCACGGTGGCTCTGACATAGTAGCCAGCTGACACATAAACTTGGATTAGTACTCACTGCTAAATCTATGAAGCTCAAAGGAATTGGAGGTCACCTTACGGATATACCTGGGATTGCTGAAGATGTGGAGGTAACCATTGGGAAAGTAGTCAGGACAGTTCATTTCTGGGTAGCCAAAGGACCAGTTCAGATGATTATTGGAAAGCCTTTCTTGATGGATGTCTCAGCTAACATCAACTACAATGGAGCCAGAGGAGAATCACCTTCAATCATGGATTCAGCTGGTCAGACTTTTTTGGTTCCAATCATACTCCCCAGTAATCAGAAGTGGGAAACCAGCATACCTTCCAATTCTGGACTGTTAAATTTTTTAGATTGAGACCAGGTTTTCAGTTCCCTTCCCTTACAACTGCAACCCTGGAAAACAACCAAAAGCAACAAACTGTAGACACTCATTCAGCAAAATATAAATCAACTCTAAAAAAAATAAAACCAGTAAACCAACCAATGCCATTATCTCTCAATCCCCCATTATCAAGGCCACCACTCTCCAGAGATCCTTACCTCACTCCTTTGAGCCCATTTCCTCCACCATTCACTCCTACCTCTAAGATTACTCAAGAAAGGCTGGACCTCATCAACTTTGGACCTCCTGGATGGCTCTCTCCTCAAGAATATCTCCTGCTGGTATGGGTAATTGTGATTAGACAAGGTGCTTTGGCTTTTGTGGAAACAGAAAGAGGCCTTCTTAAACACACCTATGGACAGCCTTATATTATTCCAGTCATTCCCCATGAACCTTGGCAACAGAAACCAATTCCAATTCCTGCACCCATCAAGGACCAGGTTATAGAATTGGTAAGGGAAAGACTCAGCACTGGCCTCTATGAACAATCCTTTTCCAGTTATTCCAGCCCTATATTTTGTGTAAAGAAGCAGGATGGTAAGCTCAGAATTGTACATGACCTTCAGAAACTCAACAAAGTCACCATTAAGGACGCTGGACTACCACCAAAGACAGAGGAACTCATTGAATCATTCACTGGAAGGGCTTGCTATGGACTAGGTGATATTATGGGAGGATATGATGAAAGAGAATTAGCTCCAGAATCCAGACCTTTGACCACCTTTGAAACACCCCTTGGAAGATTTCAACTTACCAGATTACCCCAAGGAGCCACCAATTCAGTTGCAGTTTACCAGGCCCAAATGATGTGGATACTCCAGGATGAACTACCTCAACATATGGGAATCTTTGTGGATGATGGAGGTATAAAAGGACCAACCTCTGACTACAATGAAGAAACTCTAAAGGACAACCCCCAGATTAGAAGATTTATCTATGAATATGCCATTACTCTGGAAAGGATTCTTTTCAGGATTGAAGAAGCTGGAATCACCATCTCTGGGAAGAAATTTGCTTGCTGTGTACCTGTTCTGGATCTGGTTGGCCATGTGGTTTGTAAGGAAGGCAGAAGGATATCCATCAAGAAGCTCAACAAAATTGAAACCTGGCCAATTCCCACCACTCCTTCAGATGTCAGAGGATTCCTAGGTATCTGTGTATATGTTAGAATGTTCATTAAAAATTACTCAACCCTCACTGCTCCACTCAGAAGACTCACCAGGAAGGACTCCTCTTGGGATTGGACTGAAGATTGCCAGGATGCCTTTGAGGACCTTAAAAGGATTGTTGGAACTGATATCACCCTAAAGAAATTGGACTATGGACCTGATGCTGGCTTAATCAAACTCTCAGTGGACTCCAGTGTTATTGCTGCAGGTGCTGTTCTTACTCAACAGGATTCTGACGGATTGGATAGGCCTGTGTTATATGAGTCATCAGTCTTTTCACCCAGGGAATCAAAGTACTCACAATCCAAATTAGAACTCTGTGGTGTTGCCAATATCCTCAAGAAACTTCAAACCAAACTGTGGGGCCAACATTTTCAACTCAGAGTGGATGCCCAGTGCCTTATTGGAATGATCAACAACCCTTCACTTCCCAATGCCCCTATGAACAGATGGATTGGATTTATTCAGTTATTCTCCTATGACCTTGTTCATACTCCTGGAAAAACTTTCACCTTACCTGATGGACTTTCAAGAAGACCCCCTGATTCTGATGAAGATGATTTTCCTAGCTTTGATGAAGATGAAACCTGGATCAAACCTCACCCTGGATTTGGAACTAAACATTCTTCTTTTGGCCTGCTTCTGGGGACATCAGCTAAGTTGGGGGAGGGGGTAAGTAACTTGCAGCAAGGAATTTGGAAGCACCTCCAGGAATACCTTTCAACCATGAACAAACCTCCAGGATGCAGCAGCCTGGAATTCAAGCAAATTTTGCATAAATCAGCCAACTTCTTCCTTTCCAATGGAGTCTTGCACAGGATCAACAAACCATTCTCCCAGATAGTAGTCACCTCTCCTTCAGCTCAGAAATCCATCCTCAATTCCCTTCATGAATCCTTAGGCCAAAGAGGCATTGCTGAAACCTACAGAAGGATTGAACTCAGATTTTGGTGGCCAGGTCTCAAGAGAGGTGTTACCAAGTGGGTCCAGTCTTGTGAAACTTGCCAGAAGAGGAGTTCAAAATTGCCAATGGAACCCAAGAAACCTACAGGAGCAGCAACCATCTTTGGAAGAGTCAGTTTGGATACAGTTCACATCAAAGCTGGCAAATGGAAGTACCTGGTAATTGCAAGAGATGACCTTTCTGGATGGGTAGAGGCAGTTGGACTAGAAAAGATTCAGGCAAAGAAAATCTCTCAGTGGTTCTTGGAAAACTGGATCTACAGATATGGAGCCCCTTGGTCAGTCACAGTGGATGGAGGCTCTGAATTTGGACAGCAATTTCAAAAATCCCTTCTGGAATCTGGAATCAAAATCAAAGTCACCACTCCTTATTATCCTGAAGCAAATGGTATGGTAGAAAGAGGACATCAGGCAATTAAGGATACCTTGGTCAAGCTCTGTGGAAAAGAAGGCAAGAAGTGGAGGAATTATTTACCTTTAGTTTTATTTGCAGACAGAATTTCCACCAAGAGATCAACTGGGTACTCACCTTATGAACTAGTTCTTGGACAGCCCCCCATCTTACCCATTGATTTAGAATTGGAAACCTTCTTTGGAGTGGATTGGTCAAAGGTAGAATCAACTCAGGATCTTTTATTGGCTAGGACTCAGCAGCTTGAAAACAGGGATACCATCTTGCAGCAAGCACACCAGCAGCTCATGGATTCCAGGAAGAACTCTGTGGACTATTGGAACAAGAAGAAAACATCAAGGCAGCCACTAAAGAAAGGTCAATTAGTAGTAGTGTATAACAAATCTTTGGACTCTCAGTTTGGCAAGCTCATTGAAAATAAATGGAATGGCCCTTACAGAATCAAGGCTCAAAATCCAGGAGGATCTTACATCTTGGAAGAATTGGATGGCACAGAATTGGCCAGAAGGTTTGCTGCAACTCATGTCAAGGAATACCACTCCAGGTAAAAAAAACAATAAATAAGGAATAATCAATTCATTTCTCTTCTCTTTTCTCTTTCTCAACTTCTTACACAATAACATAAAAACAAAATAAAATCAAATCTATAAAAAAATCAGAAATAAATCAATAAAAATCAGTTTCAAACACTCTCAAATAAAATAACTAAATATAAAAATCAAAAGCTCACCTCTTCTTCTTTTATCACTACATCACCTTCTTCCATTTCACTTTCCTCCTTCTCCTTCTCCTTCTCTTTTCCCTTCTCCTTATCTAAAAATAAAAATCAAAAGACAAACAAAGAAAATTTAAGCATAACCTTAGTAGAATAAAAAATAGAACTTACCCTCAGCTCTTATCCTCTCCATTTCTGCTTCTACCCTCCAACCATCTTCCTCCTCTTCCACTTGGTCCCTCACCCTTAACAACTCCAGGGCATTCCTTTCTTCAGTTTCCGCTACCATGGCATCTATTATAGAATGAGTATCCATCTAGCAAATTGAAATAGAAGCAGGGATTAAAGTATTAGTATTATAGTCAATCTTTTTCTTCTAGTTTTTTTTTCCGTTATATACATACAGAATCCACTCGACATACATGTGCAAAGGCGTCGTGAAACCGGCTGTATAACCTGAGACGGGTGTTTCGAGCCGCTACTGGGTCGTCGAAGTCCTCACGAGCAAAGGCGAGGAGTCCCTGCTGGATAAAATGGCTAAGCATCCACTTCTTTTGGTTTAAAGCTATCTCTTGAGAAAGCATTGTATGCGGGAACGTTGTTGACAAACGAATGCGCTCGTCGGACAGAAAACGGGAATTCGTGCGCTGGTCTAATTACGGCTTCTTTGTCGAGCTGCGAAGAGGAAATGGACGTGTTGGAAGAATAATCAATTGAGTTTTCGGTGTTATCTTTTGGCGACGATGGTGTGGACATAGCGCTGGACGAAATCATTGTGGATGATGTAGGAAGATAACGGGAATGTCCCTTCGGCCGACAACCTGGACCTTATAGATACCACTTCCTACTCATATTATGACGTCACTAGGGACGCCTTCACCGCTCAGAATCTTGTTGCGCGGATTCTCTTTCATTTTCTTAATATTGACTCTGGTGTTTGACCCAGTTTAATTAATTCTTGGAACGCTTTCACGTCATTCTTTCCGCCTGCAAACTTTTTCAATCGATTGGCCAGCGTCAGGAGTCTAATTGGACAGCTCCTTGGCGCTACCTTAAAGTTATTTCATTATGTATTCATCTTCTTTCAACTCTTATACAATGAAAACCGCGGAAAATTATAATGATGCTTTGAACGGCTCCAACAACCATTCGGCCGGCCACAAAATTAACATTCCCGGTTTCAGGTTTGATCTTTCCGATCTTGCCTTTCATCTGAACTCGGTTCTAGACGATTCTATCGAGCTGTTTAGAAGATATAACCCCTCAAAGTTTCCCAAGGATTTACGCGGCCCCGCGGGTGCCATTCATTAAACGTTTACGGCGACCTATCGGCCAAAAGGAATCTCAATATTAATCTATTCTACTTTCATCTCCTCGTCCCTGCCTTTCAAATAAGATCGTAATTAGAGAATTTCATTGACGGGTTTTGGAGTTATAGGCGAAGGAAGATGGTCTCTTAAATTGCACGGCATTCCTACTACGCGCGCCCGCGGATTTCGCTTGGATCTTTAACTGGCCCTACACAATCGATACTCAACCCTTAAAAATAACCAGTATATACGATTTTAATCTGCAGAATCGGCTCTTTCGAATGAACTCGGTCTCGAAGATTTTCATCAAGCCGTTCCGAAGATACAGGCCGGCCGTTTCCTTCTTTTTTCCGACGTTCTGCATGCGCGCCTCCCGCATGGAGCCCCCGCTCAGACAACAGGACCCCTCTTTCAACAGCACATGCGTATGGACCTAGGTTCCATTCCCCATCTGGACAAAAATCAAAGCTTTTTTGACGAAATGGTGAACTCCAAGGTGGCCAGCACTGAACATGAAGAATCAATCATTCCCTGCCATCATGAATTCTGGATTCCTGCCACATGATCCATTCATTCTAAAACATCAATCATTCTTCTCCATCACGAAGGAGGAGCATGAATCATTCATTCTCCTAAATCATTCTTCTCCATCATCAATTATCATGATCAATCATTCATTCTCCTAAATAATTCTTCTCCATCATCAATTATCATCATCATTTATTCATTCTCCTAAATCATTCTTCTCCATCATCAATTATCATGATCAATCATTCATTCTCCTAAATCATTCTTCTCCATCATCAATTATCATGATCAATCATTCATTCTCCTAAATCATTCTTCTCCATCATCAATTATCATCATCATTCATTCATTCTCCTAAATCATTCTTCTCCACCATCATGAAGGGTCACACCATCACCAGGTGCCATCTAGTTACTTATGATAAACATAAAGGGTCTGTGAAAAGCTTAGTTGAACTTCTAGTAGCTGCTGGGACACTTTCAGAAACCACCCAATTGGAACAATAACACTCTTTGGACAGCTTATCAACTTCCTTGGACTTCAAATTCTCTTCACAGAACTTTACATTATATATTCAGATACTCAGAAATTCAGTCATTCAACCCCAAATCATTCACAACCTTCAGAAATTACAATTATCAACCCCATCATTAATCATCATTGCATTGCATTCCTCCTTGGTCTCATTGTCAGGCAGGAAAATTATTGTATTCTTCAGAAGTGGAATTTAGTCTAATATGTGTCTGTCTCAAGGATATTGCCTTCAGCAGAGTTAGATCTTCTTAAACATTCACCCCTCATTGATAATTGGACCTTCTTTTGGAAACTGGACTCTTTGGATTGGATACTGGACTATGGATATTCTGGATACATAGGACTATTGGACTTTGGATTGGACTTGGATACCTTGGACTCAGATATACTGGACTTGGATTATACTTGGATTCTATTTGGCTTTGGACACTGGACTCTTTCTCCTTGGCTTTGGACACTGGACTCTGGATTTGGACTACTACTCAGGACTTTGGATTTCAACTTTTGGAGGAAGAACACTGGACTTTGGACCTTGCACTCTTGGACTCAACATTCTTCAACTCTTTCTGGATCAACCTTCTCTTTGGTGCATTGCCTGGGGACAGACAATAAGTTGGGGGAGGATGTGGTGCTCCATTCCAAACCATAAGTAGTACTTTATTGCTTTCTTTTACATATATTCATCATTACATTGAACATTTCCCCATAACCCTTCACAAATACCTCATTATTATTACATATTCAGATTCTACATCAAATTTCACCTATGGTCACTCATACATAGTACCCCCTTATCTTCAATGGTTCAGTAGTTATAGAGGATATAAGACTTACAGACAACCTACAGTCTTCATTAGTTACAATACTCATTTCATTAGTAACCTACTTGAATCATTACAGTACATTCCTTTCACATATTTATTCTCACATACTAAACCCTTTACATACATTTCTCATTATGTACTATACCTATTGTACACATTACATCATTGGATCTGTGCTTACCTCTTTCAGTAGTGCTCATCATTACAAGTTGTTACTATGTTCTCATCACTCTTCCCCATTAGTACATTCTTTTATTCCCATAACCAGCATTCCCCTTTCAGCATTGCTGATCATTACATACTGTTACTATGTTCACATCACTTTTCCCCATTTGTACATTCCTTTATTCCCATAGCCAGAGAACTCCTCATTGTCTGTGCTCATCCTTCCTTCATATAAGAACTGTCCTTCCCCCCTCACTTGTACCTTATGCAGAATATATAGATAATTTTAGATACAGAAATTATAAGTGCCCATTCTCATCAACCCATTGCCATTGAACCATTGCCCATTGCTTCCCCCCCCCCTTTCAACCATTGCTCCAACTCTCTTACCCTCAGTAGTCAGTAGTTAAGCTCATAGTACTAGCTCCTAAGATCAAGCAGAAATCAGCCACACCTTTTCTTCTTTTTCTTAGTGTTACTCTCATCCCCTCAGCATTAGTCAGGAAGGCAGCCTCATCAGCACCCTTGCATAGCTTACATTAGTACTAGTGTTGCTATCCATTTCCCTTCCAAGCTCTATTCTCCCCTTTGAGTAGTTCCACACCGCTACACCGCTGCAGGGCAAAAGCCCACTACCCACCCAGAACCCCCCCTCTGATCCCACCCAACCATTGGTGTGGGTTGCTGTGCTTTGGAATAAATTGAGAGGACTATTGCTGATTCACTTAACGTCCAGGGAGCAACAGTCAACTGTGGCACCCAAGACAGGGTTGGTTACATTGAGTTCAATGAACCTCCCCCTTCAAACATGACTTGATGCAGGCATGAACAACCCATTCCATTTGATGTATTTAAATTTTCCAAGTCCGCTAGACACAATAGGGATTACCAGTCAATTTGAAAATGTCAGAAGTCACAAATCTTACTGTTCCACGTGCCATATCACTTTAGAAAAGAACTCAACAATTCACAATATGTGTAGTACTGCATGTACATGCACACCCCCCAGAGGTTACATTAGAGGTGTTGCGTGTTTTTTTTCAGGAGCGCTGCCACCTTCAGTCTTGCACTCCGCTCCACTCCATTCTGCTTTGTCTGCGTTCCGCACCCTCCGCACTTCACACTGATTGCAAAACTGAAGGCGGCGGCACACGGAACTCAACGGCAGAACTGGACTCAAACCAACGCTGCAACAAATAAAATACATTGAGCGTATTGGGTAAACATTTTTCATTGAAGATGCATACCTAAATTTCCAATTTTTTGTTTTTAGCCGTGATCATACAGATAGCGCCTAAAAACAAAAAACTGGACATGTAGGTATTCATCTTCAATGAAAAACATTTACCCAATACACTCCATGTATTGTATTTGTTGCAGCATTGCTCAAACTGAACAGGCCAGCACAGACTGGCTAGCGGAGGCGGCAATTGGGGGAAGCAGTGGCATCCAAAGTGGGCTACGTCAGCAGGCTTAGCTGGGGCTGAGGCGGCGTGTGGGATCCTGACATCATAGGCTAGACAGGGGTGTGGAAGCTAGGGAGAGGAGTTTGACAGTGGGTAAAGGCAAGCAACAGAGGCAACAGGAGTGAGCGTGAGAGCGGAGCTTGGCGGATGACGTGCGTGTGTGTGTATAGCACTTGGCAGATGACAAGTGTGCGCATGTGAATGGAGTTGCCGGAAGGTTTGCGTGAGAGGCAGGCGGAGAATATATTTTAGCTCTCTTTCTTTTCTCTATAAAACCACAGTGGGGGAGGGAGGATTCTTCTTCATACTCCCCACAGACTCTCTTTTGTGGACTGTTGTGTGTGCTTCTTTTACTTGGTGTAGGTTTCAAAGCAGATTTCACATTGCAGAATTGCTTTATGTGTTACGGTTGTGCTTGCTGTGTGGCTGTTTTCTTGGATTTTTTTTTTTGCAGAGTTATCTTCTTTATACAGTGGAGCTTTATTTTATGGTTTAATTTTGCAGAGCTTTATTATTATACCTGCTTTACTTTATTCACCCCGCTGGAAGCCCTACAATGTTGGTGGAGCTTTGGAGCGGAGTTATCCAAATCACCCAAATTTCTCTATAATAATTTTGCAGAGGAGTGGCGCAGGCACTTTTGTGATGGTGCCACTTTCTTCCACTACAACAATTTATTCAGATGTGGGACTAGTATAAACCGTCTGATATCAGACAGCTCATGCAGCAAACTCAATAAAGACGCATCAACTTGCTTCTGCAAACTAAATGAAACCAAATTGAATCAATCTCTGGCTGAATTGGGGGTCAAGAGGAATGGTGACATTAGCACTAGATATGGCCAAACGGGTCCAGTGTAAGAGTCCAACTGGGACTCTTCACTGAAGGACTCAAATGGGGCGCGGAGAGCTCATCTCGTGAGGTTCAGGGCCCAAGTTGCATGTATTTCAGATGGGAAAGAAGAATCTAGCGTGGAGAGAATGATCTCTCTTTAGTATCTACAACCTGTTGATGAAGAGAGAGAGAAGAGCAAGAAGGAGAAAAGGAAAGGGACTTACCTAGCGTGGAGAGAATGATCTCTGCCAGGCTAAGTAGAAGGTGGGGGAGCCGGGACTGTATGGGTCCCACTCTGTACTTTGTGAAATTTGTGTGACACCCTAGGAGGGTGTCAGCCTGTATGTAACTAACCATGTCTGAGAGGGTTGTTACTATCAAGATGATGGTGTAAGATGCCAAGGATGGGCCAATGGGTTCGTGGTAAGACCTGTAAAAGGTTTCACTCTATCAGTAATCTTGACTGAGAGGCTTGCTCAATTAAGGCGCATCCAGATCAACACAGGGTGTTAATAGGCATCCAAGGAATAACTCAACTTGGGTTCGTGGGTTTACCTACAGAAAGGTAAGGGTAATCAAGAGTTGATGTTATTCCTGAATTGAAAGATGGGTGAGAATGAAGGCACTGTTTAACTATGTATGTGTTAAACCTTGCTATAATAATATTCTGAGGGATAAACAGTCCTGAGGGGCGTGTTTATATAGAGGGGAAAGAGCAGGAGGGAATATGAGGCGCTTGGAGGCGCTTCAGGACCAGGGGGGAACTGGAAGCGCTCAAGGGAAGCAGATCCTCATGAGGATCAACATTGGAAATGATCAGGGCAGTGTAATGATCAGTACTGATCCTGGATCAGTAGCTGTGCACACTAGCTGATCATAACCAATCATTGATTCCATTCAGTGCTCTTTGAATTGGATTACATCATGTATTGTTCATGTAATTATATCATAACCAATATATTATGTAAATGGGGACTGAGGCGTAACAGGGGATAAATGAGTGATACCTGTCTTGGGGTATTTCACGTGTACAGTAATATTACAATGTATTGTAATCTTACTGTTGCACGTAACTTAACTCTCATAACAACAGCACATTATGGTAACTGTATTTAACTATGGTTATCTGTAATGTAATGTATAACAGGAGTACATTCTTAAGCTTGTATCAAATGATATACATATGTAATAAAGGTGTAAAAAGGAATGTACTATATGTAATTTGAACAATTGCAGGTACTTGGTACGTGTAAGGTACTGTGACATGTACTCTGTGGCTGACAGAGGGGGACTCACAGTCTCCCCTCCTATAAAAGAGAGAAGAGAAAAAAAGGAGGAAGAATGAGACATATGTTTTTGGGGTTTAGTGTTAAGAAGTGGAATGTGAGAGGAGAAGGAAGTGAGAGAAGGATAAGAGATATGTTTTTGAGGTTTACTGTTACTATGTGAAATTTGAGAGGAGAAGGAAGTGAGAGAAGGGTAAGAGGAGAAGGTGGGAGATTGGAAGATAGCCAACAAGGAAGGACAGAAATGATGTTTGGCAGGGCGCTGTTGGTTTTGTCGAGCTGGGACAATATACGGTGATGATTGGGGAGCCAGGATTGTCAAGGGAGGGGGGTCAGGGACATAACAGATGAGGTTGGTTGATACTGAGGAGTGAAACGGAATTAGAATTGGCCAGGTTGTGGAAGGGGAAGAAGGGGAAGGAGGGGATGTGCAAGAAGGAAAGGGGGGGCTGCCGCTGCGCCTCAACACGCGCCTAGTTGGATTCTGTCTGAAGGCTGCGAATGGGTTTCCGTGTAAGCGTCTGCCCCTGTGGAACTGGTGGAAGGGGCGGTTGTTGGGGGGAGCATAGGGGACATACCCCTCTCTGTCTATGACCTTGTCAAGTAGGTGCTGCAGTGTATCTTCGGAGTAAGTCGGTTCGGCGAAAGCAATTGAATCAGGGGAACATTGCTTGCTTATCAAGTCGGCTTCAATACGCTCCGCCTTGATCGCCACTGATACTCCCACCGCCACTGCGTGGGCGGCTTCGATAGAAAGAGGTTGGGATGCTAAGTGGGCGTTGATGTCCTTGTACATCTTGATAGAGGACACCTGTAAGTCGGGGAACTGATTGTCTGCATCCAACAAGGCGACTCTCGCCGGTCGGCCAGTCGGACGGCCTGGTTGAGGGGCTGCAGATTTGTTCGAAGAAGAAGCCCACGCTTTGGGTGGGGTGTAATCTGCAGGTTTAGAAGGGGGGGTGAAGGATGGAGGGATCTCAACGCGCGACTGGTTTTGTTGGCCTCGCCAGGCTCCGTTATCGCTGCCGCAGTTTTGGTTGCAGAAGTGGCAGAGACCAACCAAATCCAAGTACGCCTTGAGGCGCCAGGGACAATCCCCTCTGTAATTGATGGCAGAAGATGCAGATGTTGTGGAGTGTTGTCGGAGCGAAGTGGCCGGGCGAATGCTCTGAAAGAATGTTGAAACTCGGCTTTTGAACTCGGCGTATTTGAATTCCAGGCTTTCCATGAGCTGAAAATTGTTTACCATGCCAAGCAGTTCAGCCGGCATACCATAAGTCAGGCACCTTGCTAGTTCGCGGTTGGACAGCAGTTCTGAGTCGAAATTATAAAGTCGTTGAAGCGTTCGGCCTCGGGTGCTGAACGTAATGAAAGTTTCCAAGGGTTTCATTTTCATGTGATGGAGTGAGTGTAGGAGGGAGTCTTTCCACAAGCGGGGCAGGGCTACCTCAAAGAGTCGGTCTTGAAAAGCTTTCCACGGCTTTCCAATGAAAGAGTCCGCTTCGTTTGCATACACTGATAAGAGGTTTGTGTCGTTGATGACACGGCCAATGAGGCGAATCTTGTCATCCGTGTGGGTGACCGCCTTTGTGGAGAACCATACCCGCATGCCGTGTATCCACTTGAGGAAAGGTTTGATCTCCTACGGTGGTCCTTGGAACCGCGGAGCGTCTGAAGTGCTTGTCTTCTGTAGATTGATCCAACCGGGTTCTAGAGTTGGTGTTGGGGCCGGAGCTCGCGCCGCATCTTGCTCAGCTTTTACGAGGAACAAGTTTTCCATCCGATCCAACCGTACGGCTGCTGCTTGGTGCTGGTTGTTGTACAGCTTTGCGCTGTCTGTTTAAAATTGAATCATTCTCTTAAAAAGGTCGTCCGAAGACAAAGATCATGACTTAGACAACTCTTCCTTCTTGGAAGAACCGGTGCCGGAAGCCAAAACCATTGGATCAGCCATTGAGTTGATGTTTAAGGGGGGGGGGGGGGGGGGAGAACGTGTTGGAAAGGGTTTTGATTGATGGGGATATTTGTTCCTGCTGTGAGATCTTTGACTCGGTCTCAAGCTGTCTGCGCGCTGCGTTTGCGGCTCTGATAATTGCCTCCTGATCCCCGAGCAGGATAAGATGATTAGTATTGGTTGTTCGTCTAGTGGACATGCAACCGGCAGCCACTACCAAGATGGATGAATTTGCGATGTCGTATATTGATCAATATAGCGTATATTGATCAATTTATATTGATCAATTTTTTTTTTATTCCTGTTGATACCTTTGTCTGTGTTCCATGTCTCATTAATACTCTTCTATAATCTCTCTACTTCCCCCTGTGTTAGCTTCAAGCCACAGGAATTTTTTTTTTTGCCTGATAAAATTCATGAATTTCTACATGCACCATTCAATTCTTCCTGAAAATGCAAGTTTTAGGATTAATCCAGGGTAGCTGAGGGGTCTCCAATTTTTTTCTTTTTTTTACATCAAAAATTGATGTTATCAGAAGTCTCCAAATCTACTTTTTTTCAAAAAAGGAAAAACATTGACCCCTGACCTCTCTCATGATAACATCCTGCAATCATTCTTAACTTGGTTGGTTGAACTTCCTGAAGATATTGCATATCATACTTGAAGTACTACATGCATGGAAGGCCTTTTTGAAATTAGTTTAGCATGGTTTAGCATATTTTTGTCAGGTTCTTTTTTTTATCTACTTTTGTTATCAACCACGGATTGATGAGGAATATTTCCTCAGAAAATTTCATTGGGAAATTTTTCTGCATATAAAACCCAGAAATATTATATTTGGGGTCACATCCATTATGCAGCAGCTATAATCTGATCAGTTGCCAAATAGCACTACTTTGGTCGTTTCTTGGTGTTTCTGCAACTATATCTCATCCCAGCGTGGGAATTTGTCTGCCATATGGTTACCAAAATGTTTACAAGCCCCCAAAGTTCCATTTTGTTCCTTTACTGACCACAAAACCCCCACATGTAGCAGGTACAGTCTGATCAGTGTCCAATTATCACTACTTTGGTAGTTTCTGGGTGTTTCTGCCACTATATCTCATCCCAGCGTGGGATTTCTTCTGCCAGAGTGTTACCAAAATGTTAAAAAGCGGCCAAAGGTTCATTATGTACCTTTGCTGACCACAAAACCCCCAAATTTGGCAGCTCAGTCTGATCAGTTTCCAAATATCACTACTTTGGTAGTTTCTGGGTGTTTCTGTTGCTATATCTCATCCCAGTGTGGGAAGTCTTCTGCCATATGGTTACCAAAATGTTTAAAAGCGGCCAAAGTTTCATTATGTACCTTTGCTCACCACAAAACCCCCAAATGTAGCAGCTACAGTCTGATCAGTTTCCAAATATCACTACTTTGGTAGTTTCTGGGTGTTTCTGCTACTATATCTCATCCCACCGTGGGAATTCTTCCGCCATATGGTTACCAAAATGTTTACAGGCGGCCAATTTTTCATTATGCACCTTTACTGACCACAAAACCCCCAAATGTAGCAGCCACAGTCTGATCAGTTTCCGAAAAATCACTACTTTGGCAGTTTCTGGGTGTTTCTGCCACTATATCTCATCCCAGCTTGGGAATTCTTCTGCCATATGGTTACCAAAATGTTTACAAGCCCCCAAAGTTTCATTATGTACCTTTGCTCACCACAAAACCCCCAAATGTAGCAGCTACAGTCTGATCAGTTTCCGAAAAATCACTACTTTGGCAGTTTCTGGGTGTTTCTGCCACTATATCTCACCCCAGCGTGGGTATTCTTCTGCCATATGGTTAGCAAAATGTTGACAAGCCCCCAAAGATTCATTTAGTACCTTTACTGACCACAAAATCCCCAAATGTAGCAGCTACAGTCTGATCAGTTTCCAAATATCACTACTTTGGTAGTTTCTGGGTGTTTCTGCTACTATATCTCATGCCAGCGTGGGAATTCTTCTGCCATATGTTTATCAAAATGTCAACAAGCCCTCAAATTTCCATTATGTTCCTTTACTGACCACAAAACCCCCACATGTAGCAGGTACAGTCTGATCAGTTTCCAAATATCACTACTTTGGTAGTTTCTGGGTGTTTCTGCCACTGTATCTCATCCCAGCGTGAGAATTCTTTGGCCATATGGTTACCAAAATGGTAACAAGCGTCCAAAATTTTATTACGTACCTTTGTTCACCACAAAACCCCCAAATGTAGCAGCTACAGTCTGATCAGTTTCCAAATATCACTACTTTGGTAGTTTCTGGGTGTTTCTGCCACTATATCTCATCCCAGCGTGGGAATTCCTCTGCAAGAGTGTTCCAACCCACGCTGGAATGAGATATAGTGGCAGAAATACTCAGAAACTACCAAAGTAGTGATAATTGGACACTGATCAGACTGTACCTGCTACATGTGGGGGTTTTGTGGTCAGTAAAGGAACATAATGGAACTTTGGAGGCTTGTGAACATTTTGGTGACCATATGGCAGACAAATTCCAACACTGGGATGAGATATAGTGGCAGAAACACCCAGAAACTACCAAAGTAGTGATATTTGGAAGCTGATCAGACTGTAGCTGCTACATTTGGCGTTTTTGTGGTCAGCAAAGGTACATAATGAAACTTTGGGGGCTTTTACAAATTTTGGTAACACTCTGGAAGAAGAATTCCCACGCTGGGATGAGATATAGTGGCAGAAACACCCAGAAACTGCCAAAGTAGTGATATTTCGAAACTGATCAGACTGTACCTGCAACATGTGGGGGTTTTGTGGTCAGTAAAGGAACATAATGGAACTTTGGAGGCTTGTTAAAATTTTGGTAAACATATGGCAGAAGAATTCTCACTCTGGGATAATATATAGTGGCAGAAACACCCAGAAACTACCAAAGTAGTGATATTTGGAAACGGATTAGACTGTACCTGCTACATGTGGGGGTTTTGTGGTCAGTAAAGGAACACAATGGAACTTTGGGGGCTTGTAAAAGTTTTGGTAACCATATGGCAGAAGAATTCCCACGCTGGGATGAGATATAGTGGCAGAAACACCCAGAAACTACCAAAGTAGTGATATTTTGAAACTGATCAGACTGTACCTGCTACATGTGGGGGCTTTGTGCTCAGTAAAGGAACATAATGGAACTTTGGGGGCTTGTAAAATTTTTGGTAACCATATGGCAGAAGAATTACCACGCTGGGATGAGATATAGTGGCAGAAACACCCAGAAACTGCCAAAGTAGTGATATTTGGAAACTGATCAGACTGTCGCTGCTACATTTGGGGGTTTTGTGGTGAAAAAAGGTACATAATGAAATTTTGGCTGCTTTTAAACATCTTGTTAACCATATGGCAGAAGAATTCTCAAGCTGGGATGAGATATAGTGGCAGAAACACCCAGAAACTACCAAAGTAGTGATATTTGGAAACTGATCAGACTTTAGCTGCTAAATTTGGGGGTTATGTGGTCAGAAAAGGTACATAATGAAACTTTGGGGGCTTTTAAACATTTTGGTAACCATATGGCAGAGGAATTCCCACGCTGGCATGAGACATAGTGGCAGAAAAACCAAGAAGCTACCAAAGTAGTGATATTCGGAAACTGATCAGACTTTAGCTGCTACATTTGGGGGTTTTGTGGTGAGCAAAGGTACATAATGAAACTTTGGCCGCTTTTAAACATTTTGGTAACCATATGGCAGAAGACTTCCCACACTGGGATGAGATATAGCAACAGAAACACCCAGAAACTACCAAAGTAGTGATATTTGGAAACTGATCAGACTGAGCTGCCAAATTTGGGGGTTTTGTGGTCAGTAAAGGTACATAATGAAACTTTGGAGGCTTGTAAATATTTTTGTTACAATATGACAGAAGAATTCCCACGCTGGGATGCGATATAGTGGCAGAAAAACCAAGAAGCTACCAAAGTAGTGATATTTGGAAACTGATCAGACTGTAGGTGCTACATTTGGCGGTTTTGTGGTCAGCAAAGGTAAATTATGAAACTTTGTGTGCTTGTCAACATTTTGGTACCAATATTTTGGAAGATTTACCAGGCTGGGATGAGATATAGTCGCAGAAACACCAAGAAACAACCAAAGTAGTGCCATTTGGCAACTGATCAGATTATAGCTGCTGCATAAGGGATGTGACCCCAAATATAATATTTCTGGGTTTTATATGCAGAAAAATTTCCCAATGAAATTTTCTGAGGAAATATTCCTCATCAATCCGTGGTTGATAACAAAAGTAGACAAAAAAAAGAACCTGACAAAAATATGCTAAACCATGGTAAACTAATTTCAAAAAAGCCTTCTATGCATGTAGTACTCCAAGTATGATATGCAATATCTTCAGGAAGTTCAACCAACCAAGTTAAGAATGAGTGCAAGATGGTATCATGAGAGAGGTCAGGGGTCAATGTTTTTCCTTTTTTGAAAAAAAGTAGATTTGGAGACTTCTGATAACATCAATTGTTGATGTAAAAAAAAGAAAAAAATATTGAGACCCCTCAGCTACCCTGGATTAATCCTAAAACTTGCATTTTCAGGAAGAATTGAATGGTGCATGTAGAAATTCATGAATTTTATCAGGCAAAAAAAAAAAAAAAATTCCTGTGGCTTGAAGCCAACACAGGGGGAAGGAGAGAGATTATAGAAGAGTATTAAGGAGACATGGAACACAGACAAAGGTATCAACAGGAATAATAAAAAACAAAAAAAAATCCAAGTTTATTAAATTCACAAAAACATGGCAGAAAAGATCTAAGTTTTGGTGTGCAGCCACATGGTGGCCACTGTTGAATAGATTACCCCCAAGCACCATGTGCCATGGATAGACCCTCCAGCTTGTGACAGTGCAACAAGCAAAAAAGGGCCAGCATTTTTTATTCTCAAGCAGGGGCCTATCCAAGCGAAGTAGGGGGCCTGCAGGGAGGGGCCAGGACAAAACTGGAACCCCTGGGGGGACAATTGACAGCAGCCCCCTCCTTAAATACTCATGCTCAGCCCATCCATAGCCAGCGAGTTGTGACTCTCCCAAAGACTCTAGCCGCATCCTGCGCCACGGCTCCCATATCCTCGCCAACACCACGCCACCCAGTACACCCTAAAAAAACCGTTGACACTCTATGCCCTTGCCGGATTGGATGGCCAGCCAACAGAAGTCAATACCCGACGCTTCCTGGCCATCCGTCAACCCCCCTTGCACCTCATGAGTTTCCCTGCCAACCTCCCAATGGACCCCACTCAACCTGTCCTTCTGCCCCTTCTCCTCATCTGACAACAGCCGCCTCCTCCTCCTTGGCCAGTGTCACCAGTGTTGCCCGACCAACGGTATCAAGCCCCTCCCCTTCTTGTTTCCCTGCCCCCCTCGCCTCAGCGCAGAGACCTTGGCCCAGCCCGGGCCCAGTTCGTGGGCATCAAGGCCAACGTCACTGGCTGGCTGTACATGAAGCAACACACCTTGATCCCTTGGCTCTTGCTGAACGGGATCAGCTCAACGGACACCTCAAGGATGTACAACCCTGTCTGCCTGATCAACCAGAACAAAGAGAGCATCATGAACACCCCGATCCAGCTGTACCTCCACCCGGTGGCTGCGGGCAAAATCCGCCACAAACTGATGAGCTTGCAGGCAGGAGTAGGGGGGAAGGGACACATTGAAGTTCCCAGCGATTTAATGGAGACGTTCTAAATACGGGCCCAATGAGGTGCCGCCCTGCTGGGCTCCAAACAGAGCGCAAGGGACAGGAACCTGCTCTCGTCCATGGGCACTGACCATCAATGTGGCCAAGGAGGTCGAGTGTCCCTGGGAGCCAAGCTCTTGCCCCGTGCCCATTGAGCACCTCTGGCCCACGCCCCTCTAACAGCAGCAGCAGCCCAGGAACTGCGGCCTGATGGTCCGGGCGACGGCCTTGACGCCAAATCTGAAGCACTCTTTTAAGGGAAAGATCCGTGTCAGTCTCCCCAAAAATTCTCAATCCACCACCACCACTACCAGCCTGTCTGTTCCAGATGAAACAGCTCAACTCCCACTGCAAGACCTCCTGCCCCTCCCTGGACTAAATCAAGCTTGCCTGGTCGCACAACCAGGACAGACTGGCGGAGATCTTTGATGACTCCGAGGTCTTCACACTTGTTGAACGCGCCCGCAAATGCAGACTCAAGACCCTTGTACATTGCCAGTGCGGCGTCTCTGGCTCTGCTACCTTTGTCATTAGTAATTGCATGTACAAGACTCTCTTACATTTTGAGAAGTTACAGCTCTCAATAAGGATGCATGATGTTTAATCTTTTTTTAAAGATAAGTTACACTGGGCTGGGCCTAACATGGTACATCCCCACATCCTCTTCTCATTTACCCAACATCTAACTTGTTTTGCTCCTTATTTTTGTTTCTTGAATAGGGGTTGATTTAATAGCCGCGTTCCTATATGCTGGGCTAGACACCACACAGGAAATCACTCTGCACCAATGCAGACTAATGTCCCGTTGACTATATTTCTGAGGAAATAAAAAACAGAAGCTCAAAAAAACATGACATAAATGTTTTATTGATACATGATACATCTGATGATAAGTAGATGAATTTCTTCCCGTATTTTTACAATGTTGCCCTGTGTATTGTGTGGAAATATTTACCATTTTAAACTTGAAAAACTTCAAAGATTGTACCATTATAGATTAGGCAGTGCATTTATTGGCAACATTCCAATCATTTGGAGAATGGAAAAAAATTCTGCGCAAGGTAAAAAAAATTCTGCGCAAGGTAAATGTTGGGTGTACCCACAAGCTGATTTGAATCTTAAGGATGAGCTACATTGTTGTGTGAAATTGAATCTGTGGATAACTTTATATTTTGCTACTTTGTAAAATCTAAATACCATATGACAAGTGTTTTGATGTGATTCCTATTACATGAGATGATTGAGATCAACAAGGCTTGGATAGCCAGGGAGGTCAAACATCCCAAATTTGAGAGGTGAAGCATTAAATTTTTTTCTCTATTGCTGTGGGGCCAAATTTGAAAATCTCAAGAACCACAATTTACATGATTGCATTCAATTCTCCTGAATTGTGACACACCCAGTCCATGCTTGCCCTGCTGCAGGAAAACTTGCTGTTGAGATTTTGCTGTCACAGGCAAGTGGGGGGGGGGGATATTAGTGATACCTATTGGAGGGCTAATGAGGTGGCTTGGATAGCTATTTGGCAGAACAGGAGGCTGGATTGGTGCCCTGCAGCTGCGTAGCCGCCTTGGCCTCTAGTTGATCAATATAAATTGATCAATATACGCTATATTGATCAATATACGACATCGCAAATTCATCCATCTTGGTAGTGAGCGTTTGATGACAGTCTGATTGCAGGGAGGGCGTGATTGGAGTGGTCGGAACAGTAAGTCAAGTTGTTTGAGGTTGTTTGGAAGGTTAAGGGTAAGGATAAGGGTGTTTGAGGTTGTTCGCAAGGTTAAGGGTAATGATAAGGGTGTTCGAGTGTTGTTCGTGGGCCAGAAAAAAAAAGTGTAAGAGTCCAACTGGGACTCTTCACTGAAGGACTCAAATGGGGCGCGGAGAGCTCATCTCGTGAGGTTCAGGGCCCAAGTTGCATGTATTTCAGATGGGGAAGAAGAATCTAGCGTGGAGAGAATGATCTCTCTTTAGTATCTACAACCTGTTGATGAAGAGAGAGAGAAGAGCGAGAAGGAGAAAAGGAAAGGGACTTACCTAGCGTGGAGAAAATGATCTCTGCCAGGCTAGGTAGGAGGTGGGGGAGCCGGGACTATATGGGTCCCGCTCTGTACTTTGTGACATTTGTGTGACACCCTAGGAGGGGGGCTCACATCCAGGTACCCGCGACGGGTGCGGGTACTTGCTATGAATTTCTCCAATTTTGGACACCCGGAAAGGGCACCCGCCGACGTGTAAGGGCGGTACTTGAGGCGGGTACTGCACTGTTTTGCAAGTGACTGATTGAGTGGGGTATGTACACACCCCTCTCAATGGCCGTTCATTAAGCGCAGTACACACCCCTCTCAATGACCGCACATTGAGCGGGGTACACATCCCACTCAATGAACGGCCATCAAGTGGGATGCACACTCAACCCGATGACCGGCCATTGAGTGGGGGTGTAGGCCGGTCATTGAGCGGAGTACACACCCCGCTCAGTGGCCGGGTATTGTGATCACCCCACTCAATGTCCGGTCATCACGTGGGATGTGGGGGTGTGTACTCCGCTCAACGATGGCCGGTCATCGAGGGTGTGTACCCCACTCAATGACTGTTCATCAAGCGGGGTGTGTACTTGGTGACCGGTCAATTGTCATTGAGTGCGCATCCCACTTGATGGCTGGTCATGGAGTGCACCGGCCATCAAGTGAGATGTGTATCCCGCTTGATGTCCGGTCATCAAGCAGGGTGTGTACTCCGCTTGATGTCCAGTCATCAAGTGGGGTGTGTACCCCACTAGATGGCCGGCCATCCACTGGAGTGCACAACTGCGGCTGAAAATGGCAGGTACCTGTTTGGTACCCGGGTACCCGGTGATTTTCCGGCCCAAATTGCATACCTGGACCCATACATGGCACCTGCAGACGGGTACTCAAAGGGCAGTGGCGGGTACCTGCCAACGGGTGCCGGGTACTGCCAAACGGGTACCCACTGGCCATCTCTAATCAGCACCCAAGAGGTAAGAATTGTTTTTGACTGAATTAACATTCTGCACAGAGCCTTCTAACCTTTGGCTACACATCTAGGTTAATCAACTTTGTGCTGTCTGGTGTGCTGTTTTCAGCCCTGGTTGAGTCCAGCCATAAGGCAATCCTTCCTCCAATGGTCAATAAGCTTTTGCCTTCAAGGTGGATAGTCTCAAAGGAAATACAAATGCTATACTTGGCTATACAGCAGAACTACAAGGCGGTTTTGAATGTGAGTACCAATTTTGGCTGCTTATTAAAACAGACCTACTTTGCGCAGCAGCGAAAAATTCTTTGCGCACAGAATGGACCGTCCCCCGACATCAACCCCGCTGTGCGCGCAAGCCAAAAAATACTTTGCGCACAGCGACTTCCCCCAAAAGAAGGAGGGAGTTTTTCTGGATTTTTTTTGATGGATCAAAAGAGGGGGTCTTGCTTGCCCCCTCCAAAAAATCTTGGATTTTTTGGAGGTTTCCTCCAACATGGAATTTTTTTTATAATATTAATCCAAAAAATAAGCTCCCCCTGCCCCGATAACCCACCCCGGGGAATTTTGACCTACCAAAACTCAGCGGTTGGGTATGCAGCCCCTCAAAAAGAAAGTTTGAGGGGTAGCAGCTTTGGCTAACTCCCAGCCGCCGTGCCGTGCCGATGGCCGGCACAGGCCATTGAGCGGAGTTACAAGCTCCCCAATGACCGGCCAGCACAGACTACCGGTCATTGAGGGGATCATGTACTCCTCTCGATGGTCACTCTGTTTTGGTCATCAACAGGAGTACAAACTTCCCTCGATGATGTTCCGGTCACAAGGGGAGTGTTCACTCCTCTCAACAACCGGAGCAACTGGGCTGTCAAGGGGAGTACGTACATCTCTCTCGATGACCGGAAAATTCCGGTCATCGAGAGGAATAAATCCTTCCCTTGATGACCGAGTCCGTTCTGGTCATCGAGGGGGGTGTTCACTCCTCTCAATGACCGGGTCCGTGCCGGTCATCGAGAGGAGTACATACTTCCCTTGATGACCAGGTCCGTTCCGGTCATTGAGGGAAGTGTTCACTCCTCTCAATGACCGGAGCAATTGGGTCATTGAGGGGAGTATGTAATCCTCTCAATGACCGAGCCCGTTCCAGTCATCGAGGGGAATGTTCACTCCTCTCGACAACCGGAGCAATTGGGTCATCAAGGGTGTACTCCTCTCGATGACCGGAACGTGCCGGGCATTCTCAGAGGAGTACGTACTCCTCTTGGTGACCTGGTTGCTCCGGTCGTTAGGTGAACCGGAACAGACCCGGTACTGGAACGGACCCGGTCACCGAGGGAAGTATGTACTCCTCTTGATGACCGGGTTCGTTCCGGTCATCAAGGGGGTGTTCACTCCTCTCGATGACCGGGTCTGTGCCGGTCATTGAGAGGAGTACATACTTCCCTTGATGACCGGGTCCAAGTGAACACCCCCTCAATGACCGGCAATTTGTGCCACATGCACACAGGTGCTGGCCGGTCATTGGGGGAGTGTGTAACTCCGCTCAATGGCCTGTGCCGGCCATCGGCACGGCAGCTGGGGGATAGCCGGGCCCGGAGCTGCTGCCCCTCGAACTTTCTTTTTGAGGGGCTGGGTATCCGACCGCTGAAGTCTTAGCGGTGAAAAGTCCCCGGGGTGGGCTATCGGGGTAGCGGGTGCCTTTTTTTGGATTAATATTATGATTTTTTTTTTTGACATGACAAGGACACCTCCAAAAAATCATATACATTTTGGAGAGGGCAGTTAAGACCCCCTCTTTTGATCCATCAAAAAAAAATTGGGAAAAATCCCCTCCTTCTTTCGGGGAAGTTGCTGTGCGCGAAGTATTTCTCCGCTTGCGCGCACAGCGGGATTGACGTTGGGGACGGTTGATTCTGTGCGCGAAGAGTTTTTCGCTGCTGCGCGAAGTAGGTCCGTATTAAAATTATCTTGATCTGACTATCTGACTAACTCATAATAATTCTCATTGATCATCTGGATTGTAAATCTAGGCACACAAAGGAGCTTTATATTTAGGAGTAGACCCCTGGCAGTTGCCAAAAGGGTTTGATATTCTTGGTGCTGTTGTGAGCCTGAGTCTCTATAGTGACAGCAGGACACAAGAAATGGGGGGGCAATAGTTGGATTTCTTGGGATAAAGAAATTACAACTATAATAGAAAAAGAGAAAGAGAGAGAGAAACCAAGCAGGATAAGAAGGAAGAGAAGTACTAGGTTATTCTAGTGGGAATGCACGTCCACTGGCAATGCTACTCTTCAGAAGAGTGCTGCTAATCCGTGCAAGAAGTGCTACAGCTTCCTCTCAGGAGGGTATCTGGATTAGATAAGTCTTAATCCAGCCACAGTTTTTTAGACTTCTCTCTGGACAGTCAAGGTTCTTAATGGGAAACCTGAGGGACATCCCTGAACCTAGATTTTGAGGCAAAGGCCTGATGATAAGAAGGGACAGCCCTGTGATCAAGATGGAGGCAAAGGCCTATAGATTTGGAGGGACAGCCCTGTGATCAAGGAGGAAGCAAAGCAAGAAGAAAAGGCAGATCCAGCAAGACACAGAGTTGTACCTCTGAGATAAACAAGGTTCAGTGAAAGAGGTTACTTACTGTCAATATCCTAGGCGCCTGTGACGGTAGGTATACTGGGAGTATAGTAGGCTCTTTGGTGGTGATCCTGGAGTTATCTGGGTGGTGGTTCTGGTGTGCTGAAGTCTGTGGATCCGCCTCAGGCAAGGGGGATCCTGACTACGAAAATTTTCACAGTTTGCTTATGTAATTTACATATGTACATGTGGTTTGGCGCGCCTAGTAGCACTGACACGTCACAACTGCGCAAGGGCGCTACAACTCAGTAACTCAGGGAAGGAGTATAGTTACAATGAATTGGTAAGTTGTAACTAGGGTTAAAATTGCATGAGGAAACAGAATATGAAGTCAAAACAGGGATATCTCTTAAGATGAAAAAGATATAAAGTAATTTATATGTAACAAAGGTAGAACAGGCAGCTTTTAGGTCAGCTGTGATGACTCTAAGGCTGACATTCCCTACCACCAAAAGGGTTGGATTTCTGTAAGAAATTAAACCACAGGGTTAGACCTCTTGTCACTTCTGAATTTCCTGAGAAGGATAGCAGAGTCTGGGATGTCTTTCTCAAGGAGCCATTCATCATGATCAGCACTCATACCTTTGTATCTAGCTAAGTACATCATAACATCTCTGTTTTCCACTCTCAATCTCTTGTCTCTGAGAATCTTTTGTATGACTTTACTCTGAGGGGTTTTATCCATAGGGGGAATGACAACTTTGACTTTTTGTCTCAAAGGGAACTTGTCTGGATTGGGGTCCTTGTATGGTTTCACCAAGCTGACAGGAAATGTGGGATGTTTCCTGCTAAACTCTTCAGTCAGTATCACTTCTACAGCATTCTTCCCATGTAAAGCTTTCACAAGGAATGGTCCAGTGAAGGAGTCTCTCATCTTCTTAGGGCCAGACAGGTTGTTGAAGTTTGCTGTGGATATTAGGACTTTATCACCAACTTTAAAAGATGGTTCTTTGTGACTCTTGTCCCATCTTTCTTTGTTGTAGGATGTAGCTTCTGTTATGCATTGCTCAGCATGTTTTCTGGCTTTCTCAAAGATCTTTCCATAAGCAAGAGCAGTAGGATGAATGTCTACAGAGTCTTGCTTCAAGAAATTTCTGGGAAGGTTTGGGATCCAGCCTTTTTCCAGGATGGCAGGAGGTTTTCCAGTGGTTGAATGTATGCTGGTGCAGTAAGCTAACTCAAGGATTGGTAGAAGTGAAACCCAATCATGAGTGTAACCATCATTGTCTTTGAATTCTAGACCATATGCACAAAACCTCCTGATCATATCTTCAAGTGTTTGAATCATCCTCTCAGCTAATCCATCAGTCTGAGGGTGGTAAGCAGTGGAGAAGGAGAGTTTTGTTCCCAGCATACTATGTAAACCAGTCCAGAATTCAGATGTGAACTTAGGGTCTCTATCAGAGATGATGATTCTGGGGATGCCAGTCCTAGGCATTACTCTGTTCCAAAACAGTATGGCAGTGTCCATAGCAGAGTCATCCTTGAAGCAGGGTACAAATATAGGGGTCTTAGAGTACCTGTCCACTATTACCAGACAAGCATTGAAACTAGCTGCTCCTCCAGGGGACAAAGAAGTTACCCAATCCATGTTAATAACATCCCATGGTTTTGAAGGTTCTTCAATTTTCATGAGCAGTCCAAATCTTTTGCCTGTGGCTTTATTTGCTTTCTGGCATCTATCACAGGAAGAGCAGTATTCACCAGTGTCTTGTTTCCAGTTAGCCCACCAAGCAGTATCAGCTACTTTTTCTAAAGTCCTGTCTTCAGAAAAATGACCTGAGTAGACACTGTCATGGCATTCATGCAAGATGGTGTTGATACTTTCTTTGTCAGCTAGGACTAGGACAGAGTTGTGTTTCTCTCTGAAGTAGATGAGGCCATCAAATATAGAGAACCTTCCTTCATCATATAGCTTTCTCCAAGGATCTTGTAAGGAATTTTTCAGCTGGGCATCTTTAGCATCTTTCAACAAAAGTTCAGATAATATGGTAGTGTTCTTGTCTTGCTTGTAGCCTTCTCTCACTGAGTCAAAGAACTCATTCTTGAAAGTGGAAACATGTATGCCCATGATGGGGAATCTATCATCATCCTTGTCTTCTGGGTCATAAGCAGGGTTACTAGGATCATTTGGCAAAGCCCATCTGCTCAGTCCATCAGCATTCTTGTGAATATTCCCATCTCTGTGGATTATGGTCATATTGCCTCTGTATTCCTGAATAGCAATCTGCCACCTGAGCATATGTCTATTGGGAGTCTTCATGTTCAGCAGTGATCTCAAAGCTGTGCAGTCTGTTACAACATGAAAGACACTGCCATCTAAGTAGTAATGGAGTTTTTCCAGGGCCCAGACCAGACATAAGCATTCAAGTTGACTAGCACCATATCTTGTTTCGCTGTCCTTCAGTTGTCTGGATATGAAAACAATGGGTCCTTCTTTTCTCACTCCATCAATGACTTGGACTTGATGTAAAGCAGCACCTAGACCAGTCATGCTAGCATCTACATATAGTGTGAAGGGATGGGCCCAGTCAGGAAACAGTAGCAATGGAGCTGTGGTCAGTTTCTCTTTTAACAAGTTGTAGGCTACTATTCTATGATGAGTCATCTCATATATGACATCAATCCTTGTCAGTTCAGTCAGAGGTTTTGCTATCTCTGCAAACTTCTCAATGTGTTGTCTGTAGTAGCCAGCAAAACCAAGAAATGATTGCATTTCTTTCCTATTACTAGGCACAGGCTTTTGGAGAACAGCAGCTACTTTATTCTGGTCTATTCCTATGGCAATACCAGACACAAGATGACCTAGAGCTTTGATCTGATCGAATCCAAAGTTACACTTCTTCAAGGAGATTTTCATGTGATAAAATTGAGCTCTGATTGATAATAACTGTTATATTGATAAGTCTGTTGAGCGAGGCTACCAGACAAATTGCTAATGATAATATGTATGTGTAATGATAAGATGATGATGTAAAAGTGATGAGATGATGATATAAAAGTGAGAATACAACATTATGCCCAGAGGGCAGTTCTATTTATACTAATGCCCACCACTGGTGGGTGTGCACGAGTCCATGAGTCCCTCCTCGCCTATTGAAGCATTTAAGGATGCTTGCTTTCTCAGTGCAATTCACTCGTCGCATTCTGTACTTTCCAAGAGTTATCCTGCGTTTCTTAGTTACCGCGAACTCAGCCCGATGGGCTTTTCGTTTACGGACATTTAGTCTTATGACTGCTTTTACCTTTCCTTCTATTGCTCTTGTATTCGCGTCTATAAGCTCAGCCAGCTCCTGACTTGATTTTTTCACACGCTGGTTGATCTTTTGCTGACTGTATTGCTTTCGTCGCTGACTAAAAGCAATACGGGCATGCTCCGCATGTTCTAATGACTGTATCTCGGGTAATCGGGGGTCGTCAATGTCGAGTTCGGATGATCGGATGCAGTTAGATCCTTGTGACATATCCTGTGACACTCCTTGATGTGATTGATCCAAGAGTACACATAGACTGGCAGATGCCCGTTGCTCAACATCATGTTCATGTTAATAACAACTTTCAGGATCCTGTCTATCCTATTGAGGTGTTCCTCCCAAGTGTTGGACATAATGATGATATCATCAATGTAGATAATGGCCCACTTCTCATCAATTTCCTTTCTGAATTCAATGTCCATCATTCTCTGGAAATGAGAGGGGGCATTCTTGATCCCAAAGGGCATTCTCAGGTACTCATAGATTCCTTTGTGCATAATAATCCTGAGTAGATGTCTGGAATCTTCTGCAATGACATTCTGGTGAAAACCTTTGAGTACATCCATGCTAGTCAGGTACTTAGCTTTAGCCAGATTGTTCAGAGTCTCACTGATCTTAGGAATGGGATACCTGTCTGAAGCAGTGTAGGAATTCAAAGCTCTGAAGTCTCCTACCATTCTGGACTTTCCATTGTGCCAGGCAATGATCACAGGAGTAGTGATCTCAACTACTTCATTATGACCAACTTTCCTTAGAACATTCAGTTTTACTAGCTCTTCAATGTGTTGCTCAAGAGCTTCTCTGCTTTTGGGGCTGGCAGGATAAGGAGGTCTTCTGAGGAGAGGAGGGTAAGGTCTCTCAGTTGTCAACTTGATATGAACTTCATGACCCTTAATGGCACCAAGGGGCTGATTGGTGTTGGAGAAGGCAAGGTTGTTATTGTAGAGGACCTCAAACAGTTTCTCCTTTTGCTCAATAGTCAACTTATCACTGAATTTGGCTTCACAGAGTTCTTCTGTAATAAATTTCTGCAGTTGAGGATGGGACTTCTTTACAGCAGAAATTTCATTAGAAGGGCTCATTTTCTCCAGATGATGAGACTTAAAGCTGAATTTCTTCCTCTTGTTCTCATTTCCAATGGTAAAGAATCTCTCTTTGCTGTTTGTGATGTCAAAGCCATAAAGAGACATGTAATCATTTCCAAGGATAAGATAGTTAATTCTTGCATTTTTCATGACTACAAATTCTGTTAGAATTCTAATAGAACCTTTAGTGTGAGGAAAAATCAAAGCCATTTCTATTATGCCCATTGGCTGTAATTGGTCACTACAGCTGTGGAATTTAGCATGGTTAATTGGCATGAGCTTGTTTTCCCATTCTGGTAATATAGAATCTAGCAATTTGTTGCTGATGATTGAGCAAGAAGCTCCGCTATCAAGAAGACATGATTGTTCTCTGGATTCAATGAGGACAGTAGTAAGATTTGCTTTTCCAGTAAGATGAGCTTTTCCTCTATCAGGCTTGCATTTCATTAGTCTAGCATCTTCTATGTGGGAAGACTGGCAGGATTTGTCCCAGGTCTGAGGTTGATGAGTTTCAGCTTGAATTTCAGCAATGGAGAAGTCTTGGTTTATCTCACACTCTACAGCATGTGTTCCAAAGTCAAAATCAACTAAGGGATCATAATTGGCACCATTTCCATTGTCCATGGCAAGAATCATGTGATTGGTTCTATGATTCTCTTCTTCTTCATCTAGTTCTGATTCAGACTTGTGTGGTTCACCTTGGTCTTCTCCATTGTCACTCTTGGGATCATCATCATCATCCATTCCTACATTATTGATTCTGTTCTTCTTCTTAGGGCATTCCCTGGAGAAGTGACCAGTTTGTTTACAGAAATGGCATATAAGTTTGTCTTTCTCAGGGGCAGAGACAGGATTCTTTTTGGCAGAGGAGTCAGTTGGCTTATCAGTTTTCTCAGGGGCAGGATTGCTTCTCCATTGGGATCTGTTTGGAGTGTTATAATTATTTGTCACAGGCTTGTTCTTTTTCATGACTCTGTCTATGACCTCTTCAGCAATTATAACCATATCCTCAAAACTCATTTCAGTGGCATCTCTTTTGTATCTGCTTTTAATAGCATGCTCAAGGTTTGGAGGGCACTGCTTTAAGATCTTCTCACAAATAAGGTACTGACTGAGTTCAGGTTGATAAGCTTTCAGTCTTTCTCTCTGATTACCAAACCATTTATGGATTTTCCTCCCATCATAGGCAAAGTGATCATTCTCAAACTCTTGTTGCATTTTCCATTTCCAGTTCTCAGTGCCAAACTTATTTCTCATGGCATTCTTCCACCAAGCCCAAGATTTGTTTCCATACTCATCTCTGATGCCTAGGTACCAATTCCTTGCAGTGTCAGTTAACAAGATTGTTAATCTACTGATTATCATGTTATCCAGCATCAAGTAGTCTCTAACCAGGATATCAGTATTTTTAATCCAAAGTTCATGATTGTAAGGCAATTCTCCAGAGAATTTCTCCCAGTCTCCATTTTTGGGGATACCTTTCCACAGTTCTTTCCTCATTTCAAAGTCTATAGCTCCATGATCAATGTAGGGGAATTCCTCTTGGGTCTTAGTATCAGGAGTATTGCTAGCAGGCTTAGGAAAGTGATCTCTTGGTGGTCTCTGTGGTTCAGGAGTAGGAACAGGAGGAGTTGGTCTGTGTTCCTGTTGTTGCTCATGGTGGACATTCTGGAAGGGATTATTGTACAAGAGATGAGGGGGTTGGTCTCTGTCATCTGGTATTAACACGGAATCCAGCTTTGAGCTCACGGTGTTTACTACAGAAGATATGTCACTGAATCTTCTCTTAGATTGTTCAAACCTGTTGTGCTCATTGGCATGAAGGTCATTGATCTGATTATCAATGGAAGTAAGATTGTTGCTCACTTTCTCTTCAAAATCTTTCAGATTTTGGCCAATTGTATCCATGTTAGAATGACATTGTGATTCATTTACCAGAATCAAATCTTGAACTGTCTCAAACTTATCATCTATGTGTTTCTTCAGTTGTTCTAACACATTGTTATTCACTGTGGATTTCTCTCTGGCACTTTCTCCTATGTTGTTCAGGATTTGATCAAGCAAAAGGGGAATGAATTCATTTTTAAATAGATCAAGAATGGAATGATTCAGGACATCTTTAAAATTGCTGACACAAGATTCAAGAAGAGTACCAGGAATGGTTTCAACAGTACCAGATAATTCAGAGAGAAATTTGGAGAACAATACTTGTAATTTTTCTTCTAGAAACAAGGGGCCATTTCTAGACATTTCAGAGTTAAGATTATTGAGAAAAAATTCTCTATTTGAAGGATCAGAGAGATTATCAATATCTAAACTGAGGCCTAGTGGTGAATCACTACTTAAGGAACTTTTAGGTAAAGATTCATCTAATAAGGGCCTCTCCCTCTGGCTCTCCCTCGTCCATAGCCTCTCCTCACTCCTCGTGTGGCTCTCATCAAGTATTCTCCTATTTCTAGAACTCTCTGAGTGTCGTCCTGAGGGCGTCTCCAGTTCCTCCCTGATCCTCTCCAGTTGTTTTGAGGAGGAGGGGGGTTGTGGCCTGCAAATTCTTGCGGCATTTGCGGATAATGGGGTGGATTGTAGCCGCCAGTTTGCAGATGCGGGCTGGGGCGGAATAATTGAACCACCTCTCGCGGTATAGAAGCTGGTGGCTGCCTCGCTTGGAGCGTCTGCGGCGGTTGTGGCGGCGGCAAGGGAGTTCCTTGGTAGTTCTGATTCTCTGGGCGCATTTGAGGCTGCGTCTGTGGACGGGATTCTGGAAGATTGGGAAGGATAGGAGCCTGGAACTCCTGCGCCAAGGCTCGGTGCTGAAAACCCATAGGCTCTGGAGTCGGCGTGACTAGTAAAGGCTGTTGGCTGGCGTGCGGTATCATTGCTAGCTGCGAAGGAGCTCGGATTTGTAGCGCGGTCGAGTTCGGCGGCCCGTTGCCGTTGTTCTGGCGCGTCAGAGATATTTCTAGATTGTTGAGTTCCTCTCTGGGGATCCAATCCTGACACAGGCGTATCCCGTCGTTCCTCCCAACCAGATCTATGATCATTTCTTGGGTCATTGAGGCTTGGGAGAGGAGACGCCTCATAGTTAATATGTTCTGCGCTTCCCTGGCGCGGACAAAAAGGTCGAATTGTTCGTTGAACATACTGATGAGGCTGGATAACTCCTCCTCTTCCGGGATAAGGTCCATGGGTCCTGAGGACGCTTCCCGTCGAGGGCTCTGAGTGTACGGAAGGAGGGCTAGATTGGACGGCGCCGTGGGTCTCATGCCCTCTGGGTTGATAGGCTGGGAGGGCGGCTGACTCGTCTAAGGAGGGTTCACCGTCAAATCTATTTTTTCCCTGTCGACAGGCCGTGGAACCGGCGTGGATCTGCTCGACGCTAGAGCTATGGACGTTTCTCTCGGCTGGTATAGAGCCGGAGGGATCCCGGTATCTGGGGGGAGCTTGAGGAAATCCTCCTGTAGAGGCGGCAAGGCTGCTTCTAGCCCTTCGAAGCCGTTCTTCGGCGGCTGGGCTAAGGCGGTACCGGTGGCGGAGCTCTTCGGAGAGGTCTCGGCCATTTCTAAGGTGAGGGGGCATCGTGATAAGGAGTAAGAGAGGTTAATTTAAGCGGAAAGAGAAAGTTTTTAAGAATTAATTCAAGGTTAAAATACCTTGGGACTTAGGTTTAGAAGATAACCTTTTACTTTTACGCGTCGTAGTAGAGGTTTTTTTCTTAGTTTCCTTTGCGCTGGGTTTCGCGGCGGATTTTGAGGTCCAATCAGAGATATTAACAGCGGCGGTGACCTTGCGGCGACGGACTTTTGGGTATTTAGTAGTAGCAATAGGGGTCCAAGAGGAACTATTGATCCAGTTTCCTTCTTTCGGATCAGTTACGCGGTTGTTGTCGCAATTTTCGTCTTCTGCGCTAGTCTGCGCCGTTACGAATTTTTTTACGGTCAATTGCGGCAATTGTAGTTAAGAAGCAGGAGAATCTTTTGAGCGTACTCCGTTTTTCTCTATCTCTTCTTGATCCGAAGATATAGAGGGTTCTGGGGAGGATAAGTCCGACGAAGGGATAAATAGCGGCGCGGAGGAGTCGCAGTTCTGCACTTTCACGAGTACACAGGACGTAAAAAAATTTTTTCAAGGGTTCAGTTAGGAAATTTATCAATGTAAAAGCAATTTTGGATGATTTTAGAAGAATTTCAGCGTTAGTAAGATATGTAGAAAAATTTTTTAAGGTGATTTTTTGAATTTTTAGAGTTTTTTTTTTTTTTTTGATTTAGTCAGGAGGATCAGTCTTTTGGCTTTATAGCAGTCTAGAATTATGAAAAGGTGAGTATATTTCCCGATGAGGCCCCCAATTGTGAGCCTGAGTCTCTATAGTGACAGCAGGACACAAGAAATGGGGGGGCAATAGTTGGATTTCTTGGGATAAAGAAATTACAACTATAATAGAAAAAGAGAAAGAGAGAGAGAAACCAAGCAGGATAAGAAGGAAGAGAAGTACTAGGTTATTCTAGTGGGAATGCACGTCCACTGGCAATGCTACTCTTCAGAAGAGTGCTGCTAATCCGTGCAAGAAGTGCTACAGCTTCCTCTCAGGAGGGTATCTGGATTAGATAAGTCTTAATCCAGCCACAGTTTTTTAGACTTCTCTCTGGACAGTCAAGGTTCTTAATGGGAAACCTGAGGGACAGCCCTGAACCTAGATTTTGAGGCAAAGGCCTGATGATAAGAAGGGACAGCCCTGTGATCAAGATGGAGGCAAAGGCCTATAGATTTGGAGGGACAGCCCTGTGATCAAGGAGGAAGCAAAGCAAGAAGAAAAGGCAGATCCAGCAAGACACAGAGTTGTACCTCTGAGATAAACAAGGTTCAGTGAAAGAGGTTACTTACTGTCAATATCCTAGGCGCCTGTGACGGTAGGTATACTGGGAGTATAGTAGGCTCTTTGGTGGTGATCCTGGAGTTATCTGGGTGGTGGTTCTGGTGTGCTGAAGTCTGTGGATCCGCCTCAGGCAAGGGGGATCCTGACTACGAAAATTTTCACAGTTTGCTTATGTAATTTACATATGTACATGTGGTTTGGCGCGCCTAGTAGCACTGACACGTCACAACTGCGCAAGGGCGCTACAACTCAGTAACTCAGGGAAGGAGTATAGTTACAATGAATTGGTAAGTTGTAACTAGGGTTAAAATTGCATGAGGAAACAGAATATGAAGTCAAAACAGGGATATCTCTTAAGATGAAAAAGATATAAAGTAATTTATATGTAACAAAGGTAGAACAGGCAGCTTTTAGGTCAGCTGTGATGACTCTAAGGCTGACAGCTGTTGTTTACCAATTAGTTGAGGACAACTCACTTGATTCAAAGCTAAAGGCTATGACTCTTGACTTCATTTGGCTCTGTCAAAATCACACTGGAGATGTGGCGAGTCTAACCAAAACCTTATCACATCACTCAGCCACCTACTGTGAAGGAATCAGCACCAACGCCTTCTAGAAATCACCCTGGTACATGTAATCCACGCCCACAGACACTTCATAATAGCCTACAATCATATCTACAAGGCGCCTCAAAATCTTCAGCATTTGATTTCATGGAAGACCCTCCACAATGGGTAATAAAATGTACAAAATCAGGTTCAACATGGGAGAAAGTCCACCATCAAACAGAGCCAGAATATTAGGAAGGACCCTCAGTTTTCACTATATTTTACTCCTCTATATTCCCTCAAGGCGTAACTCTTTCTCAGATGCGCCATGGTTGATGTTTCCTCTCATGTCATCTCAAGCAACAGTGCAAGAGCTACGCTACTTGAAGTGGCAGCGTAGCAAAAGCACAGCGGTTTTTGGCCCCGCATCGCTAAGCTTTTTGTAGCGGGCTTGGCGCTTCGCTATTTGCTACATTTTTTAACGGGAAAAAAATAAAAAAAATAGCGCGCTTTATTTAGCGGAGAGTAGCGGCAATTTGCTACGCTTCTTGCTATAGTAGTGGAAAAAACGCTACTGTAGCAATTTTACTGCGCTACTGTAGCACCATTCAAACATCAATACTGCACATCATAAAATGATGAAGGATTACTATTTCTGGCATTTTCCACCAAAAGGCAGACATGCCTGCTATGCTTTTGGCAGAAAAGTGACCCGATTTGCTACGCTTTTGGCACTAAAAAGCGCTATTAGCGCCGAAAAGCACCAAAAAGCGTCTATTTTTGCGCTGCGCTATAATGTAGCAAAGCAGGAAAAAAACGCGCTTCACTAAGCGCAGGCCAAAGCTGCAGTAGCAATTCTTGCGCTTTGCTACCACTCAAAGTAGCGGTTTTCCGCTAGCTCTAACGCTACTCTGGATCCAGAGTAGTGTTTTTTCCGCTTTCCTATGCAAAAGCGCTGCTTTTTGTAGCAAAGCGTAGCTCTTGCAGTGTTGTCTGAAGCCATTTAGTAGACGCCCTGTTGAATTGTTGCCTTTTCCCCTTGTTGGAGGCTTGTACCCTTTTTCTCATCTTTGTCTTTGTCTCAGAACCACCTGTTCATGTCCCCTCACTATAAATGTAGAGCCTTTTGGCCCATTCTGTTTGTACCCCATCAGATCTTCATTGTCTCTGGTCACAGTTTAACATTAGACTAGAGGCCAAGGCGGCTGCGCCGCTGCAGGGCCCAAAAACCTATGTCAAATTCCTAAGGGCCCACCCCCACCACTTCTCCTTTGGCATATTTATTCCCTTCCAGGCAACTCCAAATTAGGCTTCAGAGTATCCCATAGGCATTCATAAATTTTGATTGTAGGAATTTTGGTTGGCTAAAATTCTTAATATATAGGGAATAGCTAAATATTACTGGCTTGTTAAAATTGATCAAGATCAAGTTTTCACCAACAAACAGGTTTTGGTGCCTTTCTCTCAATTGATCAATCCATTTAGGCAACTGTTTGAGCACTGTTTTGGCATGATTTTTCCTTTTCCATTGATCAACAAAGGATGTTGATGGCTTAGAAAACAATCAGGGCCAATACGGCTGAGTTTGCTGTTGCAATCAGGAATCTGGATAAGAACATGGATAGATTAGGATACATTACCTGACCTCTCAATTCTGATCACTCGGTCAAGGGGATGTAGCAAAACTCACTATATTCCCAGCCATTTCTGTTCAAACCCATAATTATGTAATCATCAATAAGCAGACTATTTTCAATGTGATTGTTGGGCTGAGTAGCTTACCTTTGACGTTGAAGCAATTCTTCTGGGATATACAAAACATGTTGGCTCTCAAGTTGATTAAGGCAGCAGTGAAAAATTCCATTGCACCATCTTTGTCTTTATCCCAGAGGATAGGTTGTAGAGCGGCATTTGATTGGATCCAGGCGAGCGAGGAGAAAGCGCTGGATTTCAATCCGGCGGTGGATGCGATGAACGCCTTTCGTATCGCGACGCTCATAGTATTTGGGGCGAACGTCCTGACAATCGGTGGGCTGAGCAAGCGATGGGAGCTCGACGACTGGGAAGATTGGAGGATCTTCATCGAGGCCGGGCACCTCGGTAAAGCGCTGATTCCCACGGATTGGTCTCAATCTGCTTCCAAAGCCATCCCCGATCGTCTCCGTCCCACCCCCACTCCCCTCTCAGAGCAAGAACTTACCAAAGAACACGAACTCATCGGAAGTTGGCACTGGAAAAAAAAGGTTGATCGCGAGTGGGAAGTTGAAAGAAATCGAAGAGAGGCTGAAAGACTTGAGTGGGAAACGCGGAGGAAAGCGTTGGGTAAAAGGATTTGGTAATTGGATAACGCATACTTAGTCAATCAACGACTGCACCCATGCACTCTCAGTGGCCAGACGTTTGCCCCCAATTCGCAAGTTTACAATTAGTAGCCAGCCAAGATCAAATCTTCAACCCCTGTATTTTAAAAACTAAAAATTGAAAAGCATCAATAAATCCTTCTGTCTCAAAAAGTAACCTGTTCAGGTTATGTTGCGTACAAAACAAAGCTGTATTGAAACATAGAGTAAAATGAGAACAAACCAAGCAAAATAGAAAGAGATGCAAAAATGAAGGCTATAGACATGTAGCGTTTACAGCTGGGCATCTTTCAGGATGGTTTTGTGAAGATTCATAGTAGTGAAAACTCGAATAGAAAAAAAATAGTGAGAAAACCAAATTCCTAGCCTTCCTTTTCGGTCAACTCGTCTTCTGAACTTTTGTCTTCATCAGTGCTGCTTCCAATAAGTGATGCCAGGTCTTCATTGACTGCCGCCACTATAGGGTCTGGTTGTCGGCTGGCTTGTGGCCGACTAACAGAAGGGAAAAAATGGAAAATGTTGAGCAGCCCTAAATATTCGGAATTGCTGCAGAAAAAAAATCATGGCTTCCCCGGAACGTCGTGGGGCAGGCTCCTCATTTTCACTGTCTGTCACTTCTTCATTTCTGAGACTTGCCATTGAAATTTTCGCCATGGATTTGATCGATTTTTTGGTTCTGTAAAAGAGTGCAAGAAATTTAGTACACCGCCACCAGAGGAAAAAATACCAACTGATGAACCCAATTTTGAACATTTGGATGCGTAAAACTTACGGTGTTTTCTTCTTGATCACCACTTTCGCGCTGTAATCATCATTTGCAGCGTTGGGATCAGAGTTGAGATCATCGGCTTCACTACTTCCGTTTTCATCTTGGTCTTCAGCGAATTCATCCAGGAAGTCTGTATATTCTTTCAAGTTCTCGTCCTCTTCTTTGCTCTCTTTGTCAGTTGGACCGCGGGACTGCGGCTCTTGGCCTGGTTGATGGCGTCGACATGGAGCAGGGAGATGGGGATGAGCTCAGCGATCTCGGCGAGCCGGCGTTCAATGGGTAGTATTGGGCCAGCTCTGGGCAGCGATGGCAATAATGACAGTTGTGACCGTGTGAGGCTGGTGTAGTTGAGGACGTGGCTGAGCGAGATTAGCTTGTTAAGGCTGACTGGCGCCGGCGCGGGACGGGTGGCAGCGGTTGGCGGAGTGTGCGGAGGCCTGGGCGATGGAGAGGACAAAGAGGGGCCGGTGATGCTTGCCCTACTGAGGCGAGGGGAGGAAGTCTGTCGCAATTGAGTTGGGCTTTTGGTGGTCCAAGCCGACGAGTGCCCAAATGTTCTGGCTCAGCTGGCCGGGCCCGGCCTGCAGGAGTGCAAGAGTCTGCATTGTTTATTACAAAAACAAGTTCAAAAAAGCAGCCGAGGCCCTGTAGATGGGATTTGTTTCAGACTTACACTGAGTGGAGGTCCTGCACCAGGAGAGCAGCCTCTATCGCAGTGAAAGGTCTGCAATCACGGCCAATCGAAATGCTGATGTCCAAGGCTGCAGCCATTGAGGCTTGCAGGGAACCTTGACGCTGTGTGCCAATTGGGCAGGGCTGTTCATGCTGCATACCAATTGGGTGGGGCTGGCTAGGTATCAAGGGTTACAGTGTGGAAGGGGGGCAAGGCGTGTGGAAACGAAGTCAGTGCCGTGGTCGGCATGGCAATGCCATGGCTGAGGTGTTGAGCTGGGGAGTTGGAAGGTTTTCTACAAAGGCGTGGTGTCTTGGCTGAGTTATCGTGCCCCGTGGCGACGACCGCAGGTTGTTTGGAGTGTAGGTTGACGGGCGAGGCGTGTGAAGTGGTGCGTCGAGGATAGAGGCGCCACCGGGGCAGTTACAACAGCGTAGGAGGAGGGTGGCGTGGCCGTGGTCTGGGTAAGCGGGCGGTGCGGTGAGATGGTGCCTGTGGGTATATAAGGAAGGGGATTCTGGATCAATTGATCCGCAGGGGATTTGGTTTCGTCCGCCCCCTCCCTGGGAGCCCCCTAACTGCTTGGTTAGGCCCTCCCTGGCTAGTTTACCAACCGGCCCTCTTTTGCTCGTTGCTCCGGCACAGCTGGAGGGTCATCCATAGGGCCTTCAGGCCTTTGGGGATATTCAATGTGCCAAGTGAGAAAAATGGGGCATTTTTGCCCCATTTTGTGAGAATAAAACACCCCAAAACTTAGATCTGCAGGTCTAGAATTCTGTGGATTTAAGAAAGTGGGATATCATCAGAAATATACTTACCTTGAAAGAATACCCGTATAGTAGAATACCAGCAACCAGTCTGACTCTACTCCTTTTCCCATCATTTCGTCTAGAAAGCACTATTCTTAATACTTCATCAGCCACACTTTTCTTTAAGAGCCCACGCTCTTATTCTTGTCCCATAATGATATTACTCTCCCAACCTGAGAGGCAGCTTTTCATGCACTCATCCCTCTCTAAGCTCTATTCCCCCCAAGAGTAGTTCCACAGCAATTATTTGGCCTGGATTGTTAGCTTGGTGGTGGAAAATTTTGGGATTCAAGACAAGGTACATTTATTTGGAGTGATCAGTTACAATAAATACTCCCTTGACTGAACTTCAGGGGATCGGATATTCAGCATTGTCAGCAACAATGCGTCCAAAAACAAAGTTATGATTAACAAACTCAAGAAGCAAAACTTAAAAGTGGGTGTGGTTCAAAGGCAAACCACATTCAATGTTTTGCACATGTTCTTAACCTGATAGGTCATGGCATACTCCGACCATTTGAAACCAACAAGAAAACCAAGGCAAAGAAAGAAACAACAATTGTTTTTCCAGATGAATCAGATGATTCAAGTTCTGAGGCTGAAGATTTGGAGCATCATATACCACAGTGAGTTGGCTAGGATTCTGATTGACAATCAAGTTCTTGCTTGTTTATTTTTTCTTTTCACAATTTCAGGCTTACCCAAGATGGAGATGAATCATCCTTGGATGAAGAAGATGATGAAATTGAGGATGCGTTAGATGAAAAAAGCAATGATGATCAAACAGAATCCCTCAGCCTGGAAGATATTGAAAACGCGAGTGAAAAAGAGGAATATGATACTTGCACAACCACCAGTGTGGTTGTCAAATCTGGCGCAGGACAAAAAAGTGTCCAACATAGTTTCTGGGCGCGCGGTGCCGCGGGGCACAAGGGCTCTGCAGGCAGCTGGGGCGGCGCAGGATCTTCAAAACAGCGGAGGAGGAGCGCACATGCTAGGCGCGGAGCGTGCGGTCAAAGGTGGTGGAGCTGTGGTGTGCGGAGTGGAGCAGACTTGCTGAGTCCAGGCATTCCAGCGTGGTGATTAGGGGAAGCCCTGGCAGCTGAAGCAGGATACGTCAGCGGACCTATCTGGGGCGGAGGCGGTGAGTGGTATCCCAACACCAGAGGCTAGACAGGGGTGTGGATGATGGATGATTGTAAGTTTGGCAGCTGCCTATGGCGAGCGGTGGAGGCACACATGATGAAGTGGGAGCGGAGGCAGGCGGTGTGCTTGGGATGGGAGGAGGATTTCTATTTGATATTTCTGTTTCTATTGGGGTTATGAAATGTGGTGGTGGAGTTTTCTCTTGGTTTATTATCTACAGTAAAGCGGTGGAGATTTGTCTATATGCAGGGGGGGTGTTCCTTCCTTCAGATTGGATCTTATTATGCTATCTTCTACAGAATTTTGATTGTTATTACAGATTATGACTCTTTTTTCTGCAGGTTGTGATTGCAGAGGCTCTTTATTATGATTTACTTATGGCTATTTCTTGCAGTTTTTGTGGTGTTTTGCGGTGTTTTATGGTGGTTTACTTTACTTTTACAACATATGAATATTATTATTATTGCTCTACAGAATTCTTCTCCTTCTGCGGAGTTCATTGCGTGCTCATACCACACCAAGTTTGGAGCTCCCTTGACTACTTGGTATGATCTTGCGTAGAAGAGGGTCTGCTCCCGTCATTTCATACCAGAGACCACCTTGCTTCTACCGCACCAGTTTCCAAATAGAAGCCTGCTAAAGTATGTCTATTTCATTCTTTTTTGGCAGAAAGATTAGTACTGAAGACACTTCTTTTCCACTGCTTCAGTTTTGTGCAATAGCCAAAAGGTTGAGGTACTCTGGCCCTAATTCAAAAAAAGAGTTCATCCAGTTATGTTGCAAAAAGGGTACCAAAAACCTCATAACATTGAACAAGATTTCCAAACAAGATGGAACTCAAACCATTTGTAACTCATTGCCATAATCAAGTGGGAGGCTGCCATGTAAGCCTATCTTACAATGATTGATGATTATGATATTGAACTGACTCAATTTCTTCACCCCAGTATTGAATGGCAGTATCAGAAACGGCATGGAATCAAGCCAAAGTATTACTTGGATCAGTCAGACTTAGAATTAGCGCTGTAAAGCTCAAAAGTGTTCCTGAGAACCTTTTGCTGAGTGCGGAAAGGGATGTATGAGGGAACCTCTGCCTTTCCTGGTTCACTAGACAATAAAACAAGCCCCTCAATCTTAGATTGGAAGGTTTAATGTAGTGATAGTGGAGGTGTATCAAAAGATAGCCTACATTGAGCAGGTGGCTTAGGGATTACAGGTGATCTGCTGAGTGAGTTGTGAATTGATATGGTCCTTGCGTTGCCATAAGAAGGTTGTGGAATGTGAGCCTGAGTCTCTTATGTGACAACAGGACACAAGAAAAAAGGGGGGACACTGATTGAATTTCTTGGGATAAAGAAATACAAGCAGTGGAGAGAAGAGAAGTAGAAGAGAGATATTGAGAAGAGAGAAACTTGATCTGTTTGAGTTATAATTTGATATGGGCCAAGCTCTACCTGGAAAAGTAGGCTGCCAACTGTGCTAGAGATGCAACAGTCTCCACTCACACCAAGGAAACAGTGGTGGGAATCAGAAGGAGGATGACTACTCTGCTCTGGTTTCAAAGGTCTTAACAAGAGATAACCTATGGATCCTTTGATGCAGAAGAGAGAAACAGTAACAGGGAGAGAGCAGTCAAGAGCAACAGAGTTTCCTCTGAGATAAACAAGGTCAGTGGAAGAGGGTACTTACTGTCAATATCCTGAGGTGATACTGGGAGTGAAGTGGCCTCTGGTTAGTGATCCTGGGTGTCTCTGGGGTATGGTTCTGGTGTGCTGAAGTCTGTAGATCCTCCTCAGGCAGGGGGGGGGGATCCTGACTTCGAAAATTTTCAGAGTTTGCTTACATAATTACATATGTACAAGTGGTTGGCGCGCCTGGTAGCGCTGCCACGTCACAACTGCGCATGCGCGCCATAACTCAAGAACTCAGGGAAGGAGTAGAGTTACAAAGAAGTGGTAAGTTGTAACTAGGGTTAAAATTGCATGGAAAAACAGAACATGAAGTCAAAACAACATTATCTCTTAAGATGAAAAAGATATGAAGTAATTCATATGTAAGAGGGTAGAAAAGGCAGCTTTTAGGTCAGCTGTGTTGACTCTAAGGCTGACATGGAACCCCCCAACAAAGAAGTTACTGGTGAGTGATAAATGTAATAGAGTTGTGATTTGTATGTAATTGGTATGTAATAAGGGTAAAACCACAATCTAGTGGGGCTAATACTGTGGAGTGAGCAAGTGTTGTACTGTTATGGGGTAAGCTGAGTGCATGTAGTTTGCTGAGAGAAATGACAACTGGGAGGAGAGCCTCCTTAAATAGAAGAGTGGGACATTTTAGCTCCAGGGAAACAAGAGAATGAGGTGTTTTAGCTGCCCTGAAGGCTACAAATGAGGTATTTTGGCTGTTGATTGACAGGTCACATGAGGTCATGATGTCATATGAGGGAATTTAGCTAGTGAGAAAAAAGAAGGTCACCATGAGAGATTTTAGCTGGCCTAGCCTGTCAAATGATGTCATGGTCACATGCTGTCATCCTGTCATGATGTGATCTACAAGCTGCATGAGGGGATTTTGCTAGATTTACACCTGCGCAATCCTGCATGATGTCATCTGTCAACTGTCAGACTGCAGCCCCTATTACATTAGTCTGCATGCACCTGCAGAAGACTCCATAAGACTGCATAAGCCTGCATCAATTGTGCATGAAACTGCATGAAACTGCATGACACTGCATGACACTGCATGAAATGTGCATAGCACAATGTACTGAGTGCAGCTGATGAGTTAATGTATATATAAAGGGTAGAAAAGTTGTCAGAGTGGTCCATGTAACGGATTAAATGGTCCTGGGTAAGTGTGGTTCATGTAACAGATTACATGAGCTGAGTATGGTGTTTGTGTATATGTAACTGACTGATGTGTCTTGAAGGGGGTTGTAAATTGTGATCCAGAGGGGTGTAAGGTGTGTTGTCCATGGTGTCCTGTGTAGTTTTGGCCTTAGAATCCAGTGGTACCACGGTATTGGGTGACTTGTGAGTGTATTATGAAACACCATAAAATATTATGTGTCCTATGGGAGTTGAACCCATGTCTCTTATATCCATGTCAAGTGTACTTACCACTGTACTAAGGATGCTTGGATATGAATGGCTGCAGGTGGTTGAAAGAAAATCCACTGTTTTCACATGAAGAACCCTAATTGAGGGTAAGACCTGTAAATGACAGGTCATGAATGAGTGACACCAGCAGGTATGATAAAGCTAAGAGTAGCAGAACCCAAACCTGACACCATTGTCCTGTTCATTGATTAGATCACAGAGCACTTATCAACAGCCATTAGTGGAGTAGAGTATCCACCAGCATTGAGGAATGCATGTTGGATTGGATAAAATAACAAACAAGTATTATGTCCTTACTGACTCCTCACCTCTTTATAGGATTGCTAGTATGGTGTTTTTTTCCTCTTTAGATAAATTTTTGATAACTATCAAATAATTATTGACAACTAGACTATTTATATTCCAAATCTTTTGTCTGCTTCAGTTCTGTATCCATCATTTTGGGAAGACTACTCCAAGCTCCTCAACTGGGAGCCTGAATGGATTCAGAAGCTATTTGACTCACTCAGGATATCTGGACATCTATTTACAAACCTTGAAAAATAGCTCCTCCAGCCTCAATGGCTACAGTCAACCCCAAGGTAAGTAATTCAGTCATTCTATTCTTATAATTGTCAATTTGTTGCGTGTTAATTTCTTTCTTCTCCTCAGCCAAAGACAGGAATGCTTGCTGGCCTTGGCAGCGCCGCCGCGGCCCAAGGTGGCAACTTTTTAACCAACCCTTTGGAGATATAGCTTGTGGGGGCACTCATCCTGGACTACAACAAAAAGGTAAATCCCTTGATGTGGTGGTTGGCACAGAAGCAATCTGGAAAAACGCAAAGGGGCCTGTTACAAAAATGCCGGTACCACTGTTACCCCCCTCAAGTACCGCTAGCACCAGCCAGGTGGTGCCAGGTATCTGTTTTATCCAAAATAACAGGCGGTACCCAGGTACCAAATGCCATCTCTACTGCGGCAGGCTGTGGCTTGACGGGGCTCTCCTCTGGAGAGGCTGTCTAAGCCAAGCTTAACTAAGCCTCTCCAAGGAGAGGCTGTCTAAGCTAAGCTTAACTAAGCCTCTCCAAGGAGAGGCTGTCTAAGCCAAGCTTAACTAAGCCTCTCCAAGGAGAGGCTGTCTAAGTCAAGCTTAACTAAGCCTCTCCAAGGAGAGGCTGTCTAAGCCAAGCTTAACTAAGCCTCTCCAAGGAGAGGCTGTCTAAGCCAAGCTTAACTAAGCCTCTCCAAGGAGAGGCTGTCTAAGCCAAGCTTAACTAAGCCTCTCCAAGGAGAGGCTTACCTTCAATGTCACATCATTGGCCCTACAGACTCAATTTTTTCCTGTAAAAAACAGTGTAATTTTTTTGAAAATGATTTAAAAAGTGCAGTTTGTAAAACTGAGTAGACAGACTTGTATCCTGCTATCTCAGCTTTCATTTCCCTTCTTAAAGCTTACTGACCCTCATAATAGGATAATATGAAACTTTAGAACCAATTTTAAGGCCTCCACGGCCAATTTTTTAAAAAATGAAGAAGTTCCTCTGATTTTCAGGGGACACCTTATCCTGTACATCCTTCCACATTTTCAAAAAGTTGTTGATAAAGGCCTTAAAATTGACTCTAAAGTTTTATTTTTATCCTATTATCATTTATGAACCCCCCTAATTACTAGCCCAATCCACATCCTCTGAAGGGGTCTTCCAGACATTTTTGAGTTCAAAATTTGAAATTCCCTGAGCAGAAGCTTGCACAGGATCAAAGGGGGTGCGTTGGTTGCAGAAATCCACAATGTAACAGTATTGACAGGGGGGATGGGTATTGAGAAGTTTGGAATGGGTGGAAATAAGCTAAGAACCTGGTGATTTTAATGGTTCCAAAGGCACAGTGAGAATCAGAAGTCTAGGGGGAGATTTTGGGGAAAATGGGGGAGTGTGGCATCCTCCCTGCCATTTGTCTTGATCCTGTAGGGCAAGACATGCCACTTAAGAGGCAAGTCCCTCCTTTGGATGTTGCTACGCTCCCCTGAGGAGGGTACGCTTGTGTTAGCTTGGTGTTAAGTTTGTCACAAGCCCAGTACTCCCTGCAGGGCTAGCTTAACTAAGTCTCTTGAACGGAGGGTCCGGGGGACCCCACCCGGAGGTCTCTCCGCAGGAGAGGCTTATGAATAATGCATGCAGGCTGGCAGACAAAGGAAGGATTTTCAATCCTAAAAACACAAAAACCCATTTTAAAATTCACCAAAATCTGTGCAAGAAAAACTCAGTAGACAGTTTTTTTGGCAGTACTGATGGGCACCCTCACCCAAGGTTTTGAGTCATAAACTCCAAAACTGATTGAAGGAATCTATTTTGAAGGTCAAAGGTGTAGTGGGGTGGGGTGGACGAACTCCACATTTGGAGTATGGCAGAGGGATCAGGCGGGGGAGTCAGAGCAATGGAGAACAAGCTTTCCAGTCACAACATATTAAGAGTCTACTTTCTACCAACGGCGCTAGCTATTATCACCCGACTTTTGGCAAAATTTGACCCAGTTTATGGTGACAACTCTTCGAGACCGACCTGAACTAGCGGGACCATTACCTCCACCGACAAGAGTGAAACGTCCAAAACAGACAAAGGCGTATGAGGCACTCCTCAAACTACCCCAGTTACCGCCCTCTCCAATCGAGGAAAAGCCAGACCCTCTAGACCACGATCGTCCTCCCTCTCCCTTCATATCAGCACTCTCTTACGTTTTCTCCAAAGTAATCACTCGGCACATCAACCAAGGCATATCAACATCAGCTCTAGCTCCGCCCAACTATTGCATCATCCATAATCCCTTTGGACTGTCTATCACGACTGTACTTCCTGTACCTGAATACCAACCAAAATTCTCTGTACCACAAGGTACTTCACCGTCCCATTGCCTGTCGGATACATTATTGACTGAGAACTTATCAATCATCTCCGATATCTTGTTGAGTCCGGAGTTCCCCAGTCTCTCGATGTCACAAACAGTCTCCAAAATATCCCCAAAAGCCAAATTTTTGCAACAGCCGGGAATCTACAAGCAAGATGTTGAGCCCCTGGCCGTGGATGGTTCAAACTTTACCAAATGGAAACGGAGTATCAACCGGGTTCTGCTACTCACTCTCAACATCCCAAACCTCTTTGATGACCCAACCAACTATGTCAAAGTCAAATCTCAGGAAAATACCAGCATTTTATATCTCATCCAAATCACCATACACAACAAATTACAATTGATCACCGACCGATATACCACTGGGACAGAAGCCTTTGATGCACTCCAAACAACTTCCAAGGAACGGTGCGGTTCCGTCAAATGGAACTCATCAATAAATTGCTGGAGTTTCAAATCACCGGTCCCACAACCAATCCGGCGCAGGTCCAAGGTTTCTTCAACAAACTTTTCAATACTTTTGCTGACCTCAAAAAAGTTGGAGCGGCCCTTCCACCGCTGGTCGAAGGCCTCATTCTCCAGGCATTTTCTCCGGTTCCACCCTCAATTTCTTGATCAAAATTGTTCCAGAATATTTCTCTGCAACTCGGATTGAAAGAAGGAACCACAGCTCGGGATGTCCAAACTATTGTCACTTTGGTGTATGGTGAAAGCATCCGTTTCAACTCGCCTGCACAAGCCAATGTGTCTGTCTTTCGATCGTACTTCAATCCATCCGGGTCCAATCCGCCGGCTTGGGTTAACCAGCAACAACAAAACTGTGAGATTTCTCACCAAGGCGAAAGGCTTAGCGCTCATAAATTGAGAGAGCGGCCCGGAGCTGAATCAGCTGCGGAACTTGGTAAGCAAAGCGAACCATCTTCCGCAGTCCAAAACAGCCGCAAGGCGTCGTAAAACTGACACATCAAATTTGATGTATGCAGGTCCAACACCAGCAAGCAACAAGATCAGGCTTGTGGTCAATCCCGGCTCTCAGCAACTAAGAGCTAGAATATCAGTCAACACCAAAGGTGAGTGACTGACATCTCAAAACTCTGAAAGCAACATGGAAAGCTAATGCTTCTTCCATGAAAATATCAAATCCCCTAGACATTGTTGAGGAGGACAAGACCGACCGCACCGCCTACTACCAAAGAGAAGTAGAGAGACACGGTGAGTGGTCGTGTCCCTAGCTGGCAAAAAGAAACAAAGAGGCTAATGAGTAATGCTCCGCTCAGACAAGACAGCATCGCTACTCCGCCGTTTTGCCTAAAACAACCAAGTGGACCCTAAGGGCCAGAAACCCGAACTGGGTAAGGACCATAAAGTCTTGAGGAATGATAAGAGAAGAACAGATGAGCTAACTGTACTTGCTGCCTAGACCGACACAGGTTAAACATTAGACCCACTGTCCAATCTACTCATCCTCACGCTAAGAGAGCGGCCTAATTGCCTGCTCTTAGGTAAATCTTCACCCTCATTCCTTCTATCTAATTATGATCAAGTTGTAATCAGAAACTGTCACTAAGGAATAAAATTCTTTTAGTCGTCTGAAATCTTTCAAAAACTGGAATTCTCATCAACAACAGCCGAACAATTGTCCCGGCAACCAAGGCGGTTCAACGGGTCCTATTCAACAATCATCAACAAACAATCAATAACCTCGTCACCCTAATGTGGGTGTACTGGGACATCCAACGGTGGATGACATTGCGGCCGCCCTCAACAATATTTGAAAAGGAAATCAAGGCCCCAGCGACCCCAATGTATACGTCGGGAAACCCTGGGCGTACTGCAAGGTGCTGGGCCATTGGAGATCGTCATGCCCGACGCTCCGCGGTGATGCCAAACTGCCTCCGCCCAACACCTCCCTTGTTCACCCCGCTTCTGGTTACGCCCGCCAAGCCGCACCACCAAATGATCCACCCACTGGCACCAATCAGAATGCGGCAGTTCAATCAGCGGTGGGCGCGGATGCAAATGGTGCCACTGGTGCAGGCATGGTTTTGGATTCTGGGGCGACCCACCACATGAGCGGATCTTTCCCTTTTGTTGAGTATGCTTATATTCATTATAGTGTATGCTTCAACCATAACACAAAACAATCTTGTATATAGTCTAGACAAGATTGCTTCTGGAGTTTTCTCTCCTAGTGAATCAGAACATTATTTTTCTCACTCCCAAGTGTCACAAGACTTTCAGTCTGTGAACTTCAGGTTCCTCATCCCTGTCCAGCTCAACACCTTTGTTTTCTTATCTCCGTCCTCTCCGTCCGGCAATCAAACTGAATCTCGCGTGCTCCACTGGTTCCATGATGGCGACACATAGTTGGCACCTGAAGATGGCCAATGGGGATGGTACCCTAACAATTCCAAAGGTTCTATTCAGCCCCGAAATGACGGGAACGCTCCTTAGCCTCGGACAGTTGATTGAATCCGGTTCCAAACCCCTTTTTCTTCCTAATCATGACTTAATCTTGACATCTTCCTTCGCATCAATAACTGCGCAATACCACAACCGCTCTTGGATCATCCAACCAGATTCTTTTCATTTCTTCCATCCATCTGCTTACCAAGTCTCAACACGCTTGTCTTCCAAAATCATATCTCCGGCCTATGACTGGCATTGCCGGCTGGGTCACGTATTGGACAACATAGTGAAGGATTTCCTCCGGCGTTTTGTGCCATCTTTCGATTTATAATCTTGGTTACCTTTCATTTGCAAGACATGCAAACAGACGAAAAGTGAACGGCGGAGACATTCCCTACCTGAAGTTATTCCGCGCGACCATCGCCTCGATCCTATGGTCACAGACGTCATGGGACCATTCGACCCTGACATATCCGGCAATCGCTTCCTCCTCACCGTGCGCGATCACGCTACCACGTATTCCTTTGTTTTTCCTCTCAAATCCCGATCTGAAGTTCCCAACATCCTCATTGCACTTGTGAAGAAACTGTTCCTACATTTCAAAACAGCTCCTAAGTTCATTCGCTGCGACAA